>NW_028227276.1:17143329-17173329 GCF_978045245.1 Mus caroli | reverse complement strand
GAGAGAGACACAGAGAGGGAAAGAGAGAGACAAAGAGAGAGACAGAGAGAGAGACAGATAGAGACAGAGAGAGACAGAGAGAGTGACAGAGAGAGACAGAGAAAGACAGTGATAGAGAGCGAGACAAAGGGAGACACAGAGAGAGACAGAGCTAGACAGAGAGATACAGAGAGAGATACAGAGAGAGACATAGAGAGACTGAGAGACAGAATGAGACAGGGAGAGACAGAGAGAGAGACAGAGAGAGAAAGAGAGAGATAGAGACACAGAGATTGACAGAGAGAGAGAGACAGAGAGAGACAGAGAGAGAGAGACAGAGAGAGACAGAGATAGACACATAGAGAGGAAGAGAGGGACAGAGAGAGAGACAGAGACAAATAGAGAGACAAAGAAAGAGACAGAGAGATATAGAGAGACAGAAAGAGACACAGAGTGAGACAAAGAGAGAGACAGAGAGAGATAGAGAGTGAGAGAGACAGAAAGAGAGACAGAGAGAGACAGTGATAGGTATAGAGAGAGACATATAGAGAGACAGAGAAAGACATAGAGAGAGTGAGAGAGACAGAAAGAGAGACAGAGAGAGAGAGAGACAGAGAGAGACAGAGATAGAGACAGAGACAGAGAGAGACACAGAGAGAGACAGAGAGAGAGACAGAGAGGGACAGAGAGAGAAAGAGAGACAGAGAGAGACAGGGAGAGACAGAAAGAGAGACAGAGAGACAGAGATAGAGACAGAGAGACACAGAGAGAGACACTGAGAGAGACAGAAAGAGACAGAGAGAGACACAGAGAGAAAGAGAGAGAGACAAAGAGAGACACAGAGAGAGACCTAGAGAGAGAGCCATAGAGAGACACAGAGAGAGACAGAGAGAAACAGAAAGAAATACAGAGAGAGACAGAGATAGGGATATAGAGAGACATAGAGAGAGACATAGAGAGAGTGAGAGAGACAGAAAGAGAAACAGAGAGAGAGACAGAGAGAGACAGAGACAGAGTGAGATAGACTGAGTGAGACAGAAAGAGAGACAGAGATAGAGACAGAGAGAGACAGAGAGAGACACAGAGAGGGACAGAGAGAGAGACAGTGAGAGAGAGAGACAGAGAGAGAGAAAGAGAGAGAGAGACAGAGAGAGACAGAAGGAGAAACAGAGAGAGACAGAAAGAGACAGAGATAGAGAGGGAGACACAGTGAGACACAGAGAGAGACAGAGCTACACAGAGAGATACAGAGAGACAGACAGAGACATAGAGAGACAGAGAGACAGAGAGACACACAGAGAGAGACAGAGAGAGACAGAGAGACCGAGAGAGACAGAGATAGGGATAGAGAGAGACATAGAGAGAGACAGAGAGTGACAGAGAGAGAGAGAGACAGAGAGAGAGACATAGAAATACAGAGAGAAACAAAGAAAGACAGAGAGAGACAGAGAGAGACAGAGAGAGAGACAGACAGAGACAGAAAAGAGACAAAGAGAGAGAGACAGATCGAGACAGAGAGCGACAGAGAGAGACAGAAAGAGACTTACAGAGAGAAACAAAGAGAGACAGAGAGAGATATAGAGAGAGACAGAGAGAAACAGATTGAGACAAATAGAGAAACAGAGAGAGACAGAGATTGAGACAGAGAGAGACAGAAAGAGACAGAGCGAGACATAGAGAGACAAAGAGACAGACAGAGACAGGGAGAGACAGAGAGAGACACAGAGAGAGACAGAGAGAGACAGAGAGAGAGAGAAAGAGACAGAGAGAGACACAGTGAGACATTGAATTAAAGAGAGAGACAATGAAAGACAGAGAGAGGACAGAGAGAGACAGAGAGAGAGACAGACAGAGACAGAAAAGAGACAAAGAGAGAGAGACAGAGAGAGATATAAACAGACAGAGAGAGACACAGAGAGAGACAGAGAGAGAGACAGAGACAAAGAGAGAGACAGAGAGAGACAGAGAGAGAGTGAGATAGTCAGAAAGAGAGACAGAGAGAGACTGAGATAGGGATATAGAGAGACAGAGAGAGACATAGAGAGAGTGAGAGAGACAGAAAGTGAGAGAGTGAGACAGAGAGAAACAGTGATGTAGACAGAGAGAGACAGAGAGAGACAGAGAGAGACAGAGAGATAGACAGAGAGAGACAGAGACAAAGAAAGACACAGAGAGAGACAGAGAGAGATAAAGAGATACAGAGAGAGACAGAGAGAGACAGAGAGAGACAGGGAGAGACAAAGAGAGAGACAGAGATAGAGACAAAGAGAGACAGAGAGAGACAAAGAGAGAGACAAAGAGTGACAGAGAGAGAGAGACAGAGAGAGACAGAGAGAGTGACAGAGAGAGACACAGAGAGAGACAGATAGAGACACAAAGAGAGACAGAGAGAGACACAGAGAGAGACAGAGAGAGACTGAGATAGGGATAGAGAGAGATATAGAGAGAGACAGAGAGAGACATAGAGAGAGTGAGAGAGACATAAAGATAGACAGAGAGAGAATCAGAGAGAGAAAGAGAAAGACAAAGAGAGAGACAGAGAGAGACACAGAGAGAGGAAGAGAGAGACAGAGAGAGAGAGACAGAGACAAAGAGAGAGACAGAGAGAGACAGAGAGATTCAGAGAAAGAGACAGAGAGATATATAGAGAGACAGAGAGAGAGTGAGAGAGACAGAAAGAGAGACAGAGAGAGACAGAGATAGGGATAGAGAGAGACATAGAGAGAGACAGAGAGAGACAGATACATAGTGAGATAGACTGAGTGAGACAGAGAGAGAGACAGAAAGAGACAGAGATAGAGACAGAGAGACAGAGAGAGACACAGAGGGATACATAGAGAGAGTGAGAGAGACAGAAAGTGAGAGAGTGAGACAGAGAGAGACAGTGATGGAGACAGAGGGAGACAGAGAGAGACAGAGGGAGAGACAGAGAGAGACAGAGACAAAGAAAGACACAGAGAGAGACAGAGAGAGACAGAGAGATACAGAGAGAGAGACAGAGAGAGACAGAGAGAGACAGAGAGAGACACAGAGAGAGACAGAGAGACACAGAGAGAGACAGAGAGAGACATAGAGAGAGTGAGAGAGACAGAGAGAGACAGAGAGAGAGAAAGAGAGAGACAGAGACACAGAGATTGACAGAGAGAGACACAGAGAGAAACAGAGAGAGACAGAGAGAGAGAAAGAGAGAGACAGAGAAACAGAGATTGACAGAGAGAGACACAGAGAGAGCCAGAGAGAGAGACAGAGAGAGACACAGTGGAAGAGAGAGACAGAGAGAGAGACAGAGACAAAGAGAGAGACAGAGAAAGAGATAGAGAGACAGAATGAGACACACAGAGAGAAAAAGAGAGAGACAGAGAGAGATAGAGAGAGAGTGAGAAAGACAGAAAGAGAAACAGAGAGAGACAGTGATAGGGATAGAGAGAGACATAAAGAGAGACAGAGAGAGACATAAAGAGAGTGAGAGAGACAGAAGGAGAGACATAGAGAGACACAGAGAAAGACAGAGAGAGACACAGAGAGAGACAGAGAGGGAAGAGAGAGACAGAGAGACAGAGAGAGACAGGGAGAGACAGAGAGAGAGACAGAGAGAGACAGAGATAGATACAGAGAGACACAGAGAGAGACACAGAGAGACAGAAAGAGACAGAGAGAGACACAGAGAGAAAGACAGAGAGACAAAGAGAGACACAGAGAGAGACCTAGAGAGAAACAGAGAGAAAGACAGAGAGAGACAGTTAGGGATAAAGAGAGAAATAGAGAGAGACATAGAGAGAGTGAGAGAGACGGAAAGAGAGACAGAGAGAGACACAGAGAGAGAAAGAGAAAGACAAAGAGAGAGACAGAGAGAGAGAGAGAGAGACAGAGAGAGTGACAGAGAGAGACAGAGAAAGACAGAGATAGAGAGCGAGACAAAGGGAGACACAGAGAGAGACAGAGCTAGACAGAGAGAGACATAGAGAGAGACAGAGAGAGACATAGAGAGACTGAGAGACAGAATGAGACAGGGAGAGACAGAGAGAGACATAGAGAGAGACAGAGAGAGACAGAGAGACAGAGAGAGACAGAGAGAGAGAAACAGAGAGACAGAGACACAGAGATTGACAGAGAGAGAGACACAGAGAGAGACAGAGAGAGAGAGACAGAGAGAGACACAGAGAGAGACAGAGAGAGACAGAGAAAGACAGAGATAGGGATAGAGAGAGACATATATATAGAGAGAGAGCGATGGAGAGAGACAGACAGAGAGAGAAAGAGAAAGACAAAAAGAGAGACAGAGAGAGAGACAGAGACAGACAGAGAGAGACAGAGAGAGACACAGAGAGAGACAGAGAGAGACACAGAGAGAGACAGAGAGAGACACAGAGAGAGACAGAGAGAGACAGAGAAAGACAGAGATAGGGATAGAGAGAGACATATATATAGAGAGAGAGCGATGGAGAGAGACAGACAGAGAGAGAAAGAGAAAGACAAAAAGAGAGACAGAGAGAGAGACAGAGACAGTCAGAGAGAGACAGAGAGAGACACAGAGAGAGACAGAGAGAGACACAGAGAGAGACAGAGAGAGACACTGAGAGAGACAGAGATAGGGATAGAGAGAGACATAGAGAGAGACAGAGAGAGACAGAGAGAGAGTGAGAGAGACATAAAGAGAGACAGAGAGAGACACAGAGAGAGAAAGAGAAAGACAAAGAGAGAGACAGAGAGAGAGACAGAGAGAGACAGAGAGAGTGACAGAGAGAGACAGAGAAAGACAGAGATAGAGAGCGAGACAAAGGGAGACACAGAGAGAGACACATCTAGACAGAGAGATACCGAGAGATAGACAGAGAGAGACATAGAGAGACTGAGAGACAGAATGAGACAGGGAGAGACAGAGAGAGAGACAGAGAGTGACAGAGAGAAACAGAGAGAGACAGAGAGAGACACAGAGAGAGACACACAGAGAGAAACAGAGAGACAGAGACACAAAGATTGACAGAGAGAGAGACACAGAGAGAGACAGAGAGAGAGACAAAGAGATACACAGAGAGAGACAGAGAGAGACAGAGAGAGACAGAGATAGTGATAGAGAGAGACATAGAGAGAGACAGAGAGCGACGGAGAGAGACAGACAGAGAGAGACAGAGAGAGAGACAGAGAGAGACAGAGAGAGACAAAGAGAGACAGAGAGAGAGACATAGAGACACATAGAAATACAGAGGGACTAAGAAAGACAGAGAGAGAGACAGAGAGTGCCAGACAGAGACAGAAAAGAGACAAAGAGAGAGAGAGACTGAGAGAGACAGAGAAAGACAGAGAGAGACAGGGAGAGACAAAGAGAGAGACAGAGATAGAGACAGAGAGAGACAGAGAGACAGAGAGATAAAGAGAGAGACAGAGAGAGACAGAGAGAGACACAGAGAGACAGAGAGAGAGAGACAGAGAGAGACACAGAGACAGACAGAGAGAGACACAGAGAGAGACAGAGAGAGACATAGAGAGAGTGAGAGAGACATAAAGAGAGACAGAGAGAGACACAGAGAGAGAAAGAGAGAGACAAAGAGAGAGACAGAGAGAGAGACAGAGAGAGACAGAGAGAGACAGAGAGAGTGACAGAGAGAGACAGAGAAAGACAGAGATAGAGAGCGAGACAAAGGGAGACACAGAGAGAGACAGAGCTAGACAGAGAGATACAGAGAGAGATACAGAGAGAGACATAGAGAGACTGAGAGACAGAATGAGACAAGGAGAGACAGAGAGAGAGACAGAGAAAGACAGAGAGAGAAACAGAGAGAGAGAGAGAGAGAGAGAGAGAGAGACAGAGATTGACAGAGAGAGAGAGACAGAGAGAGACAGAGAGAGAGACAGAGAGAGACAGAGAGACAAAGAGAGACACAGAGAGAGACCTAGAGAGAAACAGAGAGAAAGACAGAGAGAGACAGTTAGGGATATAGAGAGAAATAGAGAGAGACATAGAGAGAGTGAGAGAGACGGAAAGAGAGACAGAGAGAGACACAGAGAGAGAAAGAGAAAGACAAAGAGAGAGACAGAGAGAGAGAGAGAGACAGAGAGAGTGACAGAGAGAGACAGAGAAAGACAGAGATAGAGAGCGAGACAAAGGGAGACACAGAGAGAGACAGAGCTAGACAGAGAGAGACATAGAGAGAGACAGAGAGAGACATAGAGAGACTGAGAGACAGAATGAGACAGGGAGAGACAGAGAGAGACACAGAGAGAGACAGAGAGAGACACAGAGACAGAGAGAGACAGAGAGAGAGAAACAGAGAGACAGAGACACAGAGAATGACAGAGAGAGACACAGAGAGAGACAGAGAGAGAGACAGAGAGAGACACAGAGAGAGACAGAGAGAGACAGAGAAAGACAGAGATAGGGATAGAGAGAGACATATATATATAGAGAGAGAGCGATGGAGAGAGACAGACAGAGAGAGAAAGAGAAAGACAAAAAGAGAGACAGAGAGAGAGACAGAGAGAGACAGAGAGATACAGAGAGAGAGACAGAGAGAGACAGAGAGAGACAGAGAGAGACACAGAGAGAGACAGAGAGAGAGACAGAGAGAGACACAGAGTGAGACAGAGAGAGACACAGAGAGAGACAGAGAGAGACATAGAGAGAGTGAGAGAGACAGAGAGAGACAGAGAGAGAGAAAGAGAGAGACAGAGACACAGAGATTGACAGAGAGAGAGACACAGAGAGAAACAGAGAGAGACAGAGAGAGAGAAAGAGAGAGACAGAGACACAGAGATTGACAGAGAGAGACACAGAGAGAGCCAGAGAGAGAGAGACAGAGAGAGACACAGAGAGAGGAAGAGAGAGACAGACAGAGAGAGAGAGACAAAGAGAGAGACAGAGAAAGAGATAGAGAGACAGAATGAGACACACAGAGAGAAAAAGAGAGAGACAGAGAGATATAGAGAGAGAGTGAGAAAGACAGAAAGAGAAACAGAGAGAGACAGTGATAGGGATAGAGAGAGACATAGAGAGAGACAGAGAGAGACATAGAGAGAGTGAGAGAGACAGAAGGAGAGACAGAGAGAGAGACAGAGAGAGACAGAGACAGAGTGAGATAGACTGAGTGAGACAGAGAGAGAGACAGAGAGAGACAGAGATTGAGACAGAGAGAGACAGGGAGAGACACAGAGAAAGACAGAGAGAGACAGAGAGAGAGACAGCGAG
The DNA here is from genome assembly GCF_978045245.1 of Mus caroli. Lineage (NCBI taxonomy): Eukaryota > Metazoa > Chordata > Mammalia > Rodentia > Muridae > Mus > Mus caroli. The sequence goes on along the minus strand of NW_028227276.1, from coordinate 17,166,167 downwards.
GGACAGTGAGAGACAGAGAGACAGAGAGAGACAGGGAGAGACAGAGAGAGAGACAGAGAGAGACAGAGATAGATACAGAGAGACACAGAGAGAGACACAGAGAGACAGAAAGAGACAGAGAGAGACACAGAGAGAAAGACAGAGAGACAAAGAGAGACACAGAGAGAGACCTAGAGAGAAACAGAGAGAAAGACAGAGAGAGACAGTTAGGGATATAGAGAGAAATAGAGAGAGACATAGAGATAGACGGAAAGAGAGACAGAGAGAGACAGAGAGAGACAGAGATAGGGATAGAGAGAGACATATATATATAGAGAGAGCGATGGAGAGAGACAGACAGAGAGAGAAAGAGAAAGACAAAAAGAGAGACAGAGAGAGAGACAGAGAGAGACAGAGACAGACAGAGAGAGACAGAGAGAGACACAGAGAGAGACAGAGAGAGACACAGAGAGAGACAGAGAGAGACACAGAGAGAGACAGAGATAGGGATAGAGAGAGACATAGAGAGAGACAGAGAGAGAGTGAGAGAGAGATATGGAGAGACAGAGAGAGACACAGAGAGAGAAAGAGAAAGACAAAGAGAGAGACAGAGAGAGACAGAGAGAGACAGAGAGAGACAGAGAGAGTGACAGAGAGAGACAGAGAAAGACAGAGATAGAGAGCGAGACAAAGGGAGACACAGAGAGAGACACAGCTAGACAGAGAGATACCGAGAGAGAGACAGAGAGAGACATAGAGAGACTGAGAGACAGAATGAGACAGGGAGAGACAGAGAGAGAGACAGAGAGTGACAGAGAGAGACAGAGAGAGACAGAGAGAGACACAGAGAGAGACACAGAGAGAGAAACAGAGAGACAGAGACACAGAGATTGACAGAGAGAGAGACACAGAGAGTGACAGAGAGAGAGACAAAGAAAGACACAGAGAGAGACAGAGAGAGACAGAGATAGTGATAGAGAGAGACATAGAGAGAGACAGATAGCGATGGAGAGAGACAGACAGAGAGAGACAGAGAGAGAGACAGAGAGAGACAGAGAGAGACAAAGAGAGACAGAGAGAGAGAGACATAGAGACACATAGAAATACAGAGGGACAAAGAAAGACAGAGAGAGAGACAGAGAGTGACAGAGAGTGCCAGACAGAGACAGAAAAGAGACAAAGAGAGAGAGAGACTGAGAGAGACAGAGAAAGACAGAGAGAGACAAAGAGAGAGACAGAGAGAGACAGAGAGAGACAGAGAGACAGAGAGAGACAAAGAGAGAGACAGAGAGAGACAGAGAGAGACACAGAGAGAGACAGAGAGAGAGAGACAGAGAGAGACACAGAGAGAGACAGAGAGAGACACAGAGAGAGACAGAGAGAGACATAGAGAGAGTGAGAGAGACATAAAGAGAGACAGAGAGAGACACAGAGAGGGAAAGAGAGAGACAAAGAGAGAGACAGAGAGAGAGACAGAGAGAGACAGAGAGAGTGACAGAGAGAGACAGAGAAAGACAGAGATAGAGAGCGAGACAAAGGGAGACACAGAGAGAGACAGAGCTAGACAGAGAGATACAGAGAGAGATACAGAGAGAGACATAGAGAGACTGAGAGACAGAATGAGACAGGGAGAGACAGAGAGAGAGACAGAGAAAGACAGAGAGGGAAACAGAGAGAGAGAGAGAGAGAGAAAGAGAGAGATAGAGACACAGAGATTGACAGAGAGAGAGACAGAGAGAGACAGAGAGAGAGAGACAGAGAGAGACAGAGATAGACACATAGAGAGGAAGAGAGGGACAGAGAGAGAGACAGAGACAAATAGAGAGACAAAGAAAGAGACAGAGAGATATAGAGAGACAGAAAGAGACACAGAGTGAGACAAAGAGAGAGACAGAGAGAGATAGAGAGTGAGAGAGACAGAAAGAGAGACAGAGAGAGACAGTGATAGGTATAGAGAGAGACATATAGAGAGACAGAGAAAGACATAGAGAGAGTGAGAGAGACAGAAAGAGAGACAGAGAGAGAGAGAGACAGAGAGAGACAGAGATAGAGACAGAGACAGAGAGAGACACAGAGAGAGACAGAGAGAGAGACAGAGAGGGACAGAGAGAGAAAGAGAGACAGAGAGAGACAGGGAGAGAAAGAAAGAGAGACAGAGAGACAGAGATAGAGACAGAGAGACACAGAGAGAGACACTGAGAGAGACAGAAAGAGACAGAGAGAGACACAGAGAGAAAGAGAGAGAGACACAGAGAGACACAGAGAGAGACCTAGAGAGAGAGCCATAGAGAGACACAGAGAGAGACAGAGAGAAACAGAAAGAAATACAGAGAGAGACAGAGATAGGGATATAGAGAGACATAGAGAGAGACATAGAGAGAGTGAGAGAGACAGAAAGAGAAACAGAGAGAGAGACAGAGAGAGACAGAGACAGAGTGAGATAGACTGAGTGAGACAGAAAGAGAGACAGAGATAGAGACAGAGAGAGACAGAGAGAGACACAGAGAGGGACAGAGAGAGAGACAGTGAGAGAGAGAGACAGAGAGAGAGAAAGAGAGAGAGAGACAGAGAGAGACAGAGAGAGAAACAGAGAGAGACAGAAAGAGACAGAGATAGAGAGGGAGACACAGTGAGACACAGAGAGAGACAGAGCTACACAGAGAGATACAGAGAGACAGACAGAGACATAGAGAGACAGAGAGACAGAGAGACACACAGAGAGAGACAGAGAGAGACAGAGAGACCGAGAGAGACAGAGATAGGGATAGAGAGAGACATAGAGAGAGACAGAGAGTGACAGAGAGAGAGAGAGACAGAGAGAGAGACATAGAAATACAGAGAGAAACAAAGAAAGACAGAGAGAGACAGAGAGTGACAGAAAGAGAGACAGACAGAGACAGAAAAGAGACAAAGAGAGAGAGACAGATCGAGACAGAGAGCGACAGAGAGAGACAGAAAGAGACTTACAGAGAGAAACAAAGAGAGACAGAGAGAGATATAGAGAGAGACAGAGAGAAACAGATTGAGACAAATAGAGAAACAGAGAGAGACAGAGATTGAGACAGAGAGAGACAGAAAGAGACAGAGCGAGACATAGAGAGACAAAGAGACAGACAGAGACAGGGAGAGACAGAGAGAGACACAGAGAGAGACAGAGAGAGACAGAGAGAGAGAGAGAGAGAAAGAGACAGAGAAAGACACAGTGAGACATTGAATTAAAGAGAGAGACAATGAAAGACAGAGAGAGGACAGAGAGAGACAGAGAGAGAGACAGACAGAGACAGAAAAGAGACAAAGAGAGAGAGACAGAGAGAGACAAGAGAGAGGAAGAGAGAAACAGAGAGAGAGTCAGAGACAAAGAGAGAGACAGAGAGAGACAGAGAAAGAGACAGAGAGAGATATAAACAGACAGAGAGAGACACAGAGAGAGACAGAGAGAGAGACAGAGACAAAGAGAGAGACAGAGAGAGACAGAGAGAGAGTGAGATAGTCAGAAAGAGAGACAGAGAGAGACTGAGATAGGGATATAGAGAGACAGAGAGAGACATAGAGAGAGTGAGAGAGACAGAAAGTGAGAGAGTGAGACAGAGAGAGACAGTGATGTAGACAGAGAGAGACAGAGAGAGACAGAGAGAGACAGAGAGATAGACAGAGAGAGACAGAGACAAAGAAAGACACAGAGAGAGACAGAGAGAGATAAAGAGATACAGAGAGAGACAGAGAGAGACAGAGAGAGACAGAGAGAGACAGGGAGAGACAAAGAGAGAGACAGAGATAGCGACAAAGAGAGACAGAGAGAGACAAAGAGAGAGACAAAGAGTGACAGAGAGAGAGACAGAGAGAGACAGAGAGAGTGACAGAGAGAGACACAGAGAGAGACAGATAGAGACACAAAGAGAGACAGAGAGAGACACAGAGAGAGACAGAGAGAGACTGAGATAGGGATAGAGAGAGATATAGAGAGAGACAGAGAGAGACATAGAGAGAGTGAGAGAGACATAAAGATAGACAGAGAGAGACACAGAGAGAGAAAGAGAAAGACAAAGAGAGAGACAGAGAGAGACACAGAGAGAGGAAGAGAGAGACAGAGAGAGAGAGACAGAGACAAAGAGAGAGACAGAGAGAGACAGAGAGATTCAGAGAAAGAGACAGAGAGAGATATAGAGAGACAGAGAGAGAGTGAGAGAGACAGAAAGAGAGACAGAGAGAGACAGAGATAGGGATAGAGAGAGACATAGAGAGAGACAGAGAGAGACAGATACATAGTGAGATAGACTGAGTGAGACAGAGAGAGAGACAGAAAGAGACAGAGATAGAGACAGAGAGACAGAGAGAGACACAGAGGGATACATAGAGAGAGTGAGAGAGACAGAAAGTGAGAGAGTGAGACAGAGAGAGACAGTGATGGAGACAGAGGGAGACAGAGAGAGACACAGAGAGAGACAGAGAGAGACAGAGGGAGAGACAGAGAGAGACAGAGACAAAGAAAGACACAGAGAGAGACAGAGAGAGACAGAGAGATACAGAGAGAGAGACAGAGAGAGACAGAGAGAGACAGAGAGAGACACAGAGAGAGACAGAGAGAGACACAGAGAGAGAGAGAGAGACATAGAGAGAGTGAGAGAGACAGAGAGAGACAGAGAGAGAGAAAGAGAGAGACAGAGACACAGAGATTGACAGAGAGATAGACACAGAGAGAAACAGAGAGAGACAGAGAGAGAGAAAGAGAGAGACAGAGACACAGAGATTGACAGAGAGAGACACAGAGAGAGCCAGAGAGAGAGACAGAGAGAGACACAGAGGAAGAGAGAGACAGAGAGAGAGACAGAGACAAAGAGAGAGACAGAGAAAGAGATAGAGAGACAGAATGAGACACACAGAGAGAAAAAGAGAGAGATAGAGAGAGATAGAGAGAGAGTGAGAAAGACAGAAAGAGAAACAGAGAGAGACAGTGATAGGGATAGAGAGAGACATAAAGAGAGACAGAGAGAGACATAAAGAGAGTGAGAGAGACAGAAGGAGAGACAGAGAGAGACACAGAGAAAGACAGAGAGAGACAGAGAGAGAGACAGAGAGGGACAGAGAGAGACAGAGAGACAGAGAGAGACAGGGAGAGACAGAGAGAGAGACAGAGAGAGACAGAGATAGATACAGAGAGACACAGAGAGAGACACAGAGAGACAGAAAGAGACAGAGAGAGACACAGAGAGAAAGACAGAGAGACAAAGAGAGACACAGAGAGAGACCTAGAGAGAAACAGAGAGAAAGACAGAGAGAGACAGTTAGGGATATAGAGAGAAATAGAGAGAGACATAGAGAGAGTGAGAGAGACGGAAAGAGAGACAGAGAGAGACACAGAGAGAGAAAGAGAAAGACAAAGAGAGAGACAGAGAGAGAGAGAGAGACAGAGAGAGTGACAGAGAGAGACAGAGAAAGACAGAGATAGAGAGCGAGACAAAGGGAGACACAGAGAGAGACAGAGCTAGACAGAGAGAGACATAGAGAGAGACAGAGAGAGACATAGAGAGACTGAGAGACAGAATGAGACAGGGAGAGACAGAGAGAGACACAGAGAGAGACAGAGAGAGACAGAGAGACAGAGAGAGACAGAGAGAGAGAAACAGAGAGACAGAGACACAGAGATTGACAGAGAGAGAGACACAGAGAGAGACAGAGAGAGAGAGACAGAGAGAGACACAGAGAGAGACAGAGAGAGACAGAGAAAGACAGAGATAGGGATAGAGAGAGACATATATATATAGAGAGAGCGATGGAGAGAGACAGACAGAGAGAGAAAGAGAAAGACAAAAAGAGAGACAGAGAGAGAGACAGAGACAGTCAGAGAGAGACAGAGAGAGACACAGAGAGAGACAGAGAGAGACACAGAGAGAGACAGAGAGAGACACAGAGAGAGACAGAGATAGGGATAGAGAGAGACATAGAGAGAGACAGAGAGAGACAGAGAGAGAGTGAGAGAGACATAAAGAGAGACAGAGAGAGACACAGAGAGAGAAAGAGAAAGACAAAGAGAGAGACAGAGAGAGAGACAGAGAGAGACAGAGAGAGTGACAGAGAGAGACAGAGAAAGACAGAGATAGAGAGCGAGACAAAGGGAGACACAGAGAGAGACACATCTAGACAGAGAGATACCGAGAGATAGACAGAGAGAGACATAGAGAGACTGAGAGACAGAATGAGACAGGGAGAGACAGAGAGAGAGACAGAGAGTGACAGAGAGAAACAGAGAGAGACAGAGAGAGACACAGAGAGAGACACAGAGAGAGAAACAGAGAGACAGAGACACAAAGATTGACAGAGAGAGAGACACAGAGAGAGACAGAGAGAGAGACAAAGAGATACACAGAGAGAGACAGAGAGAGACAGAGAGAGACAGAGATAGTGATAGAGAGAGACATAGAGAGAGACAGAGAGCGACGGAGAGAGACAGACAGAGAGAGACAGAGAGAGAGACAGAGAGAGACAGAGAGAGACAAAGAGAGACAGAGAGAGAGACATAGAGACACATAGAAATACAGAGGGACTAAGAAAGACAGAGAGAGAGACAGAGAGTGCCAGACAGAGACAGAAAAGAGACAAAGAGAGAGAGAGACTGAGAGAGACAGAGAAAGACAGAGAGAGACAGGGAGAGACAAAGAGAGAGACAGAGATAGAGACAGAGAGAGACAGAGAGACAGAGAGAGACAAAGAGAGAGACAGAGAGAGACAGAGAGAGACACAGAGAGACAGAGAGAGAGACAGAGAGAGACACAGAGACAGACAGAGAGAGACACAGTGAGAGACAGAGAGAGACATAGAGAGAGTGAGAGAGACATAAAGAGAGACAGAGAGAGACACAGAGAGAGAAAGAGAGAGACAAAGAGAGAGACAGAGAGAGACAGAGAGAGACAGAGAGAGACTGAGAGAGTGACAGAGAGAGACAGAGAAAGACAGAGATAGAGAGCGAGACAAAGGGAGACACAGAGAGAGACAGAGCTAGACAGAGAGATACAGAGAGTGATACAGAGAGAGACATAGAGAGACTGAGAGACAGAATGAGACAAGGAGAGACAGAGAGAGAGATAGAGAAAGACAGAGAGAGAAACAGAGAGAGAGAGAGAAAGAGAGAGAGAGAGAGACAGAGATTGACAGAGAGAGAGAGACAGAGAGAGACAGAGAGAGACAGAGAGAGAGACAGAGAGAGACAGAGAGACAAAGAGAGACACAGAGAGAGACCTAGAGAGAAACAGAGAGAAATACAGAGATAGACAGTTAGGGATATAGAGAGAAATAGAGAGAGACATAGAGAGAGTGAGAGAGATGGAAAGAGAGACAGAGAGAGACACAGAGAGAGAAAGAGAAAGACAAAGAGAGAGACAGAGAGAGAGAGAGAGACAGAGAGAGTGACAGAGAGAGACAGAGAAAGACAGAGATAGAGAGTGAGACAAAGGGAGACACAGAGAGAGACAGAGCTAGACAGAGAGAGACATAGAGAGAGACAGAGAGAGACATAGAGAGACTGAGAGACAGAATGAGACAGGGAGAGACAGAGAGAGACACAGAGAGAGACAGAGAGAGACAGAGAGACAGAGAGAGACAGAGAGAGAGAAACAGAGAGACAGAGACACAGAGATTGACAGAGAGAGAGACACAGAGAGAGACAGAGAGAGAGACACAGAGAGAGACACAGAGAGAGACAGAGAGAGACAGAGAAAGACAGAGATAGGGATAGAGAGAGACATATATATATAGAGAGAGCGATGGAGAGAGACAGACAGAGAGAGAAAGAGAAAGACAAAAAGAGAGACAGAGAGAGAGACAGAGACAGACAGAGAGAGACACAGAGAGACACAGAGAGAGAGACAGAGAGAGACACAGAGAGAGACAGAGAGAGACACAGAGAGAGACAGAGATAGGGATAGAGAGAGACATAGAGAGAGACAGAGAGAGACAGAGAGAGAGTGAGAGAGACATAAAGAGAGACAGAGAGAGACACAGAGAGAGAAAGAGAAAGACAAAGAGAGAGACAGAGAGAGAGACAGAGAGAGACAGAGAGAGTGACAGAGAGAGACAGAGAAAGACAGAGATAGAGAGCGAGACAAAGGGAGACACAGAGAGAGACACATCTAGACAGAGAGATACCGAGAGATAGACAGAGAGAGACATAGAGAGACTGAGAGACAGAATGAGACAGGGAGAGACAGAGAGAGAGACAGAGAGTGACAGAGAGAAACAGAGAGAGACAGAGAGAGACACAGAGAGAGACACAGAGAGAGAAACAGAGAGACAGAGACACAAAGATTGACAGAGAGAGAGACACAGAGAGAGACAGAGAGAGAGACAAAGAGATACACAGAGAGAGACAGAGAGAGACAGAGAGAGACAGAGATAGTGATAGAGAGAGACATAGAGAGAGACAGAGAGCGACGGAGAGAGACAGACAGAGAGAGACAGAGAGAGAGACAGAGAGAGACAGAGAGAGACAAAGAGAGACAGAGAGAGAGACATAGAGACACATAGAAATACAGAGGGACTAAGAAAGACAGAGAGAGAGACAGAGAGTGCCAGACAGAGACAGAAAAGAGACAAAGAGAGAGAGAGACTGAGAGAGACAGAGAAAGACAGAGAGAGACAGGGAGAGACAAAGAGAGAGACAGAGATAGAGACAGAGAGAGACAGAGAGAGACAAAGAGAGAGACAGAGAGAGACACAGAGAGACAGAGAGAGAGAGACAGAGAGAGACACAGAGACAGACAGAGAGAGACACAGAGAGAGACAGAGAGAGACATAGAGAGAGTGAGAGAGACATAAAGAGAGACAGAGAGAGACACAGAGAGAGAAAGAGAGAGACAAAGAGAGAGACAGAGAGAGACAGAGAGAGACAGAGAGAGTGACAGAGAGAGACAGAGAAAGACAGAGATAGAGAGCGAGACAAAGGGAGACACAGAGAGAGACAGAGCTAGACAGAGAGATACAGAGAGAGATACAGAGAGAGACATAGAGAGACTGAGAGACAGAATGAGACAAGGAGAGACAGAGAGAGAGACAGAGAAAGACAGAGAGAGAAACAGAGAGAGAGAGAGAAAGAGAGAGAGAGAGAGACAGAGATTGACAGAGAGAGAGAGACAGAGAGAGACAGAGAGAGAGACAGAGAGAGACAGAGATAGACACATAGAGAGGAAGAGAGGGACAGAGAGAGAGACAGAGACAAAGAGAGAGACAAAGAAAGAGACAGAGAGATATAGAGAGACAGAAAGAGACACAGAGTGAGACAAAGAGAGAGACAGAGAGAGATAGAGAGTGAGAGAGACAGAAAGAGAGACAGAGAGAGACAGTGATAGGTATAGAGAGAGACATAGAGAGAGACAGAGAAAGACATAGAGAGAGTGAGAGAGACAGAAAGAGAGACAGAGAGAGAGAGACAGAAAGAGACAGAGATAGAGACAGAGACAGAGAGAGACACAGAGAGAGACAGAGAGAGACAGAGAGAGAGACAGAGAGGGACAGAGAGAGAAAGAGAGACAGAGAGAGACAGGGAGAGACAGAAAGAGAGACAGAGAGACAGAGATAGAGACAGAGAGACACAGAGAGAGACACTGAGAGAGACAGAACGAGACAGAGAGAGACACAGAGAGAAAGAGAGAGAGACACAGAGAGACACAGAGAGAGACCTAGAGAGAGAGCCATAGAGAGACACAGAGAGAGACAGAGAGAAACAGAAAGAAATACAGAGAGAGACAGAGATAGGGATATAGAGAGACATAGAGAGAGACATAGAGAGAGTGAGAGAGACAGAAAGAGAAACAGAGAGAGAGACAGAGACAGAGTGAGATAGACTGAGTGAGACAGAAAGAGAGACAGAGATAGAGACAGAGAGAGACAGAGAGAGACACAGAGAGGGACAGAGAGAGAGACAGTGAGAGAGAGAGACAGAGAGAGAGAAAGAGAGAGAGAGACAGAGAGAGACAGAGAGAGAAACAGAGAGAGATAGAAAGAGACAGAGATAGAGAGGGAGACACAGTGAGACACAGAGAGAGACAGAGCTACACAGAGAGATACAGAGAGAGAGACAGAGAGAGACATAGAGAGACAGAGAGACAGAGAGACACACAGAGAGAGACAGAGAGAGACAGAGAGACCGAGAGAGACAGAGATAGGGATAGAGAGAGACATAGAGAGAGACAGAGAGTGACAGAGAGAGAGACAGAGAGAGACAGAGAGAGAGACATAGAAATACAGAGAGAAACAAAGAAAGACAGAGAGAGACAGAGAGAGACAGAAAGAGAGACAGACAGAGACAGAAAAGAGACAAAGAGAGAGAGACAGATCGAGACAGAGAAAGACAGAGAGCGACAGAGAGAGACAGAAAGAGACTTACAGAGAGAAACAAAGAGAGACGGAGAGAGATATAGAGAGAGACAGAGAGAAACAGATTGAGACAAATAGAGAAACAGAGAGATACAGAGATTGAGACAGAGAGAGACAGAAAGAGACAGAGCGAGACATAGAGAGACAAAGAGACAGACAGAGACAGGGAGAGACAGAGAGAGACACAGAGAGAGACAGAGAGAGACAGAGAGAGAGAGAGAGAGACAAAGAGACAGAGAGAGAGACATAGTGAGACATTGAATTAAAGAGAGAGACAATGAAAGACAGAGAGAGGACAGAGAGAGACAGAGATAGAGAAAGACAGAGACAGAAAAGAGACAAAGAGAGAGAGACAGAGAGAGACACAGAGAGAGGAAGAGAGAGACAGAGAGAGAGTCAGAGACAAAGGGAGAGAAAGAGAGAGACAGAGAGAGACATAGAAAGAGACACAGAGAGATATAGAGAGACAGAGAGAGACACAGAGAGAGACAGAGAGAGAGACAGAGACAAAGAGAGAGAGAGAGAGAGACAGAGAGAGAGTGAGATAGTCAGAAAGAGAGACAGAGAGAGACTGAGATAGGGATATAGAGAGACAGAGAGAGACATAGAGAGAGTGAGAGAGACAGAAAGTGAGAGAGTGAGACAGAGAGAGACAGTGATGGAGACAGAGAGAGACAGAGAGAGACATAGAGAGAGACAGAGAGAGACAGAGAGATAGACAGAGAGAGACAGAGACAACAAAAGACACAGAGAGAGACAGAGAGAGATAAAGAGATACAGAGAGAGACAGAGAGAGACAGAGAGAGACAGAGAGAGACAGGGAGAGACAAAGAGAGAGACAGAGATAGAGACAAAGAGAGACAGAGAGAGACAAAGAGAGAGACAGAGAGAGACAGAGAGAGAGACAGAGAGAGACAGAGAGAGAGACAGAGAGAGACACAGAGAGAGACAGATAGAGACACAAAGAGAGACAGAGAGAGACACAGAGAGAGACAGAGAGAGACTGAGATAGGGATAGAGAGAGACAGAGAGAGACATAGAGAGAGTGAGAGAGACATAAAGATAGACAGAGAGAGACACAGAGAGAGAAAGAGAAAGACAAAGAGAGAGACAGAGAGAGAGACAGAGAGAGACACAGAGAGACACAGAGAGACACAGAGAGAGGAAGAGAGAGACAGAGAGAGAGAGACAGAGACAAAGAGAGAGACAGAGAGAGACATAGAGCGAGACAGAGAGAGACAGAGAGATAGACAGAGAGAGACAGAGACAAAGAAAGACACAGAGAGAGACAGAGAGAGATAAAGAGATACAGAGAGAGAGACAGAGAGAGACAGAGTGATAGAGAGAGACAGGGAGAGACAAAGAGAGAGACAGAGTGAGACAGAGATAGAGACAAAGAGAGACAGAGAGAGACAAAGAGAGAGACAGAGAAAGACAGAGAGAGAGACAGAGAGAGACAGAGAGAGACAGATAGAGACACAAAGAGAGACAGAGAGAGACACAGAGAGAGACAGAGAGAGACTGAGATAGGGATAGAGAGAGATATAGAGAGAGACAGAGAGAGACATAGAGAGAGTGAGAGAGACATAAAGATAGACAGAGAGAGACACAGAGAGAGAAAGGGATAGACAAAGAGAGAGACAGAGAGAGAGACAAAGAGAGACACAGAGAGACACAGAGAGAGGAAGAGAGAGACAGAGAGAGAGAGAGAGACAGAGAGAAAGAGAGAGACAGAGAGAGACAGAGAGATTCAGAAAAAGAGACAGAGAGAGATATAGAGAGACAGAGAGAGACAGAGAGAGAGTGAGAGAGACAGAAAGAGAGACAGAGATAGGGATAGAGAGAGACATAGAGAGAGACAGAGAGAGACAGAGACATAGTGAGATAGACTGAGTGAGACAGAGAGAGAGACAGAAAGAGACAGAGATAGAGACAGAGAGACAGAAAGTGAGAGAGTGAGACAGAGAGAGACAGTGATGTAGACAGAGGGAGACAGAGAGAGACACAGAGAGAGACAGAGAGAGACAGAGGGAGAGACAGAGAGAGACAGAGACAAAGAAAGACACAGAGAGAGACAGAGAGGGACAGAGATACAGAGAGATAGACAGAGAGAGACAGAGAGATTCACAGAGAGAGACAGAGAGAGAGACAGAGAGAGACACAGAAAGAGAAAGAGAGAGACAAAGAGAGATACAGAGAGAGAGACAGAGAGAACAGAGAGAGACAGAGAGAGTGACAGAGAGAGACAGAGAAAGACAGAGATAGAGAGCGAGACAAAGGGAGACACAGAGAGAGACAGAGCTAGACAGAGAGATACAGAAAGAGATACAATGAGAGACATAGAGAGACTTAGAGACAGAATGAGACAGGTAGAGACAGAGAGAGAGACAGAGAAAGACAGAGAGAGAGAGAGAGAGAGAGAGAGAGAAAGAGAGAGACAGAGACACAGAGATTGACAGAGAGTGAGACACAGAGAGAGACAGAGAGAGAGACAGAGACAGATAGAGAGAGACACAGAGAGAGGAAGAGAGAGACAGAGAGAGAGACAGAGACAAAGAGAGAGACAAAGAAAGAGACAGAGAGATATAGAGAGACAGAAAGAGACAGTGAGAGAGACAGAAAGAGAGACAGAGAGAGACAGTGATAGGTATAGAGAGAGACATAGAGAGAGACAGAGAAAGACATAGAGAGAGTGAGAGAGACAGAAAGAGAGACAGAGAGAGAGACAGAGAGAGACAGAGACAGAGTGAGATAGACTGAGTGAGACAGAGAGAGAGACAGAGAGAGACAGAGATAGAGACAGAGACAGAGAGAGACACAGAGAGAGACAGAGAGAGACAGAGAGAGAGACAGAGAGGGACAGATAGAGAAAGAGATACAGAGAGAGACAGGGAGAGACAGAGAGAGAGACAGAGAGACAGAGATAGAGACAGAGAGACACAGAGAGAGACACAGAGAGAGACAGAAAGAGACACAGAGAAACACAGAGAGAAAGAGGGAGAGACACAGAGAGACACAGAGAGAGACCTAGAGAGAGAGCCATAGAGAGACACAGAGAGAGACAGAGAGAAAGAGAGAGAAATACAGAGAGAGACAGAGAAAGGGATATAGAGAGACATAGAGAGAGACATAGAGAGAGTGAGAGAGACAGAAAGAGAGACAGAGATAGAGACAGAGAGAGACAGAGAGAGACACAGAGAGGGACAGAGAGAGAGACAGAGAGAGAGAGAGACAAAGAGAGAAAGAGAGAGACAGAGAGAGGCAGAGAGAGAAAGAGAGAGAGAGAAAGAGACAGAGATAGAGAGGGAGACACAGTGAGACACAGAGAGAGACAGAGCTACACAGAGAGATACAGAGAGAGAGACAGAGAGAGACATAGAGAGACAGAGAGACAGTGAGAGACACAGAGAGAGACCGAGAGAGACAGAGATAGGGATAGAGAGAGACATAGAGAGAGACTGAGAGCGACAGATAGAGAGACAGAGAGAGAGAGAGAGACAGAGAGAGAAAGAGAGAGACAAAAAGAGACAGAAAGATAGAGAGAGAGAAATAGAGAGACATAGAAATACAGAGAGAAACAAAGAAAGACAGAGAGAGACAGAGAGAGACAGAGAGAGAAACAGACAGAGACAGAAAAGAGACAAAGATAGAGAGACAGAGAGAGACAGAGAAAGACAGGGAGCGACAGAGAGAGACAGAAAGAGACCTACAGAGAGAGACAAAGAGAGACAGAGAGAGATATAGAGAGAGACAGAGAGAGACATAAAGAGAAACAGAGAGAGACAGAGATTGAGACAGAGAGAGACAGAAAGAGACAGAGAGAGTCATAGAGAGATAAATAGACAGAGAGAGACAGGGAGAGACAGAGAGAGAGACAAAGAGAGACATAAATAAAGACAGAGAGAGACAGAGAGAGAGAAAGAGAGAGACAGAGACACAGAGAGAGAGCAGAGAGAGACACAGAGAGAGACACAGAGAGACAGAGAGAGACAGAGAGTGACAGAGATAGGGATAGAGAGAGACATAGAGAGAGACAGAGAGCGACAGATAGAGAGACAGAGAGAGACAGAGAGAGAGACCGAGAGAGACAGAGAGAGACAGAGAGAGACAAAGAGAGACAGAGAGATACAGAGAGAGAGACATAGAGAGACATAGGAATACAGAGAGAGACAAAGAAAGACAGAGAGAAAGACAGAGAGAGACAGAGAGAGAGACAGACAGAGACAGAAAAGAGACAAAGAGAGAGAGAGAGAGAGACAGAGAAAGACAGAGAGCGACAGAGAAATACAGAAAGAGACATACGGAGAGAGATATAGAGAGATAGAGAGAGACATAGAGAGAGACAGAGAGAGACAGAGAGAAACAAAGAGAGAAACAGAGAGAGACAGAAATTGAGACTGAGAGAGACAGAAAGAGACAGAGAGAGACAGAAAGAGACAGAGAGAGACAGAGAGAGACAGAGAGTGACAGAGAGAGACAGAAAGAGACATACAGAGAGAGATATAGAGAGACAGAGAGAGACAGAGAGAGACAGAGAGAGACAAAGAGAGAAACAGAGAGAGACAGATAGAGAGACAGAGAGAGACAGAGATAGGGATAGAGAGAGACAGAGAGAGAGAAGGAGAGAGACAGAGACAGAGAGAGATAGAGACAGGGTGAGATAGACTGAGTGAGACAGAAAGAGAGACAGAGATAGAGACAGAGAGAGACAGAGAGAGAGACAGAGAGTGACAGAGAGAGACAGAGAGAGAAAGAGAGAGACCGAGAGAGAGACAGAGAGAGAGAGACAGAGAGAGACAGAGAGAGAAACAGAGAGAGACAGAGTTAGAGAGGGAGACACAGGGAGACACAGAGAGAGACAGAGCTAGACAGAGAGATACAGAGAGAGAGACAGAGAGAGACATTGAGAAACAGAGAGACAGAGAGAGACAGGGAGAGACAGAGAGAGAGGCAGAGAGAGACATAGATAGAGACAGAGAGAGACAGAGAGAGAGAAAGAGAGAGACAGAGACACAGAGAGAGTCAGAGAGAGAGACACAGAGAGAGACAGAGAGAGAGACAGAGAGAGACACAGAGAGATACAGAGAGAGACAGAGAGATACAGCGAGAGAGACAGAGAGAGACATAGAGAGACAGAGAGACAGAGAGAGACACAGAGAGAGACAGAGAGAGACAGAGAGACTGAGAGAGACAGAGATAGGGATAGAGAGCGACAGAGAGAGACAGAGAGAGAGACAGAGAGAGACAGAGATAGGGATAGAGAGAGACATAGAGAGAGACAGAGAGCGACAGAGAGAGAGACAGAGAGACAGAGAGAGACAAAGAAAGACAGAGATAGAGACAGAGAGAGACAGAGAGAGAGACAGAGAGAGACAGAGTGAGACCGAGAGAGACAGAGATAGGGATAGAGAGAGACATAGAGAGAGACAGAGAGAGATAGAGAGAGACAGAGAGAGACAGAGAGAGAGACAGAGAGAGATAGAGAAAGACAAAGAGCAACAAAGCGAGACAGAGAGATACAGAGTGAGAGACATAGAGAGATATAGAAATACAGAGAGAGACAAAGAAAGACAGAGACAGACAGAGAGAAACAGAGAGAGAGACAGACAGAGACAGAAAAGAGACAAAGAAAGAGAGACAGAGAGAGACAGAGAAAGACAGAGAGCGACAGAGAGAGACAGAAAAAGACCTGCAGAGAGAGACATAGAGAGATAGAGAGAGACATAGAGAGAGACTGAGAGAGCCAGAGAGAGACAAAGAGAGAAACAGAGAGAGACAGAGATTGAGACAGAGAGAGACAGAAAGAGACAGAGAGAGACAGAGAGAGACAGAGAGACAGAGAGAGACAGGGACAGACAGAGAGAGAGACAGAGAGAGACACAGAGAGAGACATAGATAGAGACAGAGAGAGAAAGAAAGAGAGTAAGAGATAGACAGAGACACAGAGAGAGACAGAGAGAGAGACACAGAGAGACAGAGATGGGGATAGAGAGAGACATAGAGAGAGACAGAGAGCGACTGAGAGATAGACAGAGAGAGACAGAGAGAGAGACAGAGAGAGACAGAGAGAGACAGAGAGAGACATAGAGAGACAGAGAGATACAGAGAGAGAGACATAGAGAGACATAGAAATACAGATAGAGACAAAGAAAGACAGAGAGAGAGCCAGAGAGAGACAGAGACAGACAGAGACAGAAAAGAGACAAAGAGAGAAAGACAGGGAGAGACAGAGAAAGACAGAGATAGAGAAAGAGAGAGACAGAGACACAGAGAGAGACAGAGCGAGAGACACAGAGAGAGACAGAGAGAGAGACAGAGAGAGACACAGAGAGATACAGAGAGAGACAGAGAGAGACAGAGAGACACAGAGAGAGAAACAGAGAGAGACAGAGAGAGAAAGAGATAGAGAGGGAGACACAGGGAGACACAGAGAGAGACAGAGCTAGACAGAGAGATACAGAGTGAGAAACAGAGAGAGACATAGAGAGACAGAGAGAAAGAGAGAGACAGAGAGAGAGACAGAGATAGACATAGATAGAGACAGAGAGAGAAAGAAAGAGAGAAAGAGATAGACAGAGACACAGAGAGAGACAGAGAGAGAGACAGAGAGAGACATAGAGAGAGACAGAGAGAGACAGAGAGAGACACACCGAGAGAGAAACACAGAGAGACAGAGATAGGGATAGAGAGAGACATAGAGAGAGACAGAGAGCGACTAAGAGAGAGAGACAGAGAGAGACAGAGAGAGAGACAGAGAGAGACAGAGAGAGACAGAGAGAGACAGAGAGAGACAGAGAGAGACAGAGAGAGAGACATAGAGAGACATAGAAATACAGATAGAGACAAAGAAAGACAGAGAGAGAGCCAGAGAGAGACAGAGACAGACAGAGACAGAAAAGAGACAAAGAGAGAAAGACAGGGAGAGACAGAGAAAGACAGAGACAGAGAAAGAGAGAGACAGAGACACAGAGAGAGACAGAGCGAGAGACACAGAGAGAGACAGAGAGAGAGACAGAGAGAGACACAAGGAGAGACAGAGAGAGACAGAGAGAGACAGAGAGAGACAGAGAGAGAAACAGAGAGAGACAGAGAGAGAAAGAGATAGAGAGGGAGACACAGGGAGACACAGAGAGAGACAGAGCTAGACAGAGAGATACAGAGAGAGAGAAAGAGAGAGACATAGAGAGACAGAGAGACAGAGAGAGACAGAGAGAGACAGAGAGAGAAAGAGAGACCGAGAGAGACAGAGATAGGGATAGAGAGAGACATAGAGAGAGACAGAGAGTGACAGAGAGAGAGACAGAGAGAGACAGAGAGAGAGACAGAGAGAGACAGAGAGAGACAGAAAGAGACAGAGAGAGACAGAGAGAGACAGAAAGAGACACAGAAAGACAAAGAGAGAAACAGAGAGAGACAGAGAGACAGAGACAGAGAGAGAGAGACAGAGACAGAGAGAGAAACAGAGAGAGACAGAGATAGAGAGGGAGACACAGGGAGACACATGAGAGACAGAGCTAGATAGAGAGATACAGAGAGAGATACAGAGAGAGACATTGAGAGACAGAGAGACAGAGAGAGACAGGGAGAGACAGAGAGAAGGAGAGAGACATAGATAGAGACAGAGAGAGACAGAGAGAGAGAAAGAGAGAGACAGAGACACGGAGACAGACAGAGAGAGAGCAGAGAGAGACACAGAGAGAGACACAGAGAGAGAGAGAGAGAGAGAGAGACAGAGAGAGACAGAGATAGGGATAGAGAGAGACATAGAGAGAGACAGAGAGCGACAGAGAGATAGACAGAGAGACAGAGAGAGAGACTGAGAGAGACAGAGAGAGACAGAGAGAGACAAAGAGAGACAGAGAGATACAGAAAGAGAGACATAGAGAGACATAGAAATACAGAGAGAGACAAAGAAAGACAGAGAGAGACAGAGAGAGACAGAGAGAGAGACAGAGAGAGACAGAGTGAGACCGAGAGAGACAGAGATAGGGATAGAGAGAGACATAGAGAGAGACAGAGAGAGATAGAGAGAGAGACAGAGAGAGACAGAGAGAGAGACAGAGAGAGACAGAGAGAGACAAAAAGAAACAAAGCGAAACAGAGAGATACAGATAGAGAGACATAGAAATACAGAGAGAGACAAAGAAAGACAGAGACAGACAGAGAGAAACAGAGAGAGAGACAGACAGAGACAGGAAAGAGACAAAGAGAGAGAGACAGAGAGTGACAGAGAAAGACAGAGAGCGACAGAGAGAGACAGAAAGAGACAGAGAGAGAAAGAGAGAGACAGAGAGACAGAGAGAGACAGGGACAGACAGAGAGAGAGACAGAGAGAGAGACAGAGAGAGACATTGATAGAGACAGAGAGAGAAAGAAAGAGAGAAAGAGATAGACAGAGACACAGAGAGAGACAGAGAGAGAGACAGAGAGAGACATAGAGAGAGACAGAGAGAGACAGAGAGAGACACACCGAGAGAGAGACACAGAGAGACAGAGATAGGGATAGAGAGAGAGATAGAGAGAGACAGAGAGCGACTGAGAGAGAGACAGAGAGAGACAGAGAGAGAGACAGAGAGAGACAGAGAGAGACAGAGAGAGACATAGAGAGACAGAGAGATACAGAGAGAGAGACATAGAGAGACATAGAAATACAGATAGAGACAAAGAAAGACAGAGAGAGAGCCAGAGAGAGACAGAGACAGACAGAGACAGAAAAGAGACAAAGAGAGAAAGACAGGGAGAGACAGAGAAAGACAGAGACAGAGAAAGAGAGAGACAGAGACACAGAGAGAGACAGAGCGAGAGACACAGAGAGAGACAGAGAGAGAGACAGAGAGAGACACAGAGAGATACAGAGAGAGACAGAGAGAGACAGAGAGACACAGAGAGAGAAACAGAGAGAGACAGAGAGAGAAAGAGATAGAGAGGGAGACACAGGGAGACACAGAGAGAGACAGAGCTAGACAGAGAGATACAGAGAGAGAAACAGAGAGAGACATAGAGAGACAGAGAGAAAGAGAGACAGAGAGAGAGACAGAGAGAGACATAGATAGAGACAGAGAGAGAAAGAAAGAGAGAAAGAGATAGACAGAGACACAGAGAGAGACAGAGAGAGACAGAGAGAGACATAGCGAGAGACAGAGAGAGACAGAGAGAGACACACCGAGAGAGAGACACAGAGAGACAGAGATAGGGATAGAGAGAGACATAGAGAGAGACAGAGAGCGACTGAGAGAGAGACAGAGAGAGACAGAGAGAGAGACAGAGAGAGACAGAGAGAGACATAGAGAGACAGAGATATACAGAGAGAGAGACATAGAGAGACATAGAAATACAGATAGAGACAAAGAAAGACAGAGAGAGAGCCAGAGAGAGACAGAGACAGACAGAGACAGAAAAGAGACAAAGAGAGAAAGACAGGGAGAGACAGAGAAAGACAGAGACAGAGAAAGAGAGAGACAGAGACACAGAGAGAGACAGAGCGAGAGACACAGAGAGAGACAGAGAGAGAGACAGAGAGAGACACAGAGAGATACAGAGAGAGACAGAGAGAGACAGAGAGAGAAACAGAGAGAGACAGAGAGAGAAAGAGATAGAGAGGGAGACACAGGGAGACACAGAGAGAGACAGAGCTAGACAGAGAGATACAGAGAGAAAGACAGAGAGAGACATAGAGAGACAGAGAGACAGAGAGAGACAGAGAGAGACAGAGAGAGAAAGAGAGACTGAGAGAGACAGAGATAGGAATAGAGAGAGACAGAGAGCGACAGAGAGAGACAGAGAGAGACAGAGAGAGAGACAGAGAGAGACAGAGAGAGACAAAGAGAGACAAAGAGAGACAGAAAGATAGAGAGAGAGAAATAGAGAGACATAGAAATACAGAGAGAAACAAAGAAAGACAGAGAGAGACAGAGAGAGACAGAGAGAGAAAGAGACAGAGACAGAAAAGAGACAAAGAGAGAGAGACTGAGAGAGACAGAGAAAGACAGAGAGCGACAGAGAGAGACAGAAGGAGACCTAAAGAGAGAGACAAAGAGAGACAGAGAGAGATATAGAGAGACAGAGAGAGACAGAGAGAGACAAATAGAGAAACAGAGAGAGACAGAGATTGAGACAGAGAGAGACAGAAAGAGACAGAGAGAGACATAGAGAGACAAAGAGACAGAGAGAGACAGGGAGAGACAGAGAGAGAGACAGAGAGAGACATAAATAGAGACAGAGAGAGATAGAGAGAGAGAAAGAGGAAGACAGAGACACAGAGAGAGACAGAGAGAGCAAAGAGAGACACAGAGAGAGACACAGAGATACAGAGAGAGACAGAGACACAGAGATAGGGATAGAGAGAGACATAGAGAGAGACAGAGAGCAACAGAGGGAGAGACAAAGAGAGACAGAGAGAGAGACAGAGAGAGACAAAGAGAGACAGAGAGATACAGAGAGAGAGACATAGAGAGACATAGAAATACAGAGAGAGACAGAGAAAGACAGAGAGAGAGACAGAGAGAGAAAGAGAGAGAGACAGACAGAGACAGAAAAGAGACAAAGAGAGAGAGAGACAGAGAGAGACAGAGAAAGACAGAGAGCGACAGAGAGAGACAGAAAGAGACATACGGAGAGAGACATAGAGAGACAGAGAGAGACATAGAGAGAGACAGAGAGAGACAGAGAGAGACAAAGAGAGAAACAGAGAGAGACAGAAATTGAGACAGAGAGAGACAGAAAGAGACAGAGAGAGACAAAAAGATACAGAGAGAGACAGATAGAGACACAGAGAGACAAAGAGAGAAACAGAGAGAGACAGAGAGAGACAGAGAGAGAGACAGACAGACAGAGACAGAGAGAGAGACAGAGAGAGACAGAGAGAGACAAAGAGAGACAAAGAGAGACAGAAAGATAGAGAGAGAGAGAAATAGAGAGACATAAAAATACAGAGAGAAACAGAGAGAGACAGAGAGAGACAGAGAGAGAAACAGACAGAGACAGAAAAGAGACAAAGAGAGAGAGACAGAGAAAGACAGAGAGCGACAGAGAGAGAGAGAAAGAGACCTACAGAGAGAGACAAAGAGAGACAGAGAGAGATATAGAGAGAGACAGAGAGAGACAAATAGAGAAACAGAGAGAGACAGAGAGAGACAGAAAGAGACAGAGAGAGACATAGAGAGACAAAGAGACAGAGAGAGACAGGGAGAGACAGAGAGAGAGACAGAGAGAGAAATAAATAGAGACAGAGAGAGACAAAGAGAGAGAAAGAGAGAGACAGAGACACAGAGAGAGACAGAGAGAGAGCAGAGAGAGACACAGAGAGAGACACAGAGAGAGAGAGAGACAGAGAGAGACAGAGATAGGGATAGAGAGAGACATAGAGAGAGACAGAGAGACAGAGAGAGAGACTGAGAGAGACAGAGAGAGACAGAGTGAGACAAAGAGAGACAGAGAGATACAGAGAGAGAGACATAGAGAGACATAGAAATACAGAGAGAGACAAAGAAAGACAGAGAGAGAGACAGAGAGAGACAGAGAGAGACATAGATAGAGACAGAGAGAGACAGAAAGAGAGAAAGAGATAGACAGAGACACAGAGAGAGACAGAGAGAGAGACAGAGAGAGACATAGAGAGAGACACAGAGCGACACAGAGAGAGAGAGACACAGAGAGACAGAGATAGGGATAGAGAGAGACATAGAGAGAGACAGAGAGCGACTAAGAGAGAGAGACAGAGAGAGACAGAGAGAGAGACAGAGAGAGACAGAAAAGAGACAAAGAGAGAGAGAGACATAGAGAGACAGAGAGAGACATAGAGAGAGACAGAGAGAGACAAAGAGAGAAACAGAGAGATACAGAAATTGAGACAGAGAGATACAGAAAGAGACAGAGAGAGACAGAAAGAGACAGAGAGAGACAGAGAGAGACAGAAAGAGACACAGAGAGACAAAGAGAGAAACAGAGAGAGACAGAGAGAGAGACAGAGAGACAGAGACAGAGAGAGAGAGACAGAGACAGAGAGAGAAACAGAGAGAGACAGAGATAGAGAGGGAGACACAGGGAGACACATGAGAGACAGAGCTAGACAGAGAGATACAGAGAGAGAGACAGAGAGACATTGAGAGACAGAGAGACAGAGAGAGACAGGGAGAGACAGAGAGAAGGAGAGAGACATAGAGAGAGACAGAGAGAGACAGAGAGAGAGAAAGAGAGAGAGAGAAACACGGAGACAGACAGAGAGAGACAGAGAGAGACACAGAGAGAGAGACAGAGAGAGAGAGACAGAGAGAGACACAGAGAGAGACAGAGTGAGACTGAGAGAGACAGAGATAGGGATAGAGAGAGACATAGAGAGAGACAGAGAGCGACAGAGAGAGAGACAGCGAGAGACAGAGAGATAGACAGAGAGAGACAGAGAGATACAAAGAGAGACAAAGAGAGACAGAAAGATAGAGAGAGAGAAATGGAGAGACATAGAAATACAGAGATAAACAAAGAAAGACAGAGAGAGA
>NW_028227276.1:17118329-17140829 GCF_978045245.1 Mus caroli | reverse complement strand
AGACAGAGAGAGAGAAAGAGAGAGACAGAGACACAGAGAGAGACAGAGAGAGAGACACAGAGAGAGACAGAGAGAGAGACAAAGAGAGACACAGAGAGAGACAGAGAAAGTAACAGAGAGAGACAGAGAGAGAAAGAGATAGAGAGGGAGACACAGGGAGACACAGAGAGAGACAGAGCTAGACAGAGAGATACAGAGAGAGACATAGAGAGACAGAGAGACAGAGAGACCGAGAGAGACAGAGATAGGGATAGAGAGAGACATAGAGAGAGACAGAGAGTGACAGAGAGAGAGACAGAGAGAGACAGAGAGAGAGACAGAGAGAGACAGAGAGAGACAAAGAGAGACAAAGAGAGACAGAAAGATAGAGAGTAAGAGAAATAGAGAGACATAGAAATACAGAGAGAAACAAAGAAAGACAGAGAGAGACAGAGAGAGACAGAGAGAGAAACAGACAGAGACAGAGAAGAGACAAAGAGAGAGAGACTGAGAGAGACAGAGAAAGACAGAGAGCGACAGAGAGAGACAGAAAGAGACCTACAGAGAGAGACAAAGAGAGACAGAGAGAGATATAGAGAGAGACAGAGAGAGACAGAGAGAGACAAATAGAGAAACAGAGAGAGACAGAGATTGAGACAGAGAGAGACAGAGATAGGGATAGAGAGAGACACAAATAGAGACAGAGAGAGAGAAAGAGAAAGACAGAGACACAGAGAGAGACAGAGAGAGCAAAGAGAGACACAGAGAGAGACACAGAGAGACAGAGAGAGACAGAGAGATACAGAGAGACAGAAATAGGGATAGAGAGAGACATAGAGAGACAGAGAGCAACAGAGAGAGAGACAAAGAGAGACAGAGAGATACAGAGAGAGAGACATAGAGAGACATAGAAATACAGAGAGAGACAAAGAAAGACAGAGAGAGAGACAGAGAGAGACAGAGAGATAGGCAGACAGAGACAGAAAAGAGACAAAGAGAGAGAGAGACCGAGAGAGACAGAGAAAGACAGAGAGCGACAGAGAGAGACAGAAAGGAACATACGGAGAGAGACATAGAGAGACAGAGAGAGACATAGAGAGAGACAGAGAGAGACATGGAGAGACAAAGAGAGAAACAGAGAGAGACAGAAAGAGACACAGAGAGACAAAAGAGAGAGACAGGGAGAGACAGAGAGAGATAGAGAAAGAGACAGAGAGAGATAGAGAGAGACAGAGAGAGACAGAGAGAGACATAAAGAGACACAGAGAGACAAAAGAGAGAGACAGAGAGAGACAGAGAGAGATAGAGAAAGAGACAGAGAGAGATAGAGAGAGACAGAGAGAGACACAGAGAGAGACAGAGAGTGAGACAGAGAGAGAGTTTGAGAGACAGAAAGAGAGACAGAGAGAGACAGAGAGAGAGAAAGAGAGAAACAGAGACACAGAGAGCGACAGAGAGAGACAGAAAGAGACCTACAGAGAGAGACAGAGATTGAGACAGAGAGAGACATAGAGAGACAAAGAGAAAGAGAGAGACAGGGAGAGACAGAGAGAGAGACAGAGAGAGACATAAATAGAGACAGAGAGAGACAGAGAGAGAGAAAGAGAGAAACAGAGACACAGAGAGAGACAGAGAGAGAGCAGAGAGAGACACAGAGAGAAAGAGAGAGACACAGAGAGACAGAGATAGGGATAGAGAGACACATAGAGAGAGACAGAGAGCGACTGAGAGAGAGACAGAGAGAGACAGAGAGAGAGACAGAGAGAGACAGAGAGAGACAGAGAGAGAGAGACAGAGAGAGACACAGAGAGAGACAGAGAGAGACAGAGTGAGACCGAGAGAGACAGAGATAGGGATAGAGAGAGACATAGAGAGAGACAGAGAGCAACAGAGAGAGAGACAGAGAGAGACAGAGAGAGAGACAGAGAGAGACAGAGTAAGACAAAGAGAAAGAAAGCGAGACAGAGAGATACAGAGAGAGAGACATAGAGAGACATAGAAATACAGAGAGAGACAAAGAAAGACAGAGACAGACAGAGAGAAACAGAGAGATAGAGAGAGACAGAGACAGAAAAGAGACAAAGAGAGAAAGACAGAGAGAGACAGAGAAAGACAGAGAGCGACAGAGAGAGACAGAAAGAGACCTACAGAGAGAGACATAGAGAAATAGAGAGAGACATAGAGAGAGACAGAGAGAGACAAAGAGAGAAACAGAGAGAGAGAGATAGAGACAGAGAGAGACAGAAAGGGACAGAGAGAGACATAGAGAGACAGAGAGACAGAGAGAGACAGGGACAGACAGAGAGAGAGACAGACACTCCAGAAGAGTGTATAAGATTCTGGAGAATCTAAATCCCTCTTATGGTCTGCATACAATGTACATACACACAGCCTCACATACACTTCTAAAAATTTAAAGATGAGTGGGGCCACTGAAAGGGCTCAACAATTAACAGCATTGTCTCCTCTTCCAGAGAACCTGGGATCAACTACCAGCAACTATATGGTGGCCCATCTCCAGTTCCAGGAGATCAGACAGACAGGCAGACAGACAGAGATAAGGATGGCAGGCCTGCCTGGTCTTTCATTTTTTCTTATCCTTTTAAAAAATGTTTATTTATTGATTTATTTATTTATTCATTTATTTATTAGATATAAGTACCCTGTAGCTGCCTTCAGACACTCCAGAAGGGAATGTCAGATTCTTGAGAATCTAAATCCATCTTATGGTCTGCATATGAGGTACATAAACACAGCCACACATACACCTCTAAAAATTTAAAGATCAGAGGGGCCACTGAAAGGGCTCAACAATTAACAGCATTGTCCCCTCTTCCAGAGAACCTGGGATCAACTATCAGCAACTATATTGTGGCCCATCTCCAGTTCCAGGAGATCAGACAGACAGACGTACAGACAGACAGGGATAAGGATCGCAGGCCTGCCTGGTCTTTCTTTTTTTCTTATCCTTTTAAAAAATGTTTATTTATTTATTTATTTATTTATTTATTTATTTATTTATTAGATATAAGTACACTCTAGCTGTCTTCAGACACTCCAGAAGAGGGTGTCAGATTCTGGAGAATCTAAATCCCTTTTATGGTCTGCATATGATGTACATAAACACAGCCTCACAAATACCTCTAAAAATTTAAAGATGGGTTGGGCCACTGAAAGGGCTCAAAAATTAACAGCATTGTCTCCTCTTCCAGAGAACCTGGGATAAACTACCAGCAACTATATGGTGGCCCATCTCCAGTTCCAGGGGATCTGACAGATAGACAGACCGACAGACAGACAGACAAGGTGGCAGGCCTGCCTGGTCTTTCTTTTTTCTTATCCTTTTTAATAATGTTTATTTATTTATTTATTAATTTATTAGATATAAGTACACTGTAGCTGTCTTCAGACACTCCAGAAGAGGGTGTCAGATTCTGGAGAATATAAATCCCTCTTATGGTCTGCATATGATGTACATAAACACAGACTCACATTTACTTCCAAAAATTTAAAGATGTGTGCGGCCACTGAAAGGGCTCAACAATTAACAGCATTGTCTCCTCTTCCAGAGAACCTGGCATCAACTACCAGCAACTATATGGTGGCCCATCTCCAGTTCCAGGGGATCAGACAGACAGAAAGGCAGTCAGAAATAAGGATGGCAGGCCTGCCTGGTCTTTCTTTCTTACTTATCCTTTTGAAAAAATGTTTACTTATTTATTTATTTATTTATTTATTTATTTATTTATTTATTTATTTATTTATTAGATATAAGTACACTGTAGCTTTCTTCAGACACTCCAGAAGAGGGTGTCAGATTCTGGAGAATTTAAATCACTCTTATGGTCTGCATATGATGTATATAAACACAGCCTCACATATACTTCTAAAAATATAAAGATGGGTGGGGCCGCTGAAAGCGCTCAACAATTAACAGCATTTTCTCCTCTTCCAGAGAACCTGGGATCAACTACCAGCAACTATATGGTGGCCCATCTCCAGTTCCAGGGGATCAGACAGAGAGACAGACACAGACAGAGATAAGGATGGCAGGCCTGCCTGTTGCGGCCTGCCCACGGTCCACAACACGAACGGTTCACTGAGAATGGCAGTTCCCTGCAAAGAGAGGAAACTAGACGGGGCGGAAGAAAAGAATGAAGCCAGGACAAGTTCTGATCGAGGCTCAATTTAATATTTCCAGACACTCAGTTTATAAAGGAAGGGGGAGGGAACCCAATTTCCAGCCAAGTAACTCAGGGTCCAGTAGCAGGACGAACACGTGTGTGACTCCAGGCAGCAGAGGCAGGTTCCAGCAGTGGGCGTGGCAGGACGAATGAGCCGGTAGCTCCACCCTTGAGCAGGCAGGTTCCAGGCTGGGGGGAAGGGAGGCCACATTTCCCCCCATTAGGTAACAAAACAAAAATAAAAAAAAGGGGGTGGCCTGTGGAAGAAAAATTATCTATGTTCAATAGTTCTGCCTGAGTTCCTAGGGCTAAAGAAAAAACTGTATCTGGCTGAGACTGTCTTAAAAGCACTGACTGAATAGCAGCACTGGGCTGTAGGCTCTGACTTTATAATGCTAATTAGTGCTGAATAGGTAGCTACCTGTTTACATTTTAAGTAGGGCGTTGGAACCCTGGCTGAGTTTAACTAAACAATTTTAGAATAACACTGAGCTGAAAATTATCCACAATTTTGGGTGAAAGGCAGGGGGACAGGGAGAAGGTGTTAAGACTGGCTGGCTCCTAGTACAAGGCCAATTGGCTTTTTTATTTTTTGGGTGGGAGGCAGTGAAGGGCCTGCTCTTACAACAGCAAGGTCTCCAATCTCTCTCCCCCTATTAATTAAGTTTAAATAGGCAATGCTTAACAGAGGTGATCAAATGATTTTTTTCATCCATAGATGAGTGGGCCTTTAACCTTGACTTGGGTGGACATTGACCTGATTCCTCCCGTGGGCGTTATAACAACCCACATCTGTGGCTCTTGGTATCTTTTGGGGAGGGGAGGCAGAGCCTTAAGTATTTTTGGTTTTTAGCTGGAGCCAGATACCAACCTCCTTCAAATCAGGTGTGTCGCACAGGGAACTCAGAAACGGTCAAACTGGACCTTCCCTCCGCAGTAATCTCCTGCGCCAAGCGGTACCCATACCGTATTCATATGATTATGAATCAGTAGCGCAATTCTGAGTTATTGCGAGGTCTCTATATGAGACTTGTCAACCTCAGATTTAGCAAGGCCTAGACAAGAATTATGTCAGTATTAACACCATTAATTTTGGTTAAAATAGGAGCTGAAAGTCTTTCCTCTTCATCCCTGTTATTTCCAGTAGCCTGAGGAACTAAGGACACCTTGCAGTAACAGCAAGGGTGAAAAGCCAGAGGCCAGCTAAGGGACTAAGCCTATTTCTATCAAAATAAGAACTAATCTTTGTAAATATATATGAAATTTTTATTTCCATAGCTCTCCTGTTAAATCTAAATCCTATCTTAGACTGAAAAGCCACATGCTGGGATGTCCTTGGAAGGGAGATTAGCAATACCACCTGTTTGCTCGTAGGGGCGGGGCGGAGAACCGGAGAATGTAGATTGACCTGCTTGAGAGAAGGAAGAATTCTAAACAATGAGAGTGTAGCAATGTAAATTTTCTGTTTGGAGAAGTCAAGGTACTTTATTTAGATGCAAATTGTAAAGCTAAAGTTAATCTCCGGCCTCTTGTAGGGGAATTGGCTCAGAGGAAACAGTGTTTTTTGAGAGCTTCCACTCCCAGCACAAGAGGAATTTTAGTCTTTAGAATGATACTTACGAGAAGAGACAGAATCTGTGTTTACCTGACGAATTAATCTCTCTGGTAGCCACTGTGCTTTATCTTCATCTCGTGAAAAAACACAAACCGAGCCTCTTCCCCAGATTAGAACTGGATCTGGACCCTTCCATTTATTAGTCAGGGCGTCCTTCCATTTTACCAATGCATAAGAATTAGAAGTAACTGGGTGCCAGTTGCGTTCCGCTGCAGACTGACCTTTAATGTCAGTTTGCAAAAAGTTTAGGACAAATAAGGTAAAGGCAAGGTGAGCCTTTGGTGACCTTGGGGGAAACGCTCTGAATTAACTTTGTTAGGTAATTTAGAATATAGGAATCTCTAATAATTGGACTGAATATTAGACCAGTCTAAGATTGAGTTAGAATGGCTGGTCACACTGAAGAAGAGTGAAAAATCATTATGACTCTATTAAATGACTAATTTTACTAAGTCTGAATATACAGTCTCTGATGTACTATTGTTATAAAGTTAAAAGGCTAGAAGCTAGTCTAAACTGGAAAAATGACAAGCAAGGATGGATCTAAAACATGAATTTAATCTTTTAGTCCTTTTAATCAGGACACTGAGTTAACTTACCTGTCAGCTCAGCACACGAATTACCAATATGCTTTTGTAGAGTTCTGTGGAGAGAACCTGTTTTTTCCTTTTCTTAATAAGGTAGCTGTTTTAGGATCAATCTATAAGCCAATAAGTAGACCCTTTTAAGATACTAAAAAACATTTATTAAATTTGACATTTTAATCTCAAATTTTGAAAATAAAGGTATGTTTTAAATAGTGTGCATGGAAATGCACTAAATAGTATATATGGGGATACAATTTCTCTCTTTTGTCTTTTAAGAGGTTAAAGTTTAAAATTTTACAATATCTAACCTTTTGAATTAATAACTTTTTGGACAAAACATTTTAAATATTTGGCTGTAAAGGGGCAGTGACTAATTGCACTTTCAATTATTTTTCTTAAGGAACGGTTGTAACTAGAAGGCTAGAAAAGTTATTAAGAGTCACACGTGCATAATTTATTTATTAACTAAAAATATGTATAAGCAATTGTAAATTTGAGAATTAATAGTATCTGAGGGATGAACAATTTTAAGTAATTATGAGCTCAGAGATGCAGCATTGACTATCAATATATAAATTAAGGTTTGATTGTTCAGCATTTTAAAACACTATCTACAGCACACAACCAGATTATTTGTGCTGGAATAGGGGCAACTGTGTGTCTTAAGACTCCGCTCCACAGCAGCTAGTTGGGCCCACGTGGCCAACGATCGGCTGGGAGGATGAGAAAAATGACTTTACAATAATGTGTTTTTTTTTTTTGGCCAAAGAATTGTCTTGGGCACAACTAATTTTTAATTACCAATTAACAACAATTATAAAAGCTTTCTTTATTTTTTGTAAAACCTTTTGTAGTAAACTAAAACACTAAATAATAAAAGGATACTGTCTCTGAATCTTTTGGGTGAGAGCAAGGATTTAAGGTAAACTTCCCTTGAGAAGCATTAGTTAATAAAATACTTTTCACTTAGGAAACAATATATACTGAAAGATTAAAACTTTTGGCTTCTTGTAAAGAAGCAGAAACAATAAACATTTTTCTTACATAATGTAAAGCTATATTAGCCATACGTAGAGCAAAATTTTCTAGTGATTACCAGTTTACTAGAAGCAAAAATCTTTGAATTTAAGCATTATTTTAAACATCTGAATAGATCTGTAACACTGTTAAAAAGAAATTTTCTTGAACACAGGGAAAAACTTTTTTAGGCATTGTTTGCAAAACAAAAGAAAAGGCCACAAGCCGCTCTGGGACTGCCCAGAGCCCTGTATTGACTCAAAGGTAAAATACTTTTTAATCTGAGCATCAATCTTAAATTTGCAATCAAACTGCAAGCTGCAGTCAATGGAACAATGGCAGTTTTAACCATAATTTTTAAGTTTTTGTGCAAGGTTAGGATAATACCTATAACTTTGGGGAAGCAAAACCTATGTTTAAAAAAATTTATCACTGTTAAAATCAATATTAGAAGCATTACTATCATATTACGAAGTTTGGATATCAATTAATACCTATGAATACCTATTAAAGCAAGCTTTAACGCTTTAATAAAGAGGCATTGCTTTATATCTTATCTTAAATTTTACTATTTAGGATAGGAACCACATTAATCATTATCTAAACTAGAAATATCTTAAGAGACTCAGCCTCTGAAGCTTAATCTCAAACTTTAACTCGCTTCAGGGCCTCACCAACTTTCTCCCAGGTTCCACAATCTATCGTTTCTTCTTCTTTGAACCATGGACAACAGCTATCTATCTTATCTAAAAGATTTCTGACTTTGAACCCTTCCTTCTTCCACCTAAGCAGCTTTCTAAAAAGCTGCGGCACACCGCCTGTCTCTGTATCTAGTTCCGATTTACGAACTGCTGACCCCAAGCAGAACCAGTGTTGGGTCAGCACTGTTTCAAACTTGATTCGTATCCTACCGAATCCTCAGCAACACTTTACAAAACTGAAATTTTTTAGGCTAGCGCTAGCATGTGTACCTGTCCGTTGCTCCGATGCTCCTCCGATACGAAGATTCTTTCCTTTCTTGTGGAGCTCCACACAGCAGTCGTTTCTCTTAACATCCCTCTGCCATTCTTCAGGTCCCAGTTCTGGCGCCAACTGTTGCGGCCCGCCCGCGGTCCACAACACGAACGGTTCACAGAGAATGGCAGTTCCCTGCAAAGAGAGGAAACTAGACGGGGCGGAAGAAAAGAATGAAGCCAGGACAACAAGTTCTGATCGAGGCTCAATTTAATATTTCCAGACACTCAGTTTATAAAGGAAGGGGAAGGGAACCCAATTTCCAGCCAAGTAACTCAGGGTCCAGTAGCAGGACGAACACGTGTGTGACTCCAGGCAGCAGAGGCAGGTTCCAGCAGTGGGCGTGGCAGGACGAATGAGCCGGTAGCTCCACCCTTGAGCAGGCAGGTTCCAGGCTGGGGGGAAGGGAGGCCACACCTGCCTGTTCTTTCTTTCTTTCTTATCCTTTTAAAAAATGTTTATTGATTTATGTATTTATTTATTTATTTATTTATTTATTTATTTATTAGATATAAGTACACTGTAGCTGTCTTCAGACACGCCAGAAGAGGGCGTCAGATTCTGGAGAATCTAAATCCCTCTTATGGTCTGCATATGATGTACATAAACACAGCCTCACATATACTTCTAAACATTTAAAGATGGGCAGGGCCACTGAAAGGGCTCAACAATTAACAGCATTGTCTCCTCTTCCAGAGAACCTGGGAAAAACTAACACAAATATATGGTGGCCCATATCCAGTTCCAGAGGTTCAGACAGACAGACAGACAGACAGAGATAAGGATGTCAGGCCTGCCTGATTTTTCTTTCTTTGTTATCCTTTATAAAAAATATTTATTTATTTTTTAATTTATTTATTTATGTATTTATTAGATATAAGTAGACTGTAGCTGTCTTCAGACACTCCAGTAGACGGTGTCAGATTCTGAAAAATCTAAAACCATCTTCTGGTCTGCATATGATGTACATAAACACAGCCTCAGATATACTTCAAAAAATTTAATGAAGGGTGGGGCCACTGAAAGGGCTCAACAATTAACAGCATTATCTCCTCTTCCAGAGAACCTGGGATCAATTACCAGCAACTATATGGTGGCTCATCTCCAGTTCCCAGGGATCAGACAGACAGACAGACAGACACACAGACAGAGATATCGATGGCAGGCCTGCCTGGTCTTTCTTTCTTTCTTATCCTTTTAAAAAAATGTTTATTTATTTATTCATTTATGTATTTATTAGATATAAGTACACTGTAGCTGTTTTTAGATACTCCAGAAGATGGTGTAATTTTCTGTAGAATCTAAATCCCTCTTATAATCTGCATATGATGTACATAAACACAGCCTAACATACAGGTCTAAATATTTAAAGATGGGTGGGGCCATTGAAAGGGCACAACAATGAACAGCATTGTCTCCTCTTCCAGAGAACCTCGGCTCAACTACCAGCAACTATATGGTGGCCCATCTCCAGTTCCAGGGGATCAGACAGAAAGACAGACAGACAGACAGAGATAAGGATGGCAGGCCTGCCTGGTCTTTCTTTCTTTCTTATCCTTTTGAAAAAATGTTTACTTATTTATTTATTTATGTATTTATTAGATATAAGTACACTGTACCTGTCTTCAGACACTCCAGAAGAGGGTGTCAGATTCTGGAGAATCTAAATCCCTCTTATGGCCTGCATATGATGTACATAAACACAGACTCACGTATACTTCTAAAAATTTAAAGATGTGTGGGGCCACTGAGAGGGCTCAACAATTAACAGCATTGTCTCATCTTCCAGAGAACCTGGGATCAACTACCAGCAACTATATGGTGGCCCATCTCCAGTTCCAGTGGATCAGAAAGACAGACAGACAGACAGACACAGATAAGGATGGCAGGCCTGCCTGGTCTTTCTTTATTTCTTATTCTTTATAAAAAATGTTTATTTATTTATTTATTTATTTATTCATTTATTTATTTATTTATTTATGTATTTATTAGATATAAGTACACTGTGTCTGTCTTCAGACACTCCAGAAGAGGGTGTCAGATTCTGGAGAATCTAAATCCCTCTTATGGTCTGCATATGATATACATAAACACAGCCTCACATATCCTTCAAAAATTTAAAGATGGATGGGATCACTGAAAGGGCTCAACAATTAACAGCATTATCTCCTCTTGCAGACAACCTGGGATCAACTACCAGCAACTATATTGTGGCTCATCTCCAGTTCTAGGGAATCAGACAGAAAGACAGACAGACAGACAGAGATAAGGATGGCAGGCCTGCCTGGTTTTTTTTCTTTCTTATCCTTTTTAAAAATGTTTATTTATTTATTTATTTATTTATGTATTTATTAAATATAAGTACACTGTAGCGGTCTTCAGACACTCCAGAAGAGGGTGTCAGATTCTGGAGAATCTAAATCCCTCTTATGGTCTGCATATGATGTACATAAACACAGACTCACATTTACTTCCAAAAATTTAAAGATGTGTGGGGCCACTGAAAGGGCTCAACAATTAACAGCATTGTCTCCTCTTCTAGAGAATTTGGGATCAACTACCAGCAACTATATGGTGGCCCTTCTCCAGTTCCAGGGTATCAGACAGACAGACAGACAGACAGACAGACAGAGATAAGGATGGCAGGCCTGCATGGTCTTTCTTTCTTTCTTATCCTTTTTAAATAATGTTTATTTATATATATATTTATTTATTTATTTATTTATTTATTTATTTATTTATTTATTTATTAGATATAAGTACACTGTAGCTATCTTTAGACACTCCAGAAGAGGGTGTCAGATTCTGGAGAATCTAAATCCCTCTTACGATCTGCATATGATGTATATAAACACAGCCTCACATTTTCTTCTAAAAATTTAAAGATGGGTGTGGCTTGGAATAAGATGAGTAACCCTGAAAAAGTCAAAAAATGAAAAATCACACTGTAGGACTTGGAATATGGTGAGAAACCCTGAAAAAGTCGAAAAATGAGAAAATCATGCAGTAGTACCTGCAATATGGTGAGAAACACTGAAAAAGTCTTAAAATGATTATATCACACTCTAGGACTTGGAATATGGTGAGAAACCTTGAAAATGTCGAAAAATGAGAAAATCATGCAGTAGGACCCAGAATATGGTGAGAAACCCTGAAAAAAAGTCAAAAAATAAGAAAATCACGCAGTAGGACCTGGAAGCTGGTGAGAAACCCTGAAAAAGTCGAAAAATGAACAAATCAATCTGTAGGATCTGGAATATGTTGAGAAACCCTGAAAAATTCGAAAAAAGCAAAAATCACACTCTAGGACTTGGAATATGTTGAGAAACCCTGAAAAAGTCAAAAAATGAGAAAATCACACTGTAGGACTTGGAATATGGTGAGAAACACTGAAAAAGTCGAAAAATGAGAAAATCACACTGTAGGACTTGAAATATGGTGAGAAACCCTGAAAAAGTCGAAAAATGAGAAAATCACGCAGTAGGACCTGGGATTTGGTGAGAAACACTGAAAAAGTCTTAAAATAGAAAATCACACTGTAGTACTTGGAATATGGTGAAAAATACTGAAAAAGTCTTAAAATGAGAAAATCACACTGTAGGACCTGGAATATAATGAGAAACCCTGAAAAAGTCAAAAAATGAGAAAAATCACACTGTAGTACATGGAATATGGTGAGAAACTCTGAAAAAGTCGCAAATTATAAAATGACAGTGTAGGACCTGGAATATGTTGAGAAAACCTGAAATATTCAAAAATGAGAAAATGACAATGTAGAACCTGGAATACCGTAAGAAACCCTGATAAAGTTAAAAAATGAGAAAATCACACTCTAGGACTGGAATATGGTGAGAAACCCTGAAACATCGAAAAATGAGAAAATCATGTAGTAGGACCCAGAATATGGTGAGAAATCCTAAAAAAAGTCGAAAAATGAGAAAATCACGCAGTAGGAACTGGAAGCTGGTGAGAAACCCTGAAAGAGTCGAAAAATGAGAAAATCAAACTGTAGGACCTGGAATATGTTGAGAAACCCTGAAAAATACAAAAAAGGCAAAAATCACACTCTAGGACTTGGAATATGATGAGAAACCGTGAAAAAGTCAAAAAATGAAAAAATCACACTGTAGTACCTGGTATATGGTGAGAAACACTAAAAAAGTATTAAAATGAGAAAATCACACAGTAGGACCTAAAATATGGTGAGAAAACCTGAAACAGTCCAAAAATAAGAAAATAAAACTTGTAGTACATGCAATATGGTGAGAAACACTGAAAAAGTGGAAAAATGAGAATATCACACTCTAGGACTTGGAATATGATGAGAAACCCAGAAAAAGTCAAAAAATGAGAAAATCACACTGTAGGACTTGGAATGTGGTGAGAAACCCTGAAAAAGTCAAAAATGAGAAAATCACACTGTAGTACCTGGAATATGGTGAGAAACACTGAAAAAGTCTAAAAATAAGATAAAACTTGTAGTACCTGAAATATGATGGGAAACCCTGAAAAAGTCAAAAAATTAGAAAATCAAATTGTAGGAACTGGAATATGCTGAGAATCCCTGAAAAATTCATAAAATGCGAAAATCACACTCTAGGACTTGGAATACGATGAGAAACCCTGAAAAAGTCAAAAAATGAGAAAATCACACTGTAGTACCTGGAATATGGTGAGAAACACTGAAAAAGTCTAAAAATAAGATAAAACGTGTAGTACCTGAAATATGGTGAGAAACCCTGAAAAAGTCGAAAAATGAGAAAATCACACTGTAGGACTTCGAATATGATGAGAAACAGTGAAAAAGTAAAAAAAATGAGAAAAATACACTGTAGGAGCTGGAATATGGAGAGAAACCCTGAAAAGGTTAAAAAATTAGAAAATCACAATTGTAGGACCTCCAATATGGTGAGAAACCCTGAAAAAGTCGAAAAATGAGAAAAACACACTGTAGGACCTGGAATATGGTGAGAAACACTGAAAAATTCAAAAAATGAGAAAATCACACAGTAGGACCTGAAATATGGTGAGAAACCGTGAAAGAGTCGAAATATAAGAAAATCAAACTTGAAGTACCTGCAATATGGTGAGAAACCCTGAAAAAGTCGAAAAATGAAAAAATCACACTGTAGGATTTGGAATATGATGAGAAACCATGAAAAAGTCAAAAATGAGAAAAATATACTGTAGGAGTTGGAATGAGGTGAGAAAACCTGAAAAAGTCGAAGAATAAGAAAATCACACAAGTAGGACCTCCAATATGGTAAAAAACCCTGAAAAAGTCGAAAAATTAGAAAATCAAACTGTAGGAACTGGAATATGCTGAGAATACCTGAAAAATTCGAAAAATGCGAAAATCACACTCTAGGACTTGGAATATGATGAGAAACCCTGAAAAATTCAAAAAATGAGAAAATCACACTGTAGTACCTGGTATATGATGAGAAACACTAAAAAAGTATTAAAATGAGAAAATCACCCACTAGGACCTGGAATGTGGTGAAAAACCTTGAAAGAGTCGAAAAATAAGAAAATCAAACTTGTAGTACATGCAATATAGTGACAAACCCTGAAAAAGTCGAAAAATGAGAAAATCACACTGTAGGACTTGGAATATGGTGAGAAACACTGAAAAAGTCGAAAAATGAGAAAATCATGCACTAGGACCCAGAATATGATGAGAAACACAGAAAAAGTCTTAAAATGAGAAAATCACACTGTAGGACCTGGAATGTGGTAAGAAACCCTGAAAATGTCGAAAAATGAGAAAATGACACTGTAGGAGCTGGAATATGGTGAGAAGTCATGAAAAAGTCAAAAAAAAAAAAAGAAATACACACTTGTAGGACTTGCATTATGGTGAGAGACCCTAAAAAAGTCTTAAAATGAGAAAATCACACTGTAGGACTTGGGATATGGTGAGAAACCCTGAAAAAGTCGAAAAATTAGAAAATCAAACTGTAGGAACTGGAATATGCTGAGAATCCCTGAAAAATTCGAAAAATGCGAAAATCACACTCTAGGACTTGGAATATGATGAGAAACCCTGAAAAATTCAAAAAATGAGAAAATCACACTGTAGTACCTGGCATATGGTGAGAAACACTAAAAAAGTATTAAAATGAGAAAATCACACAGTAGGACCTAGAATATGGTGAGAAAACCTGAAACAGTCCAAAAATAAGAAAATAAAACTTGTAGTACAAGCAATATGGTGAGAAACACTGAAAAAGTGGAAAAATGAGAATATCACACTCTAGGACTTGGAATATGATGAGAAACCCAGAAAAAGTCAAAAAATGAGAAAATCTCACTGTAGATCTTGGAATATGGTGAGAATCCCTGAAAAAGTCGAAAAATGAGAAAATCACACTGTAGTACCTGGAATATGGTGAGAAACACTGAAAAAGTCTAAAAATAAGATAAAACTTGTAGTACCTGAAATATGATGAGAAACCCTGAAAAAGTCGAAAAATGAGAAAATCACACTGTAGGACTTCGAATATGATGAGAAACAGTGAAAAAGTAAAAAAAATGAGAAAAATACACTGTAGGAGCTGGAATATGGAGAGAAACCCTGAAAAGGTTAAAAAATTAGAAAATCACAATTGTAGGACCTCCAATATGGTGAGAAACCCTGAAAAAGTCGAAAAATGAGAAAAACACACTGTAGGACCTGGAATATGGTGAGAAACCGTGAAAGAGTCGAAATATAAGAAAATCAAACTTGAAGTACCTGCAATATGGTGAGAAACCCTGAAAAAGTCGAAAAATGAAAAAATCACACTGTAGGATTTGGAATATGATGAGAAACCATGAAAAAGTCAAAAATGAGAAAAATATACTGTAGGAGTTGGAATGTGGTGAGAAAACCTGAAAAAGTCGAAGAATAAGAAAATCACACAAGTAGGACCTCCAATATGGTGAAAAACCCTGAAAAAGTCGAAAAATTAGAAAATCAAACTGTAGGAACTGGAATATGCTGAGAATACCTGAAAAATTCAAAAAATGCGAAAATCACACTCTAGGACTTGGAATATGATGAGAAACCCTGAAAAATTCAAAAAATGAGAGAATCACACTGTAGTACCTGGTATATGATGAGAAACACTAAAAAAGTATTAAAATGAGAAAATCACACAGTCGGACCTGGAATATGGTGAGAAGCCCTGAAACAGTCCAAAAATAAGAAAATAAAACTTGTAGTACATGCAATATGGTGAGAAACACTGAAAAAGTCGAAAAATGAGAATATTACACTCTAGGACATGGAATATGATGAGAAACCCAGAAAAAGTCAAAAAATGAGAAAATCACACTGTAGGACTTGGAATATGGTGAGAAACCCTGAAAAAGTCGAAAAATGAGAAAATCACACTGTAGTACCTGGAATATGGTGAGAAACACTGAAAAAGTCTAAAAATAAGATAAAACGTGTAGTACCTGAAATATGGTGAGAAACCCTGAAAAAGTCAAAAAATTAGAAAATCAAATTGTAGGAACTGGAATATGCTGAGATTCCCTGAAAAATTCGAAAAATGCGAAAATCACACTCTAGGACTTGGAATACGATGAGAAACCCTGAAAAAGTCAAAAAATGAGAAAATCACACTGTAGTACCTGGAATATGGTGAGAAACACTGAAAAAGTCTAAAAATAAGATAAAACTTGTAGTATCTGAAATATGGTGAGAAACACTGAAAAAGTCAATAAATGAGAAAATCACACTGTAGGACTTCGAATATGATGAGAAACCGTGAAAAAGTAAAAAAATGAGAAAAATACACTGTAGGAGCCGGAATATGGAGAGAAACCCTGAAAAGGTTAAAAAATTAGAAAATCACAATTGTAGGACCTCCAATATGGTGAGAAACCCTGAAAGAGTCGAAAAATGAGAAAAACACACTGTAGGACCTGGAATATGGTGAGAAACACTGAAAAATTCAAAAAAAGAGAAAATCACACAGTAAGACCTGAAATATGGTGAGAAACTGTGAAACAGTCGAAATATAACAAAAATCAAACTTGAAGTATTTGCAATATGGTGAGAAACCCTGAAAAAGTCGAAAAATGAAAAAATCACACTGTAGGATTTGGAATATGATGAGAAACCATGAAAAAGTCAAAAATGAGAAAAATATACTGTAGGACTTGGAATGTGGTGAGAAAACCTGAAAAAGTCGAAGAATAAGAAAATCACACAAGTAGGACCTCCAATATGGTGAGAAACCCTAAAAAAGTCAAAAAATGAGAAAATTACAGACTAGGACATGGAATATTGTAAGAAACCCTTTAAAAGTCGGAAAAAGAGAAAATCACACTGTAGGATTTGGAATATGATGAGAAAACCTGAAAAAGTCAAAAAATGAGAAAATCACACTGTAGTACCTGGCATATTGTGAGAAAAAATTGAAAAAGTCTAAAAATGAGAAAATCACACAGTAGGACTTGGAATATGGTGAGAAACCCTGAAACAGTCGAAAAATAAGAAAATCAAACTTGTAGTACCTGCAATATGGTGAGAAAACCTGAAAAAGTCGAAAAATGAGAAAATCACACTGTAGAACCTGCAATAGGGTGAGAAATTCTGAAAAAGTCAAAAAATGAGAAAATCACACTGTAGGACTTGGAATATGATGAGAAAACCTGAAAAAATCTAAAAATGAGAAAATCACACTGTAGGAGCTGGAATATGGTGAGAAACCCTGAAAAAGTCAAAAAAAGAGAAAAATCACACTGTAGGACCTGGAATATGGTGAGAAAACATGAAAAAGTCAAAAAAGGAGAAAATCACACTCTAGGACTTGGAATAGGATGAGAAAACCTGAAAAAGTCCAAAAATGAGAAAATCACACTGTAGGACTTGGAATATGGTGAGAAACCCTGAAAAAGTCAAAAAATGAGAAAAATCACACTGTAGTACATGGAATATGGTGAGAAACTCTGAAAAAGTCGCAAAATAGAAAATGACAGTGTAGGACCTGGAATATGTTGAGAAAACCTGAAATATACAAAAAATGAGAAAATGACAATGTAGAACCTGGAATAAGGTAAGAAACCCCGAAAAATTTAAAAAAAGAGAAAAATCACACTGTAGTACCTGGAATATAGTGAGAAACACTGAAAAAGTCAAAAAATGAGAATATCACACTCTAGGACTTGGAATATGGTGAGAAACCCTGAAAAAGTCAAAACATGAGATATTCATGCAGTAGGACCCAGAATATGGTGAGAAACCCTGAAAGAAGTCGGAAAATGAGAAAATCACGCAGTAGGACCTGGAAGCTAGTGAGAAACCCTGAAAAAGACGAAAAATGAGAAAATCATACTGTAGGACGTGCAATAGGGTGAGAAATTCTGAAAAAGTCAACAAATGAGAAAATCACACTGTAGGACTTGGAATATGATGAGAAAACCTGAAAAAATCTAAAAATGAGAAAATCACACTGTAGGAGCTGGAATATGGTGAGAAACCCTGAAAAGTCAAAAAAAGAGAAAAATCACACTGTAGGACCTGGAATATGGTGAGAAAACATGAAAAAGTCAAAAAAGGAGAAAATCAGGCTCTAGGACTTGGAATAGGATGAGAAAACCTGAAAAAGTCCAAAAATGAGAAAATCACACTGTAGGACTTGGAATATGGTGAGAAACTCTGAAAAAGTCAAAAAATGAGAAAATCACCCTGTAGGACTTGGAATATGGTGAGAAACACTGAAAAAGTCCAAAAATAAGAAATTCACACGTGTAGGACCTGCAATATGGTGAGAAACCCTGAAAAAGTCGAAAAATGAGAAAATCACACTGTAGGACTTGGAATAAGATGAGACACCCTGAAAAAGTCAAAAAATGAGAAAATTTCACTGTAGGACTTGGAATAAGATGAGAAACCCTGAAAAAGTTGAAAAATGAGAAAATCACAATGTAGAAGTTGGAATATGGTGAGCAATCCTGAAAAAGTCAAAAAATGAGAAAATCACACTGTGGAACCTGGAATATGGTGAGAAACTCTGAAAAAGGCGAAAAATTGGAAAACTCACACTCTAGGACTTGGAATATGGTGAGAAACCCTGAAAAAGTCAAAAATGAGAAAATCAGGCTGTAGTAGCTGGAATATGGTGAGAAACATTGAAAAAGTCTCAAAATGAGAAAATCACACAGTTGGACCTGCAATATGGTGAGAAACACTGAAACAGTCGAAAAATAAGAAAATCAAACTTGTAGTACCTGCAATATGGTGAGAAACCCTGAAAAATTCCAAAAATGAGAAAATCACACTGTAGGATTTAGAATATGATGAGAAACCGTGAAAAAGTCAAAAAATGAGAAAAATACACTGTAGAAGCTGGAATATGGTGAGTAAACCCTGAAAAAGTCGAAAATTAAGAAAATCACACTTGTAGAACCTCCAATATGGTGAGAAACCCTGAAAAAGTCAAAAAATGAGAAAATCACAGTAGGACCTGGAATATGTTGAGAAACCCTGAAAAAGTCTTAAAATGAGAAAATCACACAGTAGGACTTGGGATATGGTGAGAAACCCAGAAAAAGTCGAAAAATTAGAAAATCAAACTTGTAGTACCTGCAATATGGTGAGAAAACCTGAAAAAGTCGAAAAATGAGAAAATCATACTGTAGGACGTGCAATAGGGTGAGAAATTCTGAAAAAGTCAAAAAATGAGAAAATCACACTGTAGGACTTGGAATATGATGAGAAAACCTGAAAAAATCTAAAAATGAGAAAATCACACTGTAGGAGCTGGAATATGGTGAGAAACCCTGAAAAGTCAAAAAAAGAGAAAAATCACACTGTAGGACCTGGGATATGGTGAGAAAACATGAAAAAGTCAAAAAAGGAGAAAATCACACTCTAGGACTTGGAATAGGATGAGAAAACCTGAAAAAGTCCAAAAATGAGAAAATCACACTGTAGGACTTGGAATATGGTGAGAAACCCTGAAAAAGTCAAAAAATGAGAAAAATCACACTGTAGTACATGGAATATGGTGAGAAACTCTGAAAAAGTCGCAAATTAGAAAATGACAGTGTAGGACCTGGAATATGTTGAGAAAACCTGAAATATTCAAAAAATGAGAAAATGACAATGTAGAACCTGGAATAAGGTAAGAAACCCCGAAAAATTTAAAAAAAGAGAAAATCACACTGTAGGACCTGGAATATGGTGAGAAACACTGAAAAAGTCGAAAAATGAGAAAATCACACTGTAGGACTTGGAATAAGATGAGACACCCTGAAAAACTCAAAAAATGAGAAAATTTCACTGTAGGACTTGGAATAAGATGAGAAACCCTGAAAAAGTTGAAAAATGAGAAAATCACAATGTAGAAGATGGAATATGGTGAGAAATCCTGAAAAAGTCAAAAAAATGAGAAAATCACACTGTAGGACCTGGAATATGGTGAGAAACTCTGAAAAAGTCGCAAATTAGAAAATGACAGTGTAGGACCTGGAATATGTTGAGAAAACCTGAAATATTCAAAAAATGAGAAAATGACAATGTAGAACCTGGAATAAGGTAAGAAACCCCGAAATATTTAAAAAAAGAGAAAATCACACTGTAGGACCTGGAATATGGTGAGAAACACTGAAAAAGTCAAAAAATGAGAATATCACTCTCTAGGACTTGGAATATGGTGAGAAACCCTGAAAAAGTCAAAACATGAGAAATTCATGCAGTAGGACCCAGAATATGGTGAGAAACCCTGAAAGAAGTCGGAAAATGAGAAAATCACGCAGTAGGACCTGGAAGCTAGTGAGAAACCCTGAAAAAGACGAAAAATGAGAATAACAAACTGAAGGACCTGGAATATGTTGAGAAACCCTGAAAAATTCGAAAAAAGCAAAAATCACACTCTAGGACTTGGAATGTGATGAGAAACCCGGAAGAAGTAAAAAAATGAGAAAATCACACTGTAGTACCTGGAATATGGTGAGAAACACTAAAAAAGTATTAAAATGAGAAAATCACACAGTAGGACCTGGAATATGGTGAGAAACTCTGAAAAAGTCGAAAACATGAGAAAATCACGCAGTAGTACCTGGAATATGGTGAGAAACCCTGAAAAAGTCGAAAAATGAGAAAATCACGCAGTAGTACCTGGAATATGGTGAGAAACACTGAAAAAGTCGAAAAATTAGAAAATCACACTGTAGGACTTGAAATAAGATGAGACACCCTGAAAAACTCAAAAAATGAGAAAATTTCACTGTAGGACTTGGAATAAGATGAGAAACCCTGAAAAAGTTGAAAAATGAGAAAATCACATTGTAGAAGATGGAATATGGTGAGCAATCCTGAAAAAGTCTTAAAATGAGAAAATCACACTGTAGGACCTGGGATATGGTGAGAAACTGAAAATGTCGAAAAATAAGAAATTCACACTTGTAGGACATGCAATATGGTGAGAAACCCTGAAAAACTCAAAAAATGAGAAAATCACACTGTAGGACTTGGAATAAAATGAGAAACCGTGAAAAAGACAAAAAATGACAAAAGTACACGGTAGGAGATGGAATATGGAGAGAAACCGTTAAAAAGTAGAAAAATAAGTTATACACACTTGTAGGACATGCAATATGGTGAGAGACCCTGAAAAAGTCTTAAAATGAGAAAATCACACTGTAGTACCTGGAATATGGTGAGAAACCCTGAAAAAGTCCAAAAATAAGAAATTCACACGTGTAGGACCTGCAATATGGTGAGAAACCCTGAAAAAGTCGAAAAATGAGAAAATCACACTGTAGGACTTGGAATAAGATGAGACACCCTGAAAAAGTCAAAAAATGAGAAAATTTCACTGTAGGACTTGGAATAAGATGAGAAACCCTGAAAAAGTTGAAAAATGAGAAAATCACAATGTAGAAGATGGAATATGGTGAGCAATCCTGAAAAAGTCAAAACATGAGAAAATCACACTGTGGAACCTGGAATATGGTGAGAAACTCTGAAAAAGGCGAAAAATTGGAAAAATCACACTCTAGGACTTGGAATATGATGAGAAACCCTGAAAAAGTCAAAAATGAGAAAATCAGTCTG
This sequence comes from Mus caroli, assembly GCF_978045245.1. Lineage (NCBI taxonomy): Eukaryota > Metazoa > Chordata > Mammalia > Rodentia > Muridae > Mus > Mus caroli. The sequence goes on along the minus strand of NW_028227276.1, from coordinate 17,119,379 downwards.
TAGTAGCTGGAATATGGTGAGAAACATTGAAAAAGTCTCAAAATGAGAAAATCACACAGTTGGACCTGTGCAATATTGTGAGAAACACTGAAACATTGGAAAAATAAGAAAATCAAACTTGTAGTACCTGCAATATGGTGAGAAACCCTGAAAAATTCCAAAAATGAGAAAATCACACTGTAGGATTTAGAATATGATGAGAAACCGTGAAAAAGTCAAAAAATGAGAAAAATACACTGTAGAAGCTGGAATATGGTGAGTAAACCCTGAAAAAGTCGAAAAATAAGAAAATCACACTTGTAGAACCTCCAATATGGTGAGAAAACCTGAGAAAGTCAAAAAATGAGAAAATTACACTGTAGGACCTGGAATATGTTGAGAAACACTGAAAAAGTCTTAAAATGAGAAAATCACACTGTAGGACTTGGAATAAGATGAGAAACCCTAAAAAAGTCGAAAAATGAGAAAAATACACTGAAGGAGTTGGAATATGTTGAGAAACCCTGAAAAAGTCTTAAAATGAGAAAATCACACTGTAGGACCTGGAATATGGTGAGAAACTCTGAAAAAGTCGAAAAAAGAGAAAATCACACTCTAGGACTTGGAATATGATGAGAAACCCTGAAAAAGTCAAAAAATGAGAAAATCACAATATAGGACTTGGAATAAGATGAGAAACCGTGAAAAAGACAAAAAATGACAAAAACACGCTGTAGGAGCTGGAATATGGTGAGAAACCCTAAAAAAGTCCAAAAATAAGAAATTCACACTTGTAGGACCTGCAATATGGTGAGAAACCCTGAAAAAGTCGAAAATGAGAAAATCACACTGTAGGACTTGGAATAAGATGAGACACCCTGAAAAAGTCAAAAAATGAGAAAATTTCACTGTAGGACTTGGAATAAGATGAGAAACCCTGAAAAAGTTGAAAAATGAGAAAATCACAACGTAGAAGATGGAATATCGTGAGCAATCCTGAAAAAGTCAAAAAATGAGAAAATCACACTGTGGAACCTGGAATATGGTGAGAAACTCTGAAAAAGGCGAAAA
>NW_028227276.1:17101229-17118229 GCF_978045245.1 Mus caroli | reverse complement strand
TTTTAAGACTTTTTCAGTGTTTCTCACCAAATCCCAGGTCCTACTGCGTGATTTTCTCTTTTTTCGACTTTTTAAGGGTTTCTCACCATATTTCAAGTCCTACAGTGTGATTTTCTCATTTTTCGACTTTTTCAGTGTTTCTCACCATATTCCAAGTCCTACAGTGTGATTTTCTCATTTTTTGACTTTTTCAGGGTTTCTCAACATATTCCAAGACCTAGAGTGTGATTTTTGCTTTTTTTGAATTTTTCAGGGTTTCTCAACATATTCCAGATCCTACAGATTGATTTATTCATTTTTCGACTTTTTCAGGGTTTCTCACCAGCTTCCAGGTCCTACTGCGTGATTTTCTTATTTTTTGACTTTTTTTCAGGGTTTCTCACCATATTCTGGGTCCTACTGCATGATTTTCTCATTTTTCGACTTTTTCAAGGTTTCTCACCATATTCCAAGTCCTAGAGTGTGATATTCTCATTTTAAGACTTTTTCAGTGTTTCTCACCATATTGCAGGTACTACTGCATGATTTTCTCATTTTTCGAATTTTCAGGGTTTCTCACCATATTCCAAGTCCTACAGTGTGATTTTTCATTTTTTGACTTTTTCAGGGTTACTCATCTTATTCCAAGCCACACCCATCTTTAAATTTTTAGAAGAAAATGTGAGGCTGTGTTTATATACATCATATGCAGATCGTAAGAGGGATTTAGATTCTCCAGAATCTGACACCCTCTTCTGGAGTGTCTAAAGATAGCTACAGTGTACTTATATCTAATAAATAAATAAATAAATAAATAAATAAATAAATAAATAAATATATAAATAAACATTATTTAAAAAGGATAAGAAAGAAAGAAAGACCAGGCAGGCCTGCCATCCTTATCTCTGTCTGTCTGTCTGTCTGTCTGTCTGATACCCTGGAACTGGAGAAGGGCCACCATATAGTTGCTGGTAGTTGATCCCAAATTCTCTAGAAGAGGAGACAATGCTGTTAATTGTTGAGCCCTTTCAGTGGCCCCACACATCTTTAAATTTTTGGAAGTAAATGTGAGTCTGTGTTTATGTACATCATATGCAGACCATAAGAGGGATTTAGATTCTCCAGAATCTGACACCCTCTTCTGGAGTGTCTGAAGACCGCTACAGTGTACTTATATTTAATAAATACATAAATAAATAAATAAATAAATAAACATTTTTAAAAAGGATAAGAAAGAAAAAAAACCAGGCAGGCCTGCCATCCTTATCTCTGTCTGTCTGTCTGTCTTTCTGTCTGATCCCCTAGAACTGGAGATGAGCCACCATATAGTTGCTGGTAGTTGATCCCAGGTTGTCTGCAAGAGGAGATAATGCTGTTAATTGTTGAGCCCTTTCAGTGATCCCATCCATCTTTAAATTTTTGAAGGATATGTGAGGCTGTGTTTATGTATATCATATGCAGACCATAAGAGGGATTTAGATTCTCCAGAATCTGACACCCTCTTCTGGAGTGTCTGAAGACAGACACAGTGTACTTATATCTAATAAATACATAAATAAATAAATAAATAAATAAATAAATAAATAAACATTTTTTATAAAGAATAAGAAATAAAGAAAGACCAGGCAGGCCTGCCATCCTTATCTGTGTCTGTCTGTCTGTCTGTCTTTCTGATCCACTGGAACTGGAGATGGGCCACCATATAGTTGCTGGTAGTTGATCCCAGGTTCTCTGGAAGATGAGACAATGCTTTTAATTGTTGAGCCCTCTCAGTGGCCCCACACACCTTTAAATTTTTAGAAGTATACGTGAGTCTGTGTTTATGTACATCATATGCAGGCCATAAGAGGGATTTAGATTCTCCAGAATCTGACACCCTCTTCTGGAGTGTCTGAAGACAGCTACAGTGTACTTATATCTAATAAATACATAAATAAATAAATAAGTAAACATTTTTTCAAAAGGATGAGAAAGAAAGAAAGACCAGGCAGGCCTGCCATCCTTATCTCTGTTTGTCTGTCTGTCTGTCTGTCTGATCCCCTGGAACTGGAGATGGGCCACCATATAGTTGCTGGTAGTTTAGCCGAGGTTCTCTGGAAGAGGAGACAATGCTGTTCATTGTTGTGCCCTTTCAATGGCCCCACCCATCTTTAAATATTTAGACCTGTATGTTAGGCTGTGTTTATGTACATCATATGCAGATTATAAGAGGGATTTAGATTCTACAGAAAATGACACCATCTTCTGGAGTATCTAAAAACAGCTACAGTGTACTTATATCTAATAAATACATAAATGAATAAATAAATAAACATTTTTTAAAAAGGATAAGAAAGAAAGAAAGACCAGGCAGGCCTGCCATCCATATCTCTGTCTGTGTGTCTGTCTGTCTGTCTGTCTGATCCCTGGGAACTGGAGATGAGCCACCATATAGTTGCTGGTAGTTGATCCCAGGTTCTCTGGAAGAGGAGATAATGCTGTTAATTGTTGAGCCCTTTCAGTGGTCCCACCCTTCATTAAATTTTTAGAAGTATATCTGAGGCTGTATTTATGTACATCATATGCAGACCAGAAGATGGTTTTAGATTTTTCAGAATCTGACACCGTCTACTGGAGTGTCTGAAGACAGCTACAGTCTACTTATATCTAATAAATACATAAATAAATAAATTAAAAAATAAATAAATATTTTTTATAAAGGATAAGAAAGAAAGAAAAATCAGGCAGGCCTGACATCCTTATCTCTGTCTGTCTGTCTGTCTGTCTGAACCTCTGGAACTGGATATGGGCCACCATATATTTGCTGTTAGTTTTTCCCAGGTTCTCTGGAAGAGGAGACAATGCTGTTAATTGTTGAGCCCTTTCAGTGGCCCCGCCCATCTTTAAATGTTTAGAAGTATATGTGAGGCTGTGTTTATGTACATCATATGCAGACCATAAGAGGGATTTAGATTCTCCAGAATCTGACACCCTTTTCTGGACTGTCTGAAGACAGCTACAGTGTACTTATATCTAATAAATACATAAATAAATAAATAAATAAATAAATAAATAAATAAATAAATAAACATTTTTTAAACAGGATAAGTAAGAAAGAAAGACCTGGCAGGCCAGCCATCCTTATCTCTGTCTGTCTGTATGTCTGTCTGATCCCCTGGAACTGCAGATGGGCCACCATATAGTTGCTGGTAGTTGATCCCAGGTTCTCTGGAAGAGAAGACAATGATGTTAATTGTTGAGCCCTTTCAGTGGTCCCACCCATCTTTAAATTTTTAGAATTATATGTGAGGCTGTGTTTATGTACATCATATGCAGACCGTAAGAGGGATTTAGATTCTCCAGTATCTGACACCCTCTTCTGGAGTGTCTGCAGACAGCTACAGTGTACTTATATCTAATAAATACATAAATAAATAAATAAATAAATAAATAAATAAATAAATAAACATTTTTAAAAAGGATAAGAAAAAAAGAAAGACCAGGCAGGCCTGCCATCCATATCTCTGTTTGTCTGTCTGTCTGTCTGTCTGATCCCTGGGAACTGGAGATGAGCCACCATATAGTTACTGGTAGTTGATCCCAGTTTCTCTGGAAGAGGACATAATGCTGTTAATTGTTGAGCCCTTTCAGTGGCCCCACCCTTCATTAAATTTTTAGAAGTATATCTGAGGCTGTGTTTATGTACATCATATGCAGACCACAAGATGGTTTTAGATTCTTCAGAATCTGACACCCTCTACTGGAGTGTCTGAAGACAGCTACAGTGTACTTATATCTAATAAATACATAAATAAATAAATTAATAAATAAATAAACATTTTTTAAAAGGATAAGAAAAAAAGAAAGACCAGGCAGGCCTGCGATCCTTATACCTGTCTGTCCGTCCGTCTGTCTGTCTGATCTCCTGGAACTGGAGATGGGCCACCATATAGTTGCTGGTAGTTGATCCCAGGTTCTCTGGAAGAGGAGACAATGCTGTTAATTGTTGAGCCCTTTCAGTGGCCCCACTCATCTTTAAATTTTTAGAGGTGTATGTGAGGCTGTGTTTATGTACATCATATGCAGACCATAAGAGGGATTTAGATTCTCGAGAATCTGGCACCCTCTTCTGGAGTGTATGAAGACAGCTACAGTGTACTTATATCTAATAAATACATAAATAAATAAATAAATAAATAAATAAATAAATAAATAAATAAACATTTTTTAAAAAGGATAAGAAAGAAAGAAAGACCTGGCAGGCCTGCCATCCTTATCTCTGTCTGTCTGTCTGTCTGTCTGATACCCGGGAACTGGAAATGGGCCACCATATAGTTGCTGATAGTTGATCCCAGGTTCCCTGGAAGAGGAGACAATGCTGTTAATTGTTGAGCCCTTTCAGTGGCCTCAGCCATCTTTAAATTTTTAGAAGTATATGTGAGGCTGTGTTTATGTACATCATATGCAGACCATAAGAGGGATTTAGGTTCTCCAGAATCTGACGCCCTCTTCTGGCGTGTCTGAAAACAGCTACAGTGTACTTATATCTAATAAATAAATAAATAAATAAATAAATAAATAAATACATAAATCAATAAACATTTTTTAAAAGGATAAGAAAGAAAGAAAGAACAGGCAGGTGTGGCCTCCCTTCCCCCCAGCCTGGAACCTGCCTGCTCAAGGGTGGAGCTACCGGCTCATTCGTCCTGCCACGCCCACTGCTGGAACCTGCCTCTGCTGCCTGGAGTCACACACGTGTTCGTCCTGCTACTGGACCGTGAGTTACTTGGCGGGAAATTGGGTTCCCTCCCCCTTCCTTTATAAACTGTGTGTCTGGAAATATTAAATTGAGCCTCGATCAGAACTTGTTGTCCTGGCTTCATTCTTTTCTTCCGCCCCGTCTAGTTTCCTCTCTTTGCAGGGAACTGCCATTCTCTGTGAACCGTTCGTGTTGTGGACCGTGGGCGGGCCGCAACAGTTGGCGCCAGAACTGGGACCTGAAGAATGGCAGAGGGATGTTAAGAGAAACGACTGCTGTGTGGAGCTCCACAAGAAAGGAAAGAATCTTCGTATCGGAGGAGCATCGGAGCAACGGACAGGTACACATGCTAGCGCTAGCCTAAAAAATTTCAGTTTTGTAAAGTGTTGCTGAGGATTCGGTAGGATACAAATCAAGTTTGAAACAGTGCTGACCCAACACTGGTTCTGCTTGGGGTCAGCAGTTCGTAAATCGGAACTAGATACGGAGACAGGCGGTGTGCCGCAGCTTTTTAGAAAGCTGCTTAGGTGGAAGAAGGAAGGGTTCAAAGTCAGAAATCTTTTAGATAAGATAGATAGCTGTTGTCCATGGTTCAAAGAAGAAGAAACGATAGATTGTGGAACCTGGGAGAAAGTTGGTGAGGCCCTGAAGCGAGTTAAAGTTTGAGATTAAGCTTCAGAGGCTGAGTCTCTTAAGATATTTCTAGTTTAGATAATGATTAATGTGGTTCCTATCCTAAATAGTAAAATTTAAGATAAGATATAAAGCAATGCCTCTTTATTAAAGCGTTAAAGCTTGCTTTAATAGGTATTCATAGGTATTAATTGATATCCAAACTTCGTAATATGATAGTAATGCTTCTAATATTGATTTTAACAGTGATAAATTGTTTTAAACATAGGTTTTGCTTTCCCAAAGTTATAGGTATTATCCTAACCTTGCACAAAAACTTAAAAATTATGGTTAAAACTGCCATTGTTCCATTGACTGCAGCTTGCAGTTTGATTGCAAATTTAAGATTGATGCTCAGATTAAAAAGTATTTTACCTTTGAGTCAATACAGGGCTCTGGGCAGTCCCAGAGCGGCTTGTGGCCTTTTCTTTTGTTTTGCAAACAATGCCTAAAAAAGTTTTTCCCTGTGTTCAAGAAAATTTCTTTTTAACAGTGTTACAGATCTATTCAGATGTTTAAAATAATGCTTAAATTCAAAGATTTTTGCTTCTAGTAAACTGGTAATCACTAGAAAATTTTGCTCTACGTATGGCTAATATAGCTTTACATTATGTAAGAAAAATGTTTATTGTTTCTGCTTCTTTACAAGAAGCCAAAAGTTTTAATCTTTCAGTATATATTGTTTCCTAAGTGAAAAGTATTTTATTAACTAATGCTTCTCAAGGGAAGTTTACCTTAAATCCTTGCTCTCACCCAAAAGATTCAGAGACAGTATCCTTTTATTATTTAGTGTTTTAGTTTACTACAAAAGGTTTTACAAAAAATAAAGAAAGCTTTTATAATTGTTGTTAATTGGTAATTAAAAATTAGTTGTGCCCAAGACAATTCTTTGGCCAAAAAAAACCACATTATTGTAAAGTCATTTTTCTCATCCTCCCAGCCGATCGTTGGCCACGTGGGCCCAACTAGCTGCTGTGGAGCGGAGTCTTAAGACACACAGTTGCCCCTATTCCAGCACAAATAATCTGGTTGTGTGCTGTAGATAGTGTTTTAAAATGCTGAACAATCAAACCTTAATTTATATATTGATAGTCAATGCTGCATCTCTGAGCTCATAATTACTTAAAATTGTTCATCCCTCAGATACTATTAATTCTCAAATTTACAATTGCTTATACATATTTTTAGTTAATAAATAAATAAATTATGCACGTGTGACTCTTAATAACTTTTCTAGCCTTCTAGTTACAACCGTTCCTTAAGAAAAATAATTGAAAGTGCAATTAGTCACTGCCCCTTTACAGCCAAATATTTAAAATGTTTTGTCCAAAAAGTTATTAATTCAAAAGGTTAGATATTGTAAAATTTTAAACTTTAACCTCTTAAAAGACAAAAGAGAGAAATTGTATCCCCATATATACTATTTAGTGCATTTCCATGCACACTATTTAAAACATACCTTTATTTTCAAAATTTGAGATTAAAATGTCAAATTTAATAAATGTTTTTTAGTATCTTAAAAGGGTCTACTTATTGGCTTATAGATTGATCCTAAAACAGCTACCTTATTAAGAAAAGGAAAAAACAGGTTCTCTCCACAGAACTCTACAAAAGCATATTGGTAATTCGTGTGCTGAGCTGACAGGTAAGTTAACTCAGTGTCCTGATTAAAAGGACTAAAAGATTAAATTCATGTTTTAGATCCATCCTTGCTTGTCATTTTTCCAGTTTAGACTAGCTTCTAGCCTTTTAACTTTATAACAATAGTACATCAGAGACTGTATATTCAGACTTAGTAAAATTAGTCATTTAATAGAGTCATAATGATTTTTCACTCTTCTTCGGTGTGACCAGCCATTCTAACTCAATCTTAGACTGGTCTAATATTCAGTCCAATTATTAGAGATTCCTATATTCTAAATTACCTAACAAAGTTAATTCAGAGCGTTTCCCCCAAGGTCACCAAAGGCTCACCTTGCCTTTACCTTATTTGTCCTAAACTTTTTGCAAACTGACATTAAAGGTCAGTCTGCAGCGGAACGCCACTGGCACCCAGTTACTTCTAATTCTTATGCATTGGTAAAATGGAAGGACGCCTTGACTAATAAATGGAAGGGTCCAGATCCAGTTCTAATCTGGGGAAGAGGCTCGGTTTGTGTTTTTTCACGAGATGAAGATAAAGCACAGTGGCTACCAGAGAGATTAATTCGTCAGGTAAACACAGATTCTGTCTCTTCTCGTAAGTATCATTCTAAAGACTAAAATTCCTCTTGTGCTGGGAGTGGAAGCTCTCAAAAAACACTGTTTCCTCTGAGCCAATTCCCCTACAAGAGGCCGGAGATTAACTTTAGCTTTACAATTTGCATCTAAATAAAGTACCTTGACTTCTCCAAACAGAAAATTTACATTGCTACACTCTCATTGTTTAGAATTCTTCCTTCTCTCAAGCAGGTCAATCTACATTCTCCGGTTCTCCGCCCCGCCCCTACGAGCAAACAGGTGGTATTGCTAATCTCCCTTCCAAGGACATCCCAGCATGTGGCTTTTCAGTCTAAGATAGGATTTAGATTTAACAGGAGAGCTATGGAAGTAAAAATTTCATATATATTTACAAAGATTAGTTCTTATTTTGATAGAAATAGGCTTAGTCCCTTAGCTGGCCTCTGGCTTTTCACCCTTGCTGTTACTGCAAGGTGTCCTTAGTTCCTCAGGCTACTGGAAATAACAGGGATGAAGAGGAAAGACTTTCAGCTCCTATTTTAACCAAAATTAATGGTGTTAATACTGACATAATTCTTGTCTAGGCCTTGCTAAATCTGAGGTTGACAAGTCTCATATAGAGACCTCGCAATAACTCAGAATTGCGCTACTGATTCATAATCATATGAATACGGTATGGGTACCGCTTGGCGCAGGAGATTACTGCGGAGGGAAGGTCCAGTTTGACCGTTTCTGAGTTCCCTGTGCGACACACCTGATTTGAAGGAGGTTGGTATCTGGCTCCAGCTAAAAACCAAAAATACTTAAGGCTCTGCCTCCCCTCCCCAAAAGATACCAAGAGCCACAGATGTGGGTTGTTATAACGCCCACGGGAGGAATCAGGTCAATGTCCACCCAAGTCAAGGTTAAAGGCCCACTCATCTATGGATGAAAAAAATCATTTGATCACCTCTGTTAAGCATTGCCTATTTAAACTTAATTAATAGGGGGAGAGAGATTGGAGACCTTGCTGTTGTAAGAGCAGGCCCTTCACTGCCTCCCACCCAAAAAATAAAAAAGCCAATTGGCCTTGTACTAGGAGCCAGCCAGTCTTAACACCTTCTCCCTGTCCCCCTGCCTTTCACCCAAAATTGTGGATAATTTTCAGCTCAGTGTTATTCTAAAATTGTTTAGTTAAACTCAGCCAGGGTTCCAACGCCCTACTTAAAATGTAAACAGGTAGCTACCTATTCAGCACTAATTAGCATTATAAAGTCAGAGCCTACAGCCCAGTGCTGCTATTCAGTCAGTGCTTTTAAGACAGTCTCAGCCAGATACAGTTTTTTCTTTAGCCCTTGGAACTCAGGCAGAACTATTGAACATAGATAATTTTTCTGCCACAGGCCACCCCCTTTTTTTATTTTTGTTTTGTTACCTAATGGGGGGAAATGTGGCCTCCCTTCCCCCCAGCCTGGAACCTGCCTGCTCAAGGGTGGAGCTACCGGCTCATTCGTCCTGCCACGCCCACTGCTGGAACCTGCCTCTGCTGCCTGGAGTCACACACGTGTTCGTCCTGCTACTGGACCCTGAGTTACTTGGCTGGAAATTGGGTTCCCTCCCCCTTCCTTTATAAACTGAGTGTCTGGAAATATTAAATTGAGCCTCGATCAGAACTTGTTGTCCTGGCTTCATTCTTTTCTTCCGCCCCGTCTAGTTTCCTCTCTTTGCAGGGAACTGCCATTCTCAGTGAACCGTTCGTGTTGTGGACCGCGGGCAGGCCGCAACAGGCAGGCCTGCCATCCTTATCTCTGTCTGTGTCTGTCTCTCTGTCTATTCCCCTGGAACTGGAGATGGGCCACCATATAGTTGCTGGTAGTTGATCCCAGGTTCTCTGGAAGAGGAGATAATGCTGTTAATTGTTGAGCCCTTTCAGTGGCTCCACCCTTCATTAAATTTTTTGAAGTATATCTGAGGCTGTGTATATGTACATCATATGCAGACCAGAAGATGGTTTTAGATTTTTCAGAATCTGACACCGTCTACTGGAGTGTCTGAAGACAGCGACAGTGTACTTATATCTCATAAATACATAAATTAATAAATAAATAAACATTTTTTATAAAGGATAAGAAAGAAAGAAAAATCAGGCAGACCTGCAATCCTTATCTCTGTCTGTCTGTCTGTCTGTCTGAACCTCTGGAACTGGATATGGGCCACCATATATTTGCTGTTAGTTTTTCCCAGGTTCTCTGGAAGAGGAGACAATGCTGTTAATTGTTGAGCGCTTTCAGTGGCCCCACCCATCTTTAAATGTTTAGAAGTATATGTGAGGCTGTGTTTATGTACATCATATGCAGACCATAAGAGGGATTTAGATTCTCCAGAATCTGACACCCTTTTCTGGACAGTCTGAAGACAGCTACCGTGTACTTATATCTAATAAATACATAAATAAATAAATAAATAAATAAATAAATAAATAAATAAATAAGTAAATAAACATTTCTTTAAAAGGATAAGAAAGAAAGAAAGACCAGGCAGGCCTGCCATCCTTATCTCTGTCTGTCTGTCTGTCTGTCAGTCTGATCCCCTGGAACTGGAGATGGGCCACCATATAGTTGCTGGTAGTTGATCCCAGGTTCTCCGGAAGAGGAGACAATGCTTTTAATTGTTGAGCCCTTTCATTGCTCTCACCCATCTTTAAATTTTTAGATGTATATATGAGGCTGTGTTTATGTACATCATATGCAGACCATAAGAGGGATTTAGATTCTCCAGAATCTGACACCCTCTTCTGGAGTGTCTGAAGAAAGCTACAGTGTACTTATATCTAATAAATAAATAAATAAATAAATAAATAAGTAAACATTTTTTCAAAAGGATAAGTAAGAAAGAAAGACCAGGCAGGCCTGCCATCCTTATTTCTGACTGCCTTTCTGTCTGTCTGATCCCCTGGAACTGGAGATGGGCCACCATATAGTTGCTGGTAGTTGATGTCAGGTTCTCTGGAAGAGGAGACAATGCTGTTAATTGTTGAGCCCTTTCAGTGGCCGCACACATCTTTAAATTTTTGGAAGTAAATGTGAGTCTGTGTTTATGTACATCATATGCAGACCATAAGAGGGATTTATATTGTCCAGAATCTGACACCCTCTTCTGGAGTGTCTGAAGACAGCTACAGTGTACTTATATCTAATAAATTAATGAATAAATAAATAAACATTATTAAAAAGGATAAGAAAAAAGAAAGACCAGGCAGGCCTGCCACCTTGTCTGTCTGTCTGTCGGTCTGTCTATCTGTCAGATCCCCTGGAACTGGAGATGGGCCACCATATAGTTGCTGGTAGTTTATCCCAGGTTCTCTGGAAGAGGAGACAATGCTGTTAATTTTTGAGCCCTTTCAGTGGCCCAACCCATCTTTAAATTTTTAGAGGTATTTGTGAGGCTGTGTTTATGTACATCATATGCAGACCATAAAAGGGATTTAGATTCTCCAGAATCTGACACCCTCTTCTGGAGTGTCTGAAGACAGCTAGAGTGTACTTATATCTAATAAATAAATAAATAAATAAATAAATAAGTAAATAAATAAACATTTTTTAAAAGGATAAGAAAAAAAGAAAGACCAGGCAGGCCTGCGATCCTTATCCCTGTCTGTCTGTACGTCTGTCTGTCTGATCTCCTGGAACTGGAGATGGGCCACAATATAGTTGCTGATAGTTGATCCCAGGTTCTCTGGAAGAGGGGACAATGCAGTTAATTGTTGAGCCCTTTCAGTGGCCCCTCTGATCTTTAAATTTTTAGTGGTGTATGTGTGGCTGTGTTTATGTACCTCATATGCAGACCATAAGATGGATTTAGATTCTCCAGAATCTGACATTCCCTTCTGGAGTGTCTGAAGGCAGCTACAGGGTACTTATATCTAATAAATAAATGAATAAATAAATAAATAAATAAATAAATAAATAAATAAATAAACATTTTTTAAAAGGATAAGAAAAAATGAAAGACCAGGCAGGCCTGCCATCCTTATCTCTGTCTGTCTGACTGTCTGTCTGATCTCCTGGAACTGGAGATGGGCCACCATATAGTTGCTGGTAGTTGATCCCAGGTTCTCTGGAAGAGGAGACAATGCTGTTAATTGTTGAGCCCTTTCAGTGGCCCCACTCATCTTTAAATTTTTAGAAGTGTATGTGAGGCTGTGTGTATGTACATTGTATGCAGACCATAAGAGGGATTTAGATTCTCCAGAATCTTATACACTCTTCTGGAGTGTCTGTCTCTCTCTCTGTCTGTCCCTGTCTCTCTCTGTCTCTCTGTCTCTCTATGTCTCTCTCTGTCTTTCTCTCTTTGTCTCTTTTCTGTCTCTGTCTGTCTCTCTCTCTGTTTCTCTCTGTCTGTCTCTGTCTTTCTTTGTCTCTCTCTGTATTTCTATGTCTCTCTATGTCTCTCTCTCTGTATCTCTCTGTCTCGCTTTCTTTCTCTTTGTCTTACTCTGTCTCTCTCTGTCTCTCTCTATGTCTCTCTCTGTCTCTCTCTCTGTTGCTCTCTGTCTCTCTCTATGTCTCTCTCTATCCCTATCTCTGTCTCTCTCGGTCTCACTCTGTCTCTCTCTGTCTCTCTCTGTGTCTCTCTCTGTCTCTCTCTCTCTGTCTCTCTCTGTCTCTCTCTGTCTCTCTCTCTGTCTCTCTCTGTCTCTCTCTCAGTCGCTCTCTGTCTCTCTCTATGTCTCTCCTTATCCCTATCTCTGTCTCTCTGTGTCTCTCTCTGTCTCTCTGTGTCTCTCTCTGCTCTCTCTCTCTCTCTGTGTGTCTCTGTTTCTCTCTTTCTCTCTCTCTGTCTCTATTTATGTCTCTCTCTGTCTCTCTCTCTGTCTCTCCCTGTCTCTCTCTTTCTCTTTGTCTCTCTATGTCTCTCTCTGTCTCAATCTCTGTCTCTCTCTGTAGGTCTCTTTCTGTCTCTCTCTGTCGCTCTCTGTGTCTCTGTTTCTCTCTTTCTCTCTCTCTGTCTCTCTCTGTCTCTCTTTCTGTCTCTCAAACTCTCTCTCTGTCTCACTCTCTGTCTCTCTCTGTGTCTCTCTCTGTCTCTCTCTATCTCTCTCTGTCTCTTTCATTATCTCTCTCTGTCTCTCTCTTTTGTCTCTCTGTGTCTCTTTATGTCTCTCTCTGTCTCTCTCTGTCTCTATCTATCTCTCGCTGTCTCTTTCTCTATCTCTCTCTGTCTCTCTCTGTCTCTCTCTTTTGTTTCTCTGTGTCTCTTTCTGTCTCTCTCTGTTTCTCTCTTTGTCTCTCCATGTCTCTCTCTGTCTCTCTCTATGTCTCTCTCTGTCTCTCTATGTCTCTCTCCGTATGTTCCTTTCTGTCTCTCTCTGTCGCTCTCTGTCTTTCTCTGTCTCTCTCGGTCTCTCTCTCTCTTTGTCTCTTTTCTGTCTCTGTCTGTCTCTCTCTCTGTCTCTCTCTGTCTCTCTCTCTGTCTTTCTTTGTCTCTCTCTGTATTTCTATGTCTCTCTATGTCTCTCTCTCTGTATCTCTCTGTCTCTCTTTGTCTCTCTCTCTGTTGCTCTCTGTCTCTCTATGTCTCTCTCTATCCCTATTTCTGTCTCTCTGTATCTCTCTGTCTCTCTGTGTCTCTCTCTGTGTCTCTCTTTGCTCTCTCTGTCTCTCTCTGTGTCTCTGTCTTTCTCTTTCTCTCTCTCTGTCTATATTTGTGTCTCTCTCTATCCCTATCTCTGTCTCTCTCTGTCTCTCTCTGTCTCAATCTCTGTCTCTCTCTGTTTCTCTATTTGTCTCTCTCTGTCTCTCTCTGTCTCTCTCTATATCTCTCTCTGTCTCTCTTTGTCTCTCTCTGTAGGTCTCTTTCTGTCTCTCTCTGTCGCTCTCTGTCTTTCTCTGTCTCTCTCAGTCTCTCTCTCTTTGTCTCTTTTCTGTCTCTGTCTGTTTCTCTCTCTGTCTCTCTCTGTCTCTCTCTGTCTTTCTTTGTTTCTCTCTGTATTTCTATGTCTCTCTATTTCTCTTACTCTCTATCTTTCTGTCTCTCTTTGTCTCTCTCTGTCTCTCTCTGTCTCTCTCTCTGTCTCTCTCTGTCTCTCTCTCTGTCACTCTCTGTCTCTCTCTATGTCTCTCTCTATCCCTATCTCTGTCTCTCTCGGTCTCTCTGTCTCTCTCTGTCTCTCTATGTGTCTCTCTCTGTCTCTCTGTCTCTCTATGTCTCTCTCTGTCTCTCTCTCTGTATCTCTCTGTTTAGCTCTGTCTCTCTCTGTGTCTCCCTGTGTCTCCCTCTCTATCTCTTTCTCTCTCTGTCTCTCTCTGTTTCTTTCTCTGTCTCTCTCTGTGTCTCTCTTTGTCTCTCTCTCTGTCTCTCTCTGTGTCTCTCTCTCTGTCTCTCTGTGTGTCTCTGTCTCTCTCTTTCTCTCTCTCTGTCTTTCTCTGTCTCTCTCTGTCTCTCTCTCTTTGTCTCTTTTCTGTCTCTGTCTGTCTCTGTCTCTCTCTGTCTCTCTCTGTTTTTCTTTGTCTCTATCTGTATTTCTATGTCTCTCTATGTCTCTCTCTCTGTATCTCTCTGTCTCTCTATGTCTCTCTCTGTCTCTCTCTGTCTCTCTCTCAGTCGCTCTCTGTCTCTCTCTATGTCTCTCTCTATCCCTATCTCTGTCTCTCGGTGTCTCTCTCTCTGTGTGTCTCTCTCTGTCTCTCTCTCTCTCTATGTCTCTCTCTGTCTCTCTCTCTGTCTCTCTCTGTGTCTCTGTCTCTCTCTTTCTCTCTCTCTGTCTCTCTCTGTCTCTATTTATGTCTCTCTCAGTCTCTCTCTCTGTCTCTCCCTGTCTCTCTCTGTCTCTTTGTATCTCTATGTCTCTCTCTGTCTCTTTCTGTCTCTCTCTGTCTCAATCTCTGTCTCTCTCTGTTTTTCTATTTGTCTCTCTCTGTCTCTCTATATATCTCTCTCGGTCTCTCTTTGTCTCTTTCTTTAGGTCTCTTTCTGTCTCTCTCTGTCGCTCTCTGTCTTTCTCTGTCTCTCTCTGTCTCTCTCTCTTTGTCTCTTTTCTGTCTTTGTCTGTTTCTCTCTGTCTCTCTCTGTCTTTCTTTGTTTCTCTCTGTATTTCTATGTCTCTCTATTTCTCTCTCTCTCTATCTTTCTGTCTCTCTTTGTCTCTCTTTGTATCTCTCTGTCTCTCTCTGTCTCTCTCTATGTCTCTCTATATCTCTCTATGTCTCTCTCTGTAGGGCTCTTTCTGTCTCTCTCTGTAGCTCTCTGTCTTTCTCTGTCTCTCTCTGTCTCTCTCTCTTTGTCTCTTTTCTGTCTCTGTCTACTCTCTGTTTCTCTCTGTCTGAATCTGTCTTTCTCTGCCTCTCTCTGTCTCTCTCTCTGTCTCTCTCTGTCTCTCTCTCTGTCGCTCTCTGTCTCTCTCTATGTCTCTCTCTATCCCTATCTCTGTCTCTCTCAGTCTCACTCTGTCTCTCTTTGTCTCTGTCTGTGTCTCTCTCTGTCTCTCTCTCTGTCTCTCTCTGTATCTCTCTCTGTCTCTCTCTCTGTCTGTCTCTGTGACTCTGTATCTCTCTTTCTCTCTCTGTCTCTCTCTGTCTCTCTCTCTGTCTCTCTCTGTCTCTCTCTCTGTCTCTCCCTGTCTCTCTCTGTCTCTCTGTCTCTCAATGTCTCTCTCTGTCTCTCTCTCTGTATCTCTCTGTCTAGCTCTGTCTCTCTCTGTGTCTCCCTGTGTCTCCCTCTCTATCTCTGTCTCTCACTGTTTCTCTCTCTGTCTCTCTCTTTCACTCTCTGTCTCTCTCTCTCTCTCTGTCTCTCTGTCTCTCTCTCTGTCTCTCTCTCTGTCTCTCTGTTTCTCTCTCTGTCTCTCTCTGTCTTTCTCTGTCTCTCTCTGTCTCTCTCCGTCTCTATCTCTGTCTCTCTTTCTGTCTCACTCAGTGTATCTCACTCTGTCTCTATCTCTCTCTGTCTCTGTCTCTCTCTTTCTCTCTTTCTGTCTCTCTCACTCTCTATGTCTCTCTCTGTCTCACTCTCTGTCTTTCTCTGTGTCTCTCTCTGTCTCTCTCTATCCCTCTCTGTCTCTTTCTCTATCACTCTCTGAGTCTCTCTGTCTCTCTCTTTGTCTCTCTGTGTCTCTTTCTGTCTCTCTCTGTCTCTCTTCCTGTCTCTCTCACTCTCTCTGTCTTACTCTCTGTCTCTCTCTGTGTCTCTCTCTCTGTCTCTCTCTATCCCTCTCTGTCTCTTTCTCTATCTCTCTCTGAGTCTCTCTGTCTCTCTCTTTGTCTCTCTGTGTCTCTTTCTGTCTCTCTCTGTCTCTCTCTGTCTCTTTCTCTCTCTCTGTCTCTTTATGTCTCTCTCTGTCTCAATTTCTGTCTCTCTCTGTTTCTCTCTTTGTCTTTCTCTGTCTCTCTCTATGTCTCTCTCTGTCTCTCTATGTCTCTCTCCATATGTCTCTTTCTGTCTCTCTGTGTCGCTCTCTGTCTTTCTCTGTCTCTCTCTGTCTCTCTCTCTTTGTCTCTTTTCTGTCTCTTTCTGTCTCTCTCTCTATCTCTCTCTGTCTCTCTATCTGTCTTTCTTTGTCTCTCTCTGTATTTCTATGTCTCTCTATGTCTCTCTCTCTGTATCTCTCTGTCTCTCTTTGTCTCTCTCTGTCTCTCTCTGTCTTTCTCTGTCTCTCTCGGTCTCTCTCTCTGTCTCTCTCTGTCTCTCTCTCTGTCGCTCTCTGTCTCTCTATATGTCTCTCTCTATCCCTATCTCTGTCTCTCTCTGTCTCTCTCTGTCTCTCTCTGTCTCTCTGTGTCTCTCTCTGTCTCTCTCTGCTCTCTCTCTGTCTCACTCTGTGTCTCTGTCTCTCTCTTTCTCTCTATCTGTCTCTCTCTCTCTCTATTTATGTCTCTCTCTGTCTCTCTCTCTGTCTCTCCCTGTCTCTCTCTGTCTCTTTGTCTCTCTATGTCTCTCTCTGTCTCTTTTTGTCTCTCTCTGTCTCAATCTCTGTCTCTCTCTGTTTTTCTATTTGTCTCTCTCTGTCTCTCTTTGTCTCTCGCTTTAGGTCTCTTTCTGTCTCTCTCTGTCGCTCTCTGTCTTTCTCTGTCTCTATCTGTCTCTCTCTCTTTGTCTCTTTTCTGTCTCTGTCTGTTTCTCTCTGTCTCTCTCTGTCTTTCTTTGTTTCTCTCTGTATTTCTATGTCTCTCCATTTCTCTCTCTATATCTTTCTGTCTCTCTTTGTCTCTCTTTGTATCTCTCTGTCTCTCTCTGTCTATCTCTCTGTCTCTCGCTGTCTCTCTCTCTGTCGCTCTCTGTCTCTCTCTATGTCTCTCTCTATCCCTATCTCTGTCTCTTTCAGTCTCACTCTGTCTCTCTCTGTGTCTCTCTCTCTCTGTCTCTCTCTCTGTGTCTCTCTCTGTCTCTCTCTGTCTGTCTCCGTGTTTCTCTCTCT
>NW_028227276.1:17088729-17091229 GCF_978045245.1 Mus caroli | reverse complement strand
CTCTCTGTCTCTCTCTGTCTCTTGCTATGTCTCTCTCTGTCTCTCTCTGTCTCTCTCTGTGTCTCTGTCTATCTCTTTCTCTCTTTCTTTCTCTATCTGTCTCTATCTATGTCTCTCTCTGTCTCTCTCTCTGTCTCTCTCTTTCTCTCTGTCTCTCTATGTCTCTCTCTGTTTCTCTCTCTGTATCTCTCTGTCTAGCTCTGTCTCTCTCTGTGTCTCCCTGTGTCTCCCTCTCTATCTCTTTCTCTCTCTGTCTCTCTCTGTTTCTCTCTCTGTGTCTCTCTGTCTCTCTCTGTCTCTCTCTGTATCTCTCTGTGTCTCTCTCTGTCTCTCTCTCTGTCTCTCTCTGTGTCTCTCGCTCTGTCTCTCTCTGTGTCTCTGTCTCTCTCTTTCTCTGTCTCTGTCTTTCTCTGTATCTCCCTGTCTTTCTCTCTTTGTCTCTTTTCTGTCTCTGTCTGTCTCTGTCTCTCTCTGGCTCTCTCTCTGTCTTTCTTTGTCTCTATCTGTATTTCTATGTCTCTCTATGTCTCTCTCTCTGTATCTCTCTGTCTCTCTATGTCTCTCTCTGTCTCTCTCTGTCTCTCTCTGTCTCTCTCTCTGACTCTCTCTGTCTCTCTCTCAGTCGCTCTCTGTCTCTCTCTATCTCTCTCTCTATCCCTATCTCTGTCTCTCTGTGTCTCTCTCTCGGTGTGTCTCTCTCTGTCTCTCTCTGTCTCTCTCTATGTCTCTCTCTGTCTCTCTCTCTGTCTCTCTCTGTGTCTCTGTCTATCTCTTTCTCTCTTTCTTTCTCTCTCTGTCTCTATCTATGTCTCTCTCTGTCTCTCTCTCTTTCTCTCTCTCTGTCTGTCCCTGTCTCTCTCTGTCTCTCTGTCTCTCTCTGTCTCTCTCTGTCTCTCTCTGTCTCTTTCTGTCTCTCTCTGTCGCTCTCTGTCTTTCTCTGTCACTCTCTGTCTCTCTCTCTTTGTCTCTTTTCTGTCTCTGTCTGTCTCTCTCTCTGTTTCTCTCTGTCTGTCTCTGTCTTTCTTTGTCTTCTCTGTATTTCTATGTCTCTCTATCTGTATCTCTCTGTTTCGCTTTGTTTCTCTTTGTCTTTCTCTGTCTCTCTCTGTCTCTCTCTCTATCGCTCTCTGTCTCTCTCTATGTCTCTCTCTATCCCTATCTCTGTCTCTCTCGGTATCACTCTGTCTCTCTCTGTCTCTCTCTCTGTCTCTCTCTGTCTCTCTCTGTCTTTCTTTGTCTCTCTCTGTATTTCTATGTCTCTCTATGTCTCTCTCTCTGTATCTCTCTGTCTCTCTTTGTCTCTCTCTGTCTCTCTCTGTCTCTCTCAGTCTCTCTCTCTGTCTCTCTGTCTCTCTCTCTGTCGCTCTCTGTCTCTCTCTATGTCTCTCTCTATCCCTATCTCTGTCTCTCTCTCTCTCTGTGTCTCTCTCTGTGTCTCTCTCTGCTCTCTCTCTGTCTGTCTCCGTGTCTCTGTCTCTCTCTTTCTCTCTCTCTGTCTCTCTCTGTCTCTATCTATGTCTCTCTCCTTCTCTCTGTCTCTCCCTGTCTCTCTCTGTCTCTCTGTCTCTCAATGTCTCTCTCTGTCTCTCTCTCTGTATCTCTCTATCTAGCTCTGTCTCTCATGTGTCTCCCTGTGTCTCCCTCTCTATCTCTGTCTCTCTCTGTTTCTCTCTTTGTCTCTCTGTGTCTCTTTCTGTCTCTCTCTGTCTCTCTCTGTCTCTTTCTGTCTCTCTCTGTCTCTTTCTGTCTCTCTCTGTCTCAATTTCTGTATCTCTCTGTTTCTCTCTTTGTCTCTCTCTGTCTCTCTCTGTCTCTCTCTATGTCTCTCTCTGTCTCTCTATGTCTCTCTCCGTATGTCTCTTTCTGTCTCTCTCTGTCGCTCTCTGTCTTTCTCTGTCTCTCTCTGTCTCTCTCTCTCTTTGTCTCTTTTCTGTCTCTGTCTGTCTCTCTCTCTGTCTCTCTCTCTGTCTTTCTTTGTCTCTCTCTGTATTTCTATGTCTCTCTATGTCTCTCTCTGTATCTCTCTGTCTCTCTTTGTCTCTCTCTGTCTCTCTCTCTGTCTCTCTTTGTCTCTCTCTCTGTTGCTCTCTGTCTCTCTCTATGTCTCTCTCTATCCCTATCTCTTTCTCTCTGTCTCTCTCAGTGTCTCTCTCTGTCTCTCTGTGTCTCTCTCTGTGTCTCTGTCTTCCTCTTTCTCTCTCTCTATCTCTCTCTGTCTCTATTTATGTCTCTCTCTGTCTCTCTCTCTGCCTCTGCCTGTCTCTGTCTGTCTCTTTGTCTGTCTATGTCTCTCTCTGTCTCTTTCTGTCTCTCTCTGTCTCAATCTCTGTCTCTCTCTGTTTCTCTATTTGTCTCTCTCTGTCTCTCTCTGTCTCTCTCTATATCTCTCTCTGTCTCTCTTTGTCTCTCTCTTTACGTCTCCTTCTGTTTCTCTCTGTCGCTCTCTGTCTTTCTCTGTCTCTCTCAGTCTTTCTCTCTTTGTCTCTTTTCAGTCTCTGTC
>NW_028227276.1:17081229-17086229 GCF_978045245.1 Mus caroli | reverse complement strand
GTCTCTCTCTGTCTCTCTCTCTGTCTCTCTTTGTCTCTCTCTCTGTTGCTCTCTGTCTCTCTCTATGTCTCTCTCTATCTCTATCTCTGTGTCTCTGTCTCTCTCTGTCTCTCTCTGTCTCTCTGTGTCTCTCTCTGTGTCTCTCTTTGCTCTCTCTGTCTCTCTCTGTGTCTCTGTCTTCCTCTTTCTCTCTCTCTATCTCTCTCTGTCTCTATTTATGTCTCTCTCTGTCTCTCTCTCTGTCTCTCCCTGTCTCTCTCTGTCTCTTTGTCTCTCTATGTCTCTCTCTGTCTCTTTCTGTCTCTCTCTGTCTCAATCTCTGTCTCTCTCTGTTTCTCTATTTGTCTCTCTCTGTCTCTCTCTGTCTCTCTCTATCTCTCTCTGTCTCTCTTTGTCTCTCTCTTTAGGTCTCCTTCTGTCTCTCTCTGTCGCTCTCTGTCTTTCTCTGTCTCTCTCAGTCTCTCTCTCTTTGTCTCTTTTCTGTCTCTGTCTCTTTCTCTCTCTGTCTCTCTCTGTCTCTCTCTGTCTTTCTTTGTTTCTCTCTGTATTTCTATGTCTCTCTATTTCTCTCTCTCTATCTTTCTGTCTCTCTTTGTCTCTCTTTGTCTCTCTCTGTCTCTCTCTCTGTCTCTCTCTGTATCTCTCTCTGTCGCTCTCTGTCTCTCTCTATGTCTCTCTCTATCCCTATCTCTGTCTCTCTCAGTCTCTCTTTCTCTCTCTGTCTCTCTCTGTCTCTCTCTGTCTCTCTGTCTCTCTATGTCTCTCTCTGTCTCTCTCTCTGTATCTCTCTGTCTAGCTCTGTCTCTCTCTGTGTCTCCCTGTGTCTCCCTCTCTATCTCTTTCTCTCTCTGTCTCTCTCTGTTTCTCTCTCTGTCTCTCTCTGTCTCTCTCTGTCTCTCTCTGTATCTCTCTGTGTCTCTCTCTGTCTCTCTCTCTGTCTCTCTCTGTGTCTCTCGCTCTGTCTCTCTCTGTGTCTCTGTCTCTATGTCTCTCTCTATCCCTATCTCTGTCTCTCTGTGTCTCTCTCTCGGTGTGTCTCTCTCTGTCTCTCTCTGTCTCTTGCTATGTCTCTCTCTGTCTCTCTCTGTCTCTCTCTGTGTCTCTGTCTATCTCTTTCTCTCTTTCTTTCTCTATCTGTCTCTATCTATGTCTCTCTCTGTCTCTCTCTCTGTCTCTCTCTTTCTCTCTGTCTCTCTATGTCTCTCTCTGTTTCTCTCTCTGTATCTCTCTGTCTAGCTCTGTCTCTCTCTGTGTCTCCCTGTGTCTCCCTCTCTATCTCTTTCTCTCTCTGTCTCTCTCTGTTTCTCTCTCTGTGTCTCTCTGTCTCTCTCTGTCTCTCTCTGTATCTCTCTGTGTCTCTCTCTGTCTCTCTCTCTGTCTCTCTCTGTGTCTCTCGCTCTGTCTCTCTCTGTGTCTCTGTCTCTCTCTTTCTCTGTCTCTGTCTTTCTCTGTATCTCCCTGTCTTTCTCTCTTTGTCTCTTTTCTGTCTCTGTCTGTCTCTGTCTCTCTCTGGCTCTCTCTCTGTCTTTCTTTGTCTCTATCTGTATTTCTATGTCTCTCTATGTCTCTCTCTCTGTATCTCTCTGTCTCTCTATGTCTCTCTCTGTCTCTCTCTGTCTCTCTCTGTCTCTCTCTCTGACTCTCTCTGTCTCTCTCTCAGTCGCTCTCTGTCTCTCTCTATCTCTCTCTCTATCCCTATCTCTGTCTCTCTGTGTCTCTCTCTCGGTGTGTCTCTCTCTGTCTCTCTCTGTCTCTCTCTATGTCTCTCTCTGTCTCTCTCTCTGTCTCTCTCTGTGTCTCTGTCTATCTCTTTCTCTCTTTCTTTCTCTCTCTGTCTCTATCTATGTCTCTCTCTGTCTCTCTCTCTTTCTCTCTCTCTGTCTGTCCCTGTCTCTCTCTGTCTCTCTGTCTCTCTCTGTCTCTCTCTGTCTCTCTCTGTCTCTTTCTGTCTCTCTCTGTCGCTCTCTGTCTTTCTCTGTCACTCTCTGTCTCTCTCTCTTTGTCTCTTTTCTGTCTCTGTCTGTCTCTCTCTCTGTTTCTCTCTGTCTGTCTCTGTCTTTCTTTGTCTTCTCTGTATTTCTATGTCTCTCTATCTGTATCTCTCTGTTTCGCTTTGTTTCTCTTTGTCTTTCTCTGTCTCTCTCTGTCTCTCTCTCTATCGCTCTCTGTCTCTCTCTATGTCTCTCTCTATCCCTATCTCTGTCTCTCTCGGTATCACTCTGTCTCTCTCTGTCTCTCTCTCTGTCTCTCTCTGTCTCTCTCTGTCTTTCTTTGTCTCTCTCTGTATTTCTATGTCTCTTTTTGTCTCTCTCTCTGTATCTCTCTGTCTCTCTTTGTCTCTCTCTGTCTCTCTCTGTCTCTCTCAGTCTCTCTCTCTGTCTCTCTGTCTCTCTCTCTGTCGCTCTCTGTCTCTCTCTATGTCTCTCTCTATCCCTATCTCTGTCTCTCTCTCTCTCTGTGTCTCTCTCTGTGTCTCTCTCTGCTCTCTCTCTGTCTGTCTCCGTGTCTCTGTCTCTCTCTTTCTCTCTCTCTGTCTCTCTCTGTCTCTATCTATGTCTCTCTCCTCTCTCTGTCTCTCCCTGTCTCTCTCTGTCTCTCTGTCTCTCAATGTCTCTCTCTGTCTCTCTCTCTGTATCTCTCTATCTAGCTCTGTCTCTCATGTGTCTCCCTGTGTCTCCCTCTCTATCTCTGTCTCTCTCTGTTTCTCTCTTTGTCTCTCTGTGTCTCTTTCTGTCTCTCTCTGTCTCTCTCTGTCTCTTTCTGTCTCTCTCTGTCTCTTTCTGTCTCTCTCTGTCTCAATTTCTGTATCTCTCTGTTTCTCTCTTTGTCTCTCTCTGTCTCTCTCTGTCTCTCTCTATGTCTCTCTCTGTCTCTCTATGTCTCTCTCCGTATGTCTCTTTCTGTCTCTCTCTGTCGCTCTCTGTCTTTCTCTGTCTCTCTCTGTCTCTCTCTCTCTTTGTCTCTTTTCTGTCTCTGTCTGTCTCTCTCTCTGTCTCTCTCTCTGTCTTTCTTTGTCTCTCTCTGTATTTCTATGTCTCTCTATGTCTCTCTCTGTATCTCTCTGTCTCTCTTTGTCTCTCTCTGTCTCTCTCTCTGTCTCTCTTTGTCTCTCTCTCTGTTGCTCTCTGTCTCTCTCTATGTCTCTCTCTATCCCTATCTCTTTCTCTCTGTCTCTCTCAGTGTCTCTCTCTGTCTCTCTGTGTCTCTCTCTGTGTCTCTGTCTTCCTCTTTCTCTCTCTCTATCTCTCTCTGTCTCTATTTATGTCTCTCTCTGTCTCTCTCTCTGCCTCTGCCTGTCTCTATCTGTCTCTTTGTCTGTCTATGTCTCTCTCTGTCTCTTTCTGTCTCTCTCTGTCTCAATCTCTGTCTCTCTCTGTTTCTCTATTTGTCTCTCTCTGTCTCTCTCTGTCTCTCTCTATATCTCTCTCTGTCTCTCTTTGTCTCTCTCTTTAGGTCTCCTTCTGTTTCTCTCTGTCGCTCTCTGTCTTTCCCTGTCTCTCTCAGTCTTTCTCTCTTTGTCTCTTTTCTGTCTCTGTCTGTTTCTCTCTCTGTCTCTCTCGTTCTCTCTGTCTTTCTTTGTTTCTCTCTGTATTTCTATGTCTCTCTATTTCTCTCTATATATATCTTTCTGTCTCTCTTTGTCTCTCTTTGTCTCTCTCTGTCTCTCTCTGTCTCTCTCTCTGTCTCTCTCTGTCTCTCTCTCTGTCGCTCTCTGTCTCTATCTATGTCTCTCTCTATCCCTATCTCTGTCTCTCTCGGTCTCTCTTTCTCTCTCTGTCTCTCTCTGTCTCTCTGTCTCTCTATGTCTCTCTCTGTCTCTCTCTCTGTATCTCTCTGTCTAGCTCTGTCTCTCTCTGTGTCTCCCTGTGTCTCCCTCTCTATCTCTTTCTCTCTCTGTCTCTCTCTGTTTCTCTCTCTGTCTCTCTCTGTCTCTCTCTGTCTCTCTGTCTCTCTATGTCTCTCTCTGTCTCTCTCTCTGTATCTCTCTGTCTAGCTCTGTCTCTCTCTCTGTCTCCCTGTGTCTCCCTCTCTATCTCTTTCTCTCTCTATCTCTCTCTGTTTCTCTCTCTGTCTCTCTCTGTCTCTCTCTGTCTCTCTCTGTAACTCTCTGTGTCTCTCTCTGTCTCTCTCTCTGTCTCTCTCTGTGTCTCTTGCTCTGTCTCTCTCTGTGTCTCTGTCTCTCTCTTTCTCTGTCTCTGTCTTTCTCTCTTTGTCTCTTTTCTGTCTCTGTCTGTCTCTGTCTCTCTATGTCTCTCTCTCTGTATCTCTCTGTCTCTCTCTGTCTCTCTGTGTCTCTCTCTGTCTCTCTCTGTCTCTCTCTGTCTCTCTCTGTCTCTCTCTCTTAGTCGCTCTCTGTCTCTCTCTATGTCTCTCTCTATCCCTATCTCTGTCTCTCTGTGTCTCTCTCTCTGTGTGTCTCTCTCTGTCTCTCTCTGTCTCTCTCTATGTCTCTCTCTGTCTTCTCTCTGTCTCTCTCTGTGTCTCTGTCTATCTCTTTCTCTCTTTCTGTCTCTCTCTGTCTCTATCTATGTCTCTCTCTGTCTCTCTCTCTGTCTCTCTCTCTGTGTGTCCCTGTCTCTCTCTGTGTCTCTGTCTCTCTATGTCTCTCTCTGTCTCTTTCTGTCTCTCTTTGTCTCAATCTCTGTCTCTCTATGTTTCTCTCTTTGTCTCTCTCTGTCTCTCTCAGTCTTTCTCTATGTCTCTCTCTATCTCTCTATGTCTCTCTCTGTAGGTCTCTTTCTGTCTCTCTCTGTCGCTCTCTGTCTTTCTCTGTCACTCTCTGTCTCTCTCTCTTTGTCTCTTTTCTGTCTCTGTCTGTCTCTCTCTCTGTTTCTCTCTGTCTGTCTCTGTCTTTCTTTGTCTCTCTCTGTATTTCTATGTCTCTCTATCTGTATCTCTCTGTTTCGCTTTGTTTCTCTTTGTCTTTCTCTGTCTCTCTCTGTCTCTCTCTCTATCGCTCTCTGTCTCTCTCTATGTCTCTCTCTATCCCTATCTCTGTC
>NW_028227276.1:17076229-17078729 GCF_978045245.1 Mus caroli | reverse complement strand
TCTTTCTCTGTCTCTGTCTTTCTCTGTCTCTCCCTGTCTTTCTCTCTTTGTCTCTTTTCTGTCTCTGTCTGTCTCTGTCTGTCTCTGTCTCTCTCTCTGTCTTTCTTTGTCTCTATCTGTATTTCTATGTCTCTCTATGTCTCTCTCTCTGTATCTCTCTGTCTCTCTCTGTCTCTCTCTGTCTCTCTCTGTCTCTCTCTGTCTCTCTCTATGTCTCTCTCTGTCTCTCTCTCTTAGTCGCTCTCTGTCTCTCTCTATGTCTCTCTCTATCCCTATCTCTGTCTCTCTGTGTTTCTCTCTCCGTGTGTCTCTCTCTGTCTCTCTCTGTCTCTCTCTATGTCTCTCTCTGTATCTCTCTCTGTCTCTCTCTGTGTCTCTGTCTATCTCTTTCTCTCTTTCTTTCTCTCTCTGTCTCTATCTATGTCTCTCTCTGTCTCTCTCTGTCTCTCTCTTTCTCTCTGTCTCTCTATGTCTCTCTCTGTTTCTCTCTCTGTATCTCTCTGTCTAGCTCTGTCTCTCTCTGTGTCTCCCTCTCTATCTCTTTCTCTCTCTGTCTCTCTCTGTTTCTCTCTCTGTCTCTCTCTGTCTCTCTGTGTATCTCTCTGTGTCTCTCTCTGTCTCTCTCTCTGTCTCTCTCTGTGTCTCTAGCTCTGTCTCTCTCTGTGTCTCTGTCTCTCTCTTTCTCTGTCTCTGTCTTTCTCTGTCTCTCCCTGTCTTTCTCTCTTTGTCTCTTTTCTGTCTCTGTCTGTCTCTGTCTCTCTCTGGCTCTCTCTCTGTCTTTCTTTGTCTCTATCTGTATTTCTATGTCTCTCTATGTCTCTCTCTCTGTATCTCTCTGTCTCTCTATGTCTCTCTCTGTCTCTCTCTGTCTCTCTCTGTCTCTCTCTCTGTCTCTCTCTGTCTATCTCTCAGTCGCTCTCTGTCTCTCTCTATGTCTCTCTCTATCCCTATCTCTGTCTCTCTGTGTCTCTCTCTCTGTCTCTCTCTGTGTCTCTGTCTATCTCTTACTCTCTTTCTTTCTCTCTCTGTCTCTATCTATGTCTCTCTCTGTGTCTCTCTCTGTCTCTCTCTCTGTCTGTCCCTGTCTCTCTCTGTCTCTCTGTCTCTCTCTGTCTCTCACTGTCTCTTTCTGTCTCTCTCTGTCTCTCTATGTCTCTCTCTATCTCTCTATGTCTCTGCAGGTCTTTTTCTGTCTCTCTCTGTCGCTCTCTGTCTTTCTCTGTCTCTCTCTGTCTCTCTCTCTTTGTCTCTTTTCTGTCTCTGTCTGTCTCTCTCTCTGTTTCTCTCTGTCTGTCTCTGTCTTTCTTTGTCTCTCTCTGTATTTCTATGTCTCTCTATGTCTCTAACTCTGTATCTCTCTGTCTCGCTTTGTTGCTCTTTGTCTTTCTCTATCTCTCTCTGTCTCTCTCTCTGTCTCTCTCTGTCTCTCTCTCTATCGCTCTCTGTCTCTCTCTATGTCTCTCTCTATCCCTATCTCTGTCTCTCTCGGTCTCACTCTGTCTCTCTCTGTCTCTCTCTGTCTCTCTCTGTCTCTCTCTCTGTCTTTCTTTGTCTCTCTCTGTATTTCTATGTCTCTCTATGTCTCTCTCTCTGTATCTCTCTGTCTCTCTTTGTCTCTCTCTGTCTCTCTGTCTCTCTCTCTGTCGCTCTCTGTCTCTCTCTATGTCTCTCTCTATCCCTATCTCTGTCTCTCTCTGTCTCTCTCTCTGTGTCTCTCTCTGTGTCTCTCTCTGCTCTCTCTCTGTCTCTCTATGTGTCTCTGTCTCTCTCTTTCTCTCTCTTTGTCTCTCTCTGTCTCTATTTATTTCTCTCTCTGTCTCTCTCTCTGTCTCTCCCTGTCTCTCTCTGTATCTTTGTCTCTCTATGTCTCTCTCTGTCTCTTTCTGTCTTCTCTGTCTCAATCTCTGTCTCTCTCTGTTTCTCTATTTGTCTCTCTCTGTCTCTCTCTATATCTCTCTCTGTCTCTCTTTGTCTCTCTCTGTAGGTCTCTTTCTGTCTCTCTCTGTCGCTCTCTGTCTTTCTCTGTCTCTCTCTGTATCTCTCTTTGTCTCTTTTCTGTCTCTGTCTGTTTCTCTCTCTGTCTCTCTCTGTCTCTCTCTGTCTTTCTTTGTTTCTCTCTGTATTTCTATGTCTCTCTATTTCTCTCTCTCTATCTTTCTGTCTCTCTTTGTCTCTCTTTGTCTCTCTCTGTCTCTCTCTGTCTCTCTCTCTGTCTCTCTCTGTCACTCTCTATCCCTATCTCTGTCTCTCTCAGTCTCTCTGTCTCTCTCTGTCTCTCTCTGTGTCTCTCTCTGTCTCTCTATGTCTCTCTCTGTCTCTCTCTCTGTATCTCTCTGTCTAGCTCTGTCTCTCTCTGTGTCTCCCTGTGTCTCCCTCTCTATCTCTGTCTCTTTCTGTCTCTCTCTGTTTCTCTCTCTGTCTCTCTCTGTCTCTCTCTGTATCTCTCTGTGTCTCTCTCTCTGACTCTCTCTGTGTCTCTGTCTCTCTCTTTCTCTCTCTC
>NW_028227276.1:17060129-17076129 GCF_978045245.1 Mus caroli | reverse complement strand
TCAGGTATTCTCAGCATATTCCAGTTCCTACAGTTTGATTTTCTAATTTTTCGACTTTTTCAGGGTTTTTTACCATATTGGAGGTCCTACTTGTGTGATTTTCTTATTCTTCGACTTTTTCAGGTTTTCTCACCTCATTCCAACTCCTACAGTATATTTTTCTCATTTTTGACTTTTTCATGGTTTCTCATCATATTCCAAATCCTACAGTGTGATTTTTTCATTTTTCGACTTTTTCAGGGTTTCTCACCATATTGCAGGTACTTCAAGTTTGATTTTCTTATATTTCGACTCTTTCACGGTTTCTCACCATATTTCAGGTCCTACTGTGTGATTTTCTCATTTTTTGAATTTTTCAGTGTTTCTCACCATATTCCAGGTCCTACAGTGTGTTTTTCTCATTTTTCGACTTTTTCAGGGTTTCTCACCATATTGGAGGTCCTACAATTGTGATTTTCTAATTTTTTAACCTTTTCAGGGTTTCTCTCCATATTCCAGCTCCTACAGTGTATTTTTCTCATTTTTTTACTTTTTCACTGTTTCTCATCATATTCGAAGTCCTACAGTGTGATTTTCTCATTTTTCGACTTTTTCAGGGTTTCTCACCATATTTCAGGTACTACACGTTTTATCTTATTTTTAGACTTTTTCAGTGTTTCTCACCATATTCCAGGTACTACAGTGTGATTTTCTCATTTTTTGACTTTTTCAGGGTTTCTCATCGTATTCCAAGTCCTAGAGTGTGATTTTCGCATTTTATGAATTTTTCAGGGATTCTCAGCATATTCCAGTTCCTACAATTTGATTTTCTAATTTTTTGACTTTTTCAGGGTTTCTCATCATATTTCAGGTACTACAAGTTTTATCTTATTTTTAGACTTTTTCAGTGTTTCTCACCATATTCCAGGTACTACAGTGTGATTTTCTCATTTTTGACTTTTTCAGGGTTTCTCACCACATTCCAAGTCCTACAGTGTGATTTTCTCATTTTTTGACTTTTTCTGGGTTTCTCATCATATTCCAAGTCCTAGAGTGTGATATTCTCATTTTTCCACTTTTTCAGTGTTTCTCACCATATTGCATGTACTACAAGTTTTATTTTCTTATTTTTGGACTGTTTCAGGTTTTCTCACCATATTCTAGGTCCTACTGTGTGATTTTCTCATTTTAATACTTTTTTAGTGTTTCTCACCATATACCAGGTACTACAGTGTGATTTTCTCATTTTTTGAATTTTTCAGGGTTTCTCATCATATTCCAATTCCTAGAGTGTGATTTTCGCATTTTTTCGAATTTCTCAGGGATTCTCAGCATATTCCAGTTCCTACAGTTTGATTTTCTAATTTTTCGACTTTTTCAGGGTTTCTCACCATATCCCAAGTCCTACAGTGTGATTTTCTCATTTTAAGACTTTTTTAGGGTCTCTCACCATATTGCAAGTCCTACAAGTGTGTATTTCTTTTTTTTTTTTGACTTTTTCATGACTTCTCACCATATTCCAGCTCCTACAGTGTCATTTTCTCATTTTTCGACATTTTCAGGGTTTCTTACCATATTCCAGGTCCTACAGTGTGATTTTCTCATTTTAAGACTTTTTCTGTGTTTCTCATCATATTCTGGGTCCTAGTGCATGATTTTCTCATTTTTCGACTTTTTCAGTGTTTCTCACCATATTCCAAGTCCTACAGTGTGATTTTCTCATTTTTCGACTTTTTCAGGGTTTGTCACCATATTGCATGTACTACAAGTTTGATTTTCTTATTTTTCGACTCTTTCAAGGTTTTTCACCACATTCCAGGTTCTAGTGGGTGATTTTCTCATTTTAATACTTTTTTAGTGTTTCTCACCATATTCCAGGTACTACAGTGTGATTTTTTCATTTTTTGACTTTTTCACGGTTTCTCATCATATTCCAAGTCCTAGAGTGTGATTTTTGCCTTTTTCGTATTTTTCAGGGTTTCTCAACATATTCCAGGTCCTACAGTTTGATTTTCTCATTTTTCGACTCTTTCAGGGTTTCTCACCAGCTTCCAGTTCCTACTGCGTGATTTTCTCATTTTTCGACTTTTTTCAGTATTTCTCACCATAATCTGGGTCCTACTACATGATTTTCTCATTTTTCGATGTTTCAGGGTTTCTCACCATACTCCAGTCCTAGAGTGTGATTTTCTCATTTTTTAACTTTATCAGGGTTTCTTACGGTATTCCAGGTTCTACATTGTCATTTTCTCATTTTTGAATATTTCAGGTTTTCTCAACATATTCCAGGTCCTACACTGTCATTTTATAATTTGCGACTTTTTCAGAGTTTCTCACCATATTCCATGTACTACAGTGTGATTTTTCTCATTTTTTGACTTTTTCCGGGTTTCTCATTATATTCCAGGTCCTACGGTGTGATTTTCTCATTTTAAGACTTTTTCAGTATTTTTCACCATATTCCAAGTACTACAGTGTGATTTTCTATTTTAAGACTTTTTCAGTGTTTCTCACCAAATCCCAGGTCCTACTGCGTGATTTTCTCTTTTTTCGACTTTTTAAGGGTTTCTCACCATATTTCAAGTCCTACAGTGTGATTTTCTCATTTTTCGACTTTTTCAGTGTTTCTCACCATATTCCAAGTCCTACAGTGTGATTTTCTCATTTTTTGACTTTTTCAGGGTTTCTCAACATATTCCAAGACCTAGAGTGTGATTTTTGCTTTTTTTGAATTTTTCAGGGTTTCTCAACATATTCCAGATCCTACAGATTGATTTGTTCATTTTTCGACTTTTTCAGGGTTTCTCACCAGCTTCCAGGTCCTACTGCGTGATTTTCTTATTTTTTGACTTTTTTTCAGGGTTTCTCACCATATTCTGGGTCCTACTGCATGATTTTCTCATTTTTCGACTTTTTCAAGGTTTCTCACCATATTCCAAGTCCTAGAGTGTGATATTCTCATTTTAAGACTTTTTCAGTGTTTCTCACCATATTGCAGGTACTACTGCATGATTTTCTCATTTTTCGAATTTTCAGGGTTTCTCACCATATTCCAAGTCCTACAGTGTGATTTTTCATTTTTTGACTTTTTCAGGGTTACTCATCTTATTCCAAGCCACACCCATCTTTAAATTTTTAGAAGAAAATGTGAGGCTGTGTTTATATACATCATATGCAGATCGTAAGAGGGATTTAGATTCTCCAGAATCTGACACCCTCTTCTGGAGTGTCTAAAGATAGCTACAGTGTACTTATATCTAATAAATAAATAAATAAATAAATAAATAAATAAATAAATAAACATTATTTAAAAAGGATAAGAAAGAAAGAAAGACCAGGCAGGCCTGCCATCCTTATCTCTGTCTGTCTGTCTGTCTGTCTGTCTGATACCCTGGAACTGGAGAAGGGCCACCATATAGTTGCTGGTAGTTGATCCCAAATTCTCTAGAAGAGGAGACAATGCTGTTAATTGTTGAGCCCTTTCAGTGGCCCCACACATCTTTAAATTTTTGGAAGTAAATGTGAGTCTGTGTTTATGTACATCATATGCAGACCATAAGAGGGATTTAGATTCTCCAGAATCTGACACCCTCTTCTGGAGTGTCTGAAGACCGCTACAGTGTACTTATATTTAATAAATACATAAATAAATAAATAAATAAATAAATAAACATTTTTAAAAAGGATAAGAAAGAAAAAAAACCAGGCAGGCCTGCCATCCTTATCTCTGTCTGTCTGTCTGTCTTTCTGTCTGATCCCCTAGAACTGGAGATGAGCCACCATATAGTTGCTGGTAGTTGATCCCAGGTTGTCTGCAAGAGGAGATAATGCTGTTAATTGTTGAGCCCTTTCAGTGATCCCATCCATCTTTAAATTTTTGAAGGATATGTGAGGCTGTGTTTATGTATATCATATGCAGACCATAAGAGGGATTTAGATTCTCCAGAATCTGACACCCTCTTCTGGAGTGTCTGAAGACAGACACAGTGTACTTATATCTAATAAATACATAAATAAATAAATAAATAAATAAATAAATAAATAAATAAACATTTTTTATAAAGAATAAGAAATAAAGAAAGACCAGGCAGGCCTGCCATCCTTATCTGTGTCTGTCTGTCTGTCTGTCTTTCTGATCCACTGGAACTGGAGATGGGCCACCATATAGTTGCTGGTAGTTGATCCCAGGTTCTCTGGAAGATGAGACAATGCTTTTAATTGTTGAGCCCTCTCAGTGGCCCCACACACCTTTAAATTTTTAGAAGTATACGTGAGTCTGTGTTTATGTACATCATATGCAGGCCATAAGAGGGATTTAGATTCTCCAGAATCTGACACCCTCTTCTGGAGTGTCTGAAGACAGCTACAGTGTACTTATATCTAATAAATACATAAATAAATAAATAAGTAAACATTTTTTCAAAAGGATGAGAAAGAAAGAAAGACCAGGCAGGCCTGCCATCCTTATCTCTGTTTGTCTGTCTGTCTGTCTGTCTGATCCCCTGGAACTGGAGATGGGCCACCATATAGTTGCTGGTAGTTTAGCCGAGGTTCTCTGGAAGAGGAGACAATGCTGTTCATTGTTGTGCCCTTTCAATGGCCCCACCCATCTTTAAATATTTAGACCTGTATGTTAGGCTGTGTTTATGTACATCATATGCAGATTATAAGAGGGATTTAGATTCTACAGAAAATGACACCATCTTCTGGAGTATCTAAAAACAGCTACAGTGTACTTATATCTAATAAATACATAAATGAATAAATAAATAAACATTTTTTAAAAAGGATAAGAAAGAAAGAAAGACCAGGCAGGCCTGCCATCCATATCTCTGTCTGTGTGTCTGTCTGTCTGTCTGTCTGATCCCTGGGAACTGGAGATGAGCCACCATATAGTTGCTGGTAGTTGATCCCAGGTTCTCTGGAAGAGGAGATAATGCTGTTAATTGTTGAGCCCTTTCAGTGGTCCCACCCTTCATTAAATTTTTAGAAGTATATCTGAGGCTGTATTTATGTACATCATATGCAGACCAGAAGATGGTTTTAGATTTTTCAGAATCTGACACCGTCTACTGGAGTGTCTGAAGACAGCTACAGTCTACTTATATCTAATAAATACATAAATAAATAAATTAAAAAATAAATAAATATTTTTTATAAAGGATAAGAAAGAAAGAAAAATCAGGCAGGCCTGACATCCTTATCTCTGTCTGTCTGTCTGTCTGTCTGAACCTCTGGAACTGGATATGGGCCACCATATATTTGCTGTTAGTTTTTCCCAGGTTCTCTGGAAGAGGAGACAATGCTGTTAATTGTTGAGCCCTTTCAGTGGCCCCGCCCATCTTTAAATGTTTAGAAGTATATGTGAGGCTGTGTTTATGTACATCATATGCAGACCATAAGAGGGATTTAGATTCTCCAGAATCTGACACCCTTTTCTGGACTGTCTGAAGACAGCTACAGTGTACTTATATCTAATAAATAAATAAATAAATAAATAAATAAATAAATAAATAAATAAACATTTTTTAAACAGGATAAGTAAGAAAGAAAGACCTGGCAGGCCAGCCATCCTTATCTCTGTCTGTCTGTATGTCTGTCTGATCCCCTGGAACTGCAGATGGGCCACCATATAGTTGCTGGTAGTTGATCCCAGGTTCTCTGGAAGAGAAGACAATGATGTTAATTGTTGAGCCCTTTCAGTGGTCCCACCCATCTTTAAATTTTTAGAATTATATGTGAGGCTGTGTTTATGTACATCATATGCAGACCGTAAGAGGGATTTAGATTCTCCAGTATCTGACACCCTCTTCTGGAGTGTCTGCAGACAGCTACAGTGTACTTATATCTAATAAATACATAAATAAATAAATAAATAAATAAATAAATAAATAAATAAACATTTTTAAAAAGGATAAGAAAAAAAGAAAGACCAGGCAGGCCTGCCATCCATATCTCTGTTTGTCTGTCTGTCTGTCTGTCTGATCCCTGGGAACTGGAGATGAGCCACCATATAGTTACTGGTAGTTGATCCCAGTTTCTCTGGAAGAGGACATAATGCTGTTAATTGTTGAGCCCTTTCAGTGGCCCCACCCTTCATTAAATTTTTAGAAGTATATCTGAGGCTGTGTTTATGTACATCATATGCAGACCACAAGATGGTTTTAGATTCTTCAGAATCTGACACCCTCTACTGGAGTGTCTGAAGACAGCTACAGTGTACTTATATCTAATAAATACATAAATAAATAAATTAATAAATAAATAAACATTTTTTAAAAGGATAAGAAAAAAAGAAAGACCAGGCAGGCCTGCGATCCTTATACCTGTCTGTCCGTCCGTCTGTCTGTCTGATCTCCTGGAACTGGAGATGGGCCACCATATAGTTGCTGGTAGTTGATCCCAGGTTCTCTGGAAGAGGAGACAATGCTGTTAATTGTTGAGCCCTTTCAGTGGCCCCACTCATCTTTAAATTTTTAGAGGTGTATGTGAGGCTGTGTTTATGTACATCATATGCAGACCATAAGAGGGATTTAGATTCTCGAGAATCTGGCACCCTCTTCTGGAGTGTATGAAGACAGCTACAGTGTACTTATATCTAATAAATACATAAATAAATAAATAAATAAATAAATAAATAAATAAATAAATAAATAAACATTTTTTAAAAAGGATAAGAAAGAAAGAAAGACCTGGCAGGCCTGCCATCCTTATCTCTGTCTGTCTGTCTGTCTGTCTGATACCCGGGAACTGGAAATGGGCCACCATATAGTTGCTGATAGTTGATCCCAGGTTCCCTGGAAGAGGAGACAATGCTGTTAATTGTTGAGCCCTTTCAGTGGCCTCAGCCATCTTTAAATTTTTAGAATTATATGTGAGGCTGTGTTTATGTACATCATATGCAGACCGTAAGAGGGATTTAGATTCTCCAGTATCTGACACCCTCTTCTGGAGTGTCTGCAGACAGCTACAGTGTACTTATATCTAATAAATACATAAATAAATAAATAAATAAATAAATAAATAAATAAATAAATAAACATTTTTAAAAAGGATAAGAAAAAAAGAAAGACCAGGCAGGCCTGCCATCCATATCTCTGTTTGTCTGTCTGTCTGTCTGTCTGATCCCTGGGAACTGGAGATGAGCCACCATATAGTTACTGGTAGTTGATCCCAGTTTCTCTGGAAGAGGACATAATGCTGTTAATTGTTGAGCCCTTTCAGTGGCCCCACCCTTCATTAAATTTTTAGAAGTATATCTGAGGCTGTGTTTATGTACATCATATGCAGACCACAAGATGGTTTTAGATTCTTCAGAATCTGACACCCTCTACTGGAGTGTCTGAAGACAGCTACAGTGTACTTATATCTAATAAATACATAAATAAATAAATTAATAAATAAATAAACATTTTTTAAAAGGATAAGAAAAAAAGAAAGACCAGGCAGGCCTGCGATCCTTATACCTGTCTGTCCGTCCGTCTGTCTGTCTGATCTCCTGGAACTGGAGATGGGCCACCATATAGTTGCTGGTAGTTGATCCCAGGTTCTCTGGAAGAGGAGACAATGCTGTTAATTGTTGAGCCCTTTCAGTGGCCCCACTCATCTTTAAATTTTTAGAGGTGTATGTGAGGCTGTGTTTATGTACATCATATGCAGACCATAAGAGGGATTTAGATTCTCGAGAATCTGGCACCCTCTTCTGGAGTGTATGAAGACAGCTACAGTGTACTTATATCTAATAAATACATAAATAAATAAATAAATAAATAAATAAATAAATAAATAAATAAATAAACATTTTTTAAAAAGGATAAGAAAGAAAGAAAGACCTGGCAGGCCTGCCATCCTTATCTCTGTCTGTCTGTCTGTCTGTCTGATACCCGGGAACTGGAAATGGGCCACCATATAGTTGCTGATAGTTGATCCCAGGTTCCCTGGAAGAGGAGACAATGCTGTTAATTGTTGAGCCCTTTCAGTGGCCTCAGCCATCTTTAAATTTTTAGAAGTATATGTGAGGCTGTGTTTATGTACATCATATGCAGACCATAAGAGGGATTTAGATTCTCCAGAATCTGACGCCCTCTTCTGGCGTGTCTGAAAACAGCTACAGTGTACTTATATCTAATAAATAAATAAATAAATAAATAAATAAATAAATACATAAATCAATAAACATTTTTTAAAAGGATAAGAAAGAAAGAAAGAACAGGCAGGTGTGGCCTCCCTTCCCCCCAGCCTGGAACCTGCCTGCTCAAGGGTGGAGCTACCGGCTCATTCGTCCTGCCACGCCCACTGCTGGAACCTGCCTCTGCTGCCTGGAGTCACACACGTGTTCGTCCTGCTACTGGACCGTGAGTTACTTGGCGGGAAATTGGGTTCCCTCCCCCTTCCTTTATAAACTGTGTGTCTGGAAATATTAAATTGAGCCTCGATCAGAACTTGTTGTCCTGGCTTCATTCTTTTCTTCCGCCCCGTCTAGTTTCCTCTCTTTGCAGGGAACTGCCATTCTCTGTGAACCGTTCGTGTTGTGGACCGTGGGCGGGCCGCAACAGTTGGCGCCAGAACTGGGACCTGAAGAATGGCAGAGGGATGTTAAGAGAAACGACTGCTGTGTGGAGCTCCACAAGAAAGGAAAGAATCTTCGTATCGGAGGAGCATCGGAGCAACGGACAGGTACACATGCTAGCGCTAGCCTAAAAAATTTCAGTTTTGTAAAGTGTTGCTGAGGATTCGGTAGGATACAAATCAAGTTTGAAACAGTGCTGACCCAACACTGGTTCTGCTTGGGGTCAGCAGTTCGTAAATCGGAACTAGATACGGAGACAGGCGGTGTGCCGCAGCTTTTTAGAAAGCTGCTTAGGTGGAAGAAGGAAGGGTTCAAAGTCAGAAATCTTTTAGATAAGATAGATAGCTGTTGTCCATGGTTCAAAGAAGAAGAAACGATAGATTGTGGAACCTGGGAGAAAGTTGGTGAGGCCCTGAAGCGAGTTAAAGTTT
The DNA here is from genome assembly GCF_978045245.1 of Mus caroli. Classification (NCBI taxonomy): domain Eukaryota; kingdom Metazoa; phylum Chordata; class Mammalia; order Rodentia; family Muridae; genus Mus; species Mus caroli. The sequence continues at coordinate 17,067,150 of NW_028227276.1, read as the reverse complement.
GAGATTAAGCTTCAGAGGCTGAGTCTCTTAAGATATTTCTAGTTTAGATAATGATTAATGTGGTTCCTATCCTAAATAGTAAAATTTAAGATAAGATATAAAGCAATGCCTCTTTATTAAAGCGTTAAAGCTTGCTTTAATAGGTATTCATAGGTATTAATTGATATCCAAACTTCGTAATATGATAGTAATGCTTCTAATATTGATTTTAACAGTGATAAATTGTTTTAAACATAGGTTTTGCTTTCCCAAAGTTATAGGTATTATCCTAACCTTGCACAAAAACTTAAAAATTATGGTTAAAACTGCCATTGTTCCATTGACTGCAGCTTGCAGTTTGATTGCAAATTTAAGATTGATGCTCAGATTAAAAAGTATTTTACCTTTGAGTCAATACAGGGCTCTGGGCAGTCCCAGAGCGGCTTGTGGCCTTTTCTTTTGTTTTGCAAACAATGCCTAAAAAAGTTTTTCCCTGTGTTCAAGAAAATTTCTTTTTAACAGTGTTACAGATCTATTCAGATGTTTAAAATAATGCTTAAATTCAAAGATTTTTGCTTCTAGTAAACTGGTAATCACTAGAAAATTTTGCTCTACGTATGGCTAATATAGCTTTACATTATGTAAGAAAAATGTTTATTGTTTCTGCTTCTTTACAAGAAGCCAAAAGTTTTAATCTTTCAGTATATATTGTTTCCTAAGTGAAAAGTATTTTATTAACTAATGCTTCTCAAGGGAAGTTTACCTTAAATCCTTGCTCTCACCCAAAAGATTCAGAGACAGTATCCTTTTATTATTTAGTGTTTTAGTTTACTACAAAAGGTTTTACAAAAAATAAAGAAAGCTTTTATAATTGTTGTTAATTGGTAATTAAAAATTAGTTGTGCCCAAGACAATTCTTTGGCCAAAAAAAACCACATTATTGTAAAGTCATTTTTCTCATCCTCCCAGCCGATCGTTGGCCACGTGGGCCCAAATAGCTGCTGTGGAGCGGAGTCTTAAGACACACAGTTGCCCCTATTCCAGCACAAATAATCTGGTTGTGTGCTGTAGATAGTGTTTTAAAATGCTGAACAATCAAACCTTAATTTATATATTGATAGTCAATGCTGCATCTCTGAGCTCATAATTACTTAAAATTGTTCATCCCTCAGATACTATTAATTCTCAAATTTACAATTGCTTATACATATTTTTAGTTAATAAATAAATAAATTATGCACGTGTGACTCTTAATAACTTTTCTAGCCTTCTAGTTACAACCGTTCCTTAAGAAAAATAATTGAAAGTGCAATTAGTCACTGCCCCTTTACAGCCAAATATTTAAAATGTTTTGTCCAAAAAGTTATTAATTCAAAAGGTTAGATATTGTAAAATTTTAAACTTTAACCTCTTAAAAGACAAAAGAGAGAAATTGTATCCCCATATATACTATTTAGTGCATTTCCATGCACACTATTTAAAACATACCTTTATTTTCAAAATTTGAGATTAAAATGTCAAATTTAATAAATGTTTTTTAGTATCTTAAAAGGGTCTACTTATTGGCTTATAGATTGATCCTAAAACAGCTACCTTATTAAGAAAAGGAAAAAACAGGTTCTCTCCACAGAACTCTACAAAAGCATATTGGTAATTCGTGTGCTGAGCTGACAGGTAAGTTAACTCAGTGTCCTGATTAAAAGGACTAAAAGATTAAATTCATGTTTTAGATCCATCCTTGCTTGTCATTTTTCCAGTTTAGACTAGCTTCTAGCCTTTTAACTTTATAACAATAGTACATCAGAGACTGTATATTCAGACTTAGTAAAATTAGTCATTTAATAGAGTCATAATGATTTTTCACTCTTCTTCAGTGTGACCAGCCATTCTAACTCAATCTTAGACTGGTCTAATATTCAGTCCAATTATTAGAGATTCCTATATTCTAAATTACCTAACAAAGTTAATTCAGAGCGTTTCCCCCAAGGTCACCAAAGGCTCACCTTGCCTTTACCTTATTTGTCCTAAACTTTTTGCAAACTGACATTAAAGGTCAGTCTGCAGCGGAACGCCACTGGCACCCAGTTACTTCTAATTCTTATGCATTGGTAAAATGGAAGGACGCCTTGACTAATAAATGGAAGGGTCCAGATCCAGTTCTAATCTGGGGAAGAGGCTCGGTTTGTGTTTTTTCACGAGATGAAGATAAAGCACAGTGGCTACCAGAGAGATTAATTCGTCAGGTAAACACAGATTCTGTCTCTTCTCGTAAGTATCATTCTAAAGACTAAAATTCCTCTTGTGCTGGGAGTGGAAGCTCTCAAAAAACACTGTTTCCTCTGAGCCAATTCCCCTACAAGAGGCCGGAGATTAACTTTAGCTTTACAATTTGCATCTAAATAAAGTACCTTGACTTCTCCAAACAGAAAATTTACATTGCTACACTCTCATTGTTTAGAATTCTTCCTTCTCTCAAGCAGGTCAATCTACATTCTCCGGTTCTCCGCCCCGCCCCTACGAGCAAACAGGTGGTATTGCTAATCTCCCTTCCAAGGACATCCCAGCATGTGGCTTTTCAGTCTAAGATAGGATTTAGATTTAACAGGAGAGCTATGGAAGTAAAAATTTCATATATATTTACAAAGATTAGTTCTTATTTTGATAGAAATAGGCTTAGTCCCTTAGCTGGCCTCTGGCTTTTCACCCTTGCTGTTACTGCAAGGTGTCCTTAGTTCCTCAGGCTACTGGAAATAACAGGGATGAAGAGGAAAGACTTTCAGCTCCTATTTTAACCAAAATTAATGGTGTTAATACTGACATAATTCTTGTCTAGGCCTTGCTAAATCTGAGGTTGACAAGTCTCATATAGAGACCTCGCAATAACTCAGAATTGCGCTACTGATTCATAATCATATGAATACGGTATGGGTACCGCTTGGCGCAGGAGATTACTGCGGAGGGAAGGTCCAGTTTGACCGTTTCTGAGTTCCCTGTGCGACACACCTGATTTGAAGGAGGTTGGTATCTGGCTCCAGCTAAAAACCAAAAATACTTAAGGCTCTGCCTCCCCTCCCCAAAAGATACCAAGAGCCACAGATGTGGGTTGTTATAACGCCCACGGGAGGAATCAGGTCAATGTCCACCCAAGTCAAGGTTAAAGGCCCACTCATCTATGGATGAAAAAAATCATTTGATCACCTCTGTTAAGCATTGCCTATTTAAACTTAATTAATAGGGGGAGAGAGATTGGAGACCTTGCTGTTGTAAGAGCAGGCCCTTCACTGCCTCCCACCCAAAAAATAAAAAAGCCAATTGGCCTTGTACTAGGAGCCAGCCAGTCTTAACACCTTCTCCCTGTCCCCCTGCCTTTCACCCAAAATTGTGGATAATTTTCAGCTCAGTGTTATTCTAAAATTGTTTAGTTAAACTCAGCCAGGGTTCCAACGCCCTACTTAAAATGTAAACAGGTAGCTACCTATTCAGCACTAATTAGCATTATAAAGTCAGAGCCTACAGCCCAGTGCTGCTATTCAGTCAGTGCTTTTAAGACAGTCTCAGCCAGATACAGTTTTTTCTTTAGCCCTTGGAACTCAGGCAGAACTATTGAACATAGATAATTTTTCTGCCACAGGCCACCCCCTTTTTTTATTTTTGTTTTGTTACCTAATGGGGGGAAATGTGGCCTCCCTTCCCCCCAGCCTGGAACCTGCCTGCTCAAGGGTGGAGCTACCGGCTCATTCGTCCTGCCACGCCCACTGCTGGAACCTGCCTCTGCTGCCTGGAGTCACACACGTGTTCGTCCTGCTACTGGACCCTGAGTTACTTGGCTGGAAATTGGGTTCCCTCCCCCTTCCTTTATAAACTGAGTGTCTGGAAATATTAAATTGAGCCTCGATCAGAACTTGTTGTCCTGGCTTCATTCTTTTCTTCCGCCCCGTCTAGTTTCCTCTCTTTGCAGGGAACTGCCATTCTCAGTGAACCGTTCGTGTTGTGGACCGCGGGCAGGCCGCAACAGGCAGGCCTGCCATCCTTATCTCTGTCTGTGTCTGTCTCTCTGTCTGATCCCCTGGAACTGGAGATGGGCCACCATATAGTTGCTGGTAGTTGATCCCAGGTTCTCTGGAAGAGGAGATAATGCTGTTAATTGTTGAGCCCTTTCAGTGGCTCCACCCTTCATTAAATTTTTTGAAGTATATCTGAGGCTGTGTATATGTACATCATATGCAGACCAGAAGATGGTTTTAGATTTTTCAGAATCTGACACCGTCTACTGGAGTGTCTGAAGACAGCGACAGTGTACTTATATCTCATAAATACATAAATTAATGAATAAATAAACATTTTTTATAAAGGATAAGAAAGAAAGAAAAATCAGGCAGACCTGCAATCCTTATCTCTGTCTGTCTGTCTGTCTGTCTGAACCTCTGGAACTGGATATGGGCCACTATATATTTGCTGTTAGTTTTTCCCAGGTTCTCTGGAAGAGGAGACAATGCTGTTAATTGTTGAGCGCTTTCAGTGGCCCCACCCATCTTTAAATGTTTAGAAGTATATGTGAGGCTGTGTTTATGTACATCATATGCAGACCATAAGAGGGATTTAGATTCTCCAGAATCTGACACCCTTTTCTGGACAGTCTGAAGACAGCTACCGTGTACTTATATCTAATAAATACATAAATAAATAAATAAATAAATAAATAAATAAATAAATAAGTAAATAAACATTTCTTTAAAAGGATAAGAAAGAAAGAAAGACCAGGCAGGCCTGCCATCCTTATCTCTGTCTGTCTGTCTGTCTGTCAGTCTGATCCCCTGGAACTGGAGATGGGCCACCATATAGTTGCTGGTAGTTGATCCCAGGTTCTCCGGAAGAGGAGACAATGCTTTTAATTGTTGAGCCCTTTCATTGCTCTCACCCATCTTTAAATTTTTAGATGTATATATGAGGCTGTGTTTATGTACATCATATGCAGACCATAAGAGGGATTTAGATTCTCCAGAATCTGACACCCTCTTCTGGAGTGTCTGAAGAAAGCTACAGTGTACTTATATCTAATAAATAAATAAATAAATAAATAAATAAGTAAACATTTTTTCAAAAGGATAAGTAAGAAAGAAAGACCAGGCAGGCCTGCCATCCTTATTTCTGACTGCCTTTCTGTCTGTCTGATCCCCTGGAACTGGAGATGGGCCACCATATAGTTGCTGGTAGTTGATGTCAGGTTCTCTGGAAGAGGAGACAATGCTGTTAATTGTTGAGCCCTTTCAGTGGCCGCACACATCTTTAAATTTTTGGAAGTAAATGTGAGTCTGTGTTTATGTACATCATATGCAGACCATAAGAGGGATTTATATTGTCCAGAATCTGACACCCTCTTCTGGAGTGTCTGAAGACAGCTACAGTGTACTTATATCTAATAAATTAATGAATAAATAAATAAACATTATTAAAAAGGATAAGAAAAAAGAAAGACCAGGCAGGCCTGCCACCTTGTCTGTCTGTCTGTCGGTCTGTCTATCTGTCAGATCCCCTGGAACTGGAGATGGGCCACCATATAGTTGCTGGTAGTTTATCCCAGGTTCTCTGGAAGAGGAGACAATGCTGTTAATTTTTGAGCCCTTTCAGTGGCCCAACCCATCTTTAAATTTTTAGAGGTATTTGTGAGGCTGTGTTTATGTACATCATATGCAGACCATAAAAGGGATTTAGATTCTCCAGAATCTGACACCCTCTTCTGGAGTGTCTGAAGACAGCTAGAGTGTACTTATATCTAATAAATAAATAAATAAATAAATAAATAAATAAATAAATAAATAAATAAACATTTTTTAAAAGGATAAGAAAAAAAGAAAGACCAGGCAGGCCTGCGATCCTTATCCCTGTCTGTCTGTACGTCTGTCTGTCTGATCTCCTGGAACTGGAGATGGGCCACAATATAGTTGCTGATAGTTGATCCCAGGTTCTCTGGAAGAGGGGACAATGCAGTTAATTGTTGAGCCCTTTCAGTGGCCCCTCTGATCTTTAAATTTTTAGTGGTGTATGTGTGGCTGTGTTTATGTACCTCATATGCAGACCATAAGATGGATTTAGATTCTCCAGAATCTGACATTCCCTTCTGGAGTGTCTGAAGGCAGCTACAGGGTACTTATATCTAATAAATAAATGAATAAATAAATAAATAAATAAATAAACATTTTTTAAAAGGATAAGAAAAAATGAAAGAACAGGCAGGCCTGCCATCCTTATCTCTGTCTGTCTGCCTGTCTGTCTGATCTCCTGGAACTGGAGATGGGCCACCATATAGTTGCTGGTAGTTGATCCCAGGTTCTCTGGAAGAGGAGACAATGCTGTTAATTGTTGAGCCCTTTCAGTGGCCCCACTCATCTTTAAATTTTTAGAAGTGTATGTGAGGCTGTGTGTATGTACATTGTATGCAGACCATAAGAGGGATTTAGATTCTCCAGAATCTTATACACTCTTCTGGAGTGTCTGTCTCTCTCTCTGTCTGTCCCTGTCTCTCTCTGTCTGTCTGTCTCTCTATGTCTCTCTCTGTCTTTCTCTCTTTGTCTCTTTTCTGTCTCTGTCTGTCTCTCTCTCTGTTTCTCTCTGTCTGTCTCTGTCTTTCTTTGTCTCTCTCTGTATTTCTATGTCTCTCTATGTCTCTCTCTCTGTATCTCTCTGTCTCGCTTTCTTTCTCTTTGTCTTACTCTGTCTCTCTCTGTCTCTCTCTATGTCTCTCTCTGTCTCTCTCTCTGTTGCTCTCTGTCTCTCTCTATGTCTCTCTCTATCCCTATCTCTGTCTCTCTCGGTCTCACTCTGTCTCTCTCTGTCTCTCTCTGTGTCTCTCTCTGTCTCTCTCTCTCTGTCTCTCTCTGTCTCTCTCTGTCTCTCTCTCTGTCTCTCTCTGTCTCTCTCTCAGTCGCTCTCTGTCTCTCTCTATGTCTCTCCTTATCCCTATCTCTGTCTCTCTGTGTCTCTCTCTGTCTCTCTGTGTCTCTCTCTGCTCTCTCTCTCTCTCTGTGTGTCTCTGTTTCTCTCT
>NW_028227276.1:17037629-17055129 GCF_978045245.1 Mus caroli | reverse complement strand
GTCTCTCTCTCTGTCTCTCTTTGTCTCTCTCTCTGTTGCTCTCTGTCTCTCTCTATGTCTCTCTCTATCCCAATCTCTTTCTCTCTGTCTCTCTCTGTCTCTCCCTGTCTCTCTGTGTCTCTCTCTGTGTCTCTCTTTGCTCTCTCTGTCTCTCTCTGTGTCTCTGTCTTCCTCTTTCTCTCTCTCTATCTCTCTCTGTCTCTATTTATGTCTCTCTCTGTCTCTCTCTCTGCCTCTGCCTGTCTCTATCTGTCTCATTGTCTGTCTATGTCTCTCTCTGTCTCTTTCTGTCTCTCTCTGTCTCAATCTCTGTCTCTCTCTGTTTCTCTATTTGTCTCTCTCTGTCTCTCTCTGTCTCTCTCTATATCTCTCTCTGTCTCTCTTTGTCTCTCTCTTTACGTCTCCTTCTGTTTCTCTCTGTCGCTCTCTGTCTTTCTCTGTCTCTCTCAGTCTTTCTCTCTTTGTCTCTTTTCAGTCTCTGTCTGTTTCTCTCTCTGTCTCTCTCTGTCTCTCTCTGTCTTTCTTTGTTTCTCTCTGTATTTCTATGTCTCTCTATTTCTCTCTATATATATCTTTCTGTCTCTCTTTGTCTCTCTTTGTCTCTCTCTGTCTCTCTCTGTCTCTCTCTGTCTCTCTCTCTGTCTCTCTCTGTCTCTCTCTCTGTCGCTCTCTGTCTCTCTCTATGTCTCTCTCTATCCCTATCTCTGTCTCTCTCGGTCTCTCTTTCTTTCTCTGTCTCTCTCTGTCTCTCTGTCTCTCTATGTCTCTCTCTGTCTCTCTCTCTGTATCTCTCTGTCTAGCTCTGTCTCTCTCTGTGTCTCCCTGTGTCTCCCTCTCTATCTCTTTCTCTCTCTGTCTCTCTCTGTTTCTCTCTCTGTCTCTCTCTGTCTCTCTCTGTATCTCTCTGTGTCTCTCTCTGTCTCTCTCTGTATCTCTCTGTGTCTCTCTCTGTCTCTCTCTCTGTCTCTCTCTGTGTTTCTTGCTCTGTCTCTCTCTGTGTCTCTGTCTCTCTCTTTCTCTGTCTCTGTCTTTCTCTGTCTCTCCCTGTCTTTCTCTCTTTGTCTCTTTTCTGTCTCTGTCTGTCTCTGTCTCTCTCTGGCTCTCTCTCTGTCTTTCTTTGTCTCTATCTGTATTTCTATGTCTCTCTATGTCTCTCTCTCTGTATCTCTCTGTCTCTCTCTGTCTCTCTCTGTCTCTCTCTGTCTCTCTCTCTGTCTCTCTCTGTCTCTCTCTCTTATTCGCTCTCTGTCTCTCTCTATGTCTCTCTCTATCCCTATCTCTGTCTCTCTGTGTCTCTCTCTCTCTGTGTCTCTCTCTGTCTCTCTCTGTCTCTCTCTATGTCTCTCTGTGTCTCTCTCTCTGTCTCTCTCTGTGTCTCTGTCTATCTCTTTCTCTCTTTCTGTCTCTCTCTGTCTCTATCTATGTCTCTCTCTGTCTCTCTCTCTGTCTCTCTCTCTGTCTGTCCCTGTCTCTCTCTGTCTCTCTGTCTCTCTATGTCTCTCTCTGTCTCTTTCTGTCTCTCTCTGTCTCAATCTCTGTCTCTCTCTGTTTCTCTCTATGTCTCTCTCTGTAGGTCTCTTTCTGTCTCTCTCTGTCGCTCTCTGTCTTTCTCTGTCACTCTCTGTCTCTCTCTCTTTGTCTCTTTTCTGTCTCTGTCTGTCTCTCTCTCTGTTTCTCTCTGTCTGTCTCTGTTTTTCTTTGCCTCTCTCTGTATTTCTATGTCTCTCTTTCTGTATCTCTCTGTTTCGCTTTGTTTCTCTTTGTCTTTCTCTGTCTCTCTCTGTCTCTCTCTCTATTGCTCTCTGTCTCTCTCTATCCCTATCTCTGTCTCTCTCGGTCTCACTCTGTCTCTCTCTGTCTCTCTCTCTGTCTCTCTCTGTCTCTCTCTCTGTCTTTCTTTGTCTCTCTCTGTATTTCTATGTCTCTCTATGTCTCTCTCTGTATCTCTCTGTCTCTCTTTGTCTCTCTCTGTCTCTCTCTGTCTCTCTCAGTCTCTCTCTGTCTCTCTGTCTCTCTCTCTGTCTCTCTCTGTCTCTCTCTATGTCTCTCTCTATCCCTATCTCTGTCTCTCTCTCTCTCTCTCTCTGTGTCTCTCTCTGTGTCTCTCTCTGCTCTCTCTCTGTCTCTCTCTGTGTCTCTGTCTCTCTCTTTCTCTCTCTTTCTCTCTCTCTGTCTCTATTTATTTCTCTCTCTGTCTCTCTCTCTGTCTCTCCCTGTCTCTCTCTGTCTCTTTGTCTCTCTATGTCTCTCTCTGTCTCTTTCTGTCTCTCTCTGTCTCAATCTCTGTCTCTCTCTGTTTCTCTATTTGTCTCTCTCTGTCTCTCTCTATATCTCTCTCTGTCTCTCTTTGTCTCTCTCTGTAGGTCTCTTTCTGTCTCTCTGTCGCTCTCTGTCTTTCTCTGTCTCTCTCTCTTTGTCACTTTTCTGTCTCTGTCTGTTTCTCTCTCTGTCTCTCTCTGTATCTCTCTGTCTTTCTTTGTTTCTCTCTGTATTTCTATGTCTCTCTATTTCTCTCTCTCTTGCTCTCTATCTTTCTGTCTCTCTTTGTCTCTCTTTGTCTCTCTCTGTCTCTCTCTGTCTCTCTTTCTGTCTCTGTCTGTCTGTCTCTCTCTCTGTCTCTCTATGTCTCTCTCTGTTTCTCTCTTTGTCTCTCTGTGTCTCTTTCTGTCTCTCTCTGTCTCTCTCTGTCTCTTTCTGTCTCTCTCTGTCTCTTTCTGTCTCTCTCTGTCTCAATTTCTGTCTCTCTCTGTTTCTCTCTTTGTCTCTCTCTGTCTCTCTCTGTCTCTCTATGTCTCTCTCCATATGTCTCTTTCTGTCTCTCTCTGTCGCTCTCTGTCTTTCTCTGTCTCTCACTCTCTCTTTGTCTCTTTTCTGTCTCTGTCTGTCTCTCTCTCTGTCTCTCTCTGTCTCTCTCTCTGTCTTTCTTTGTCTCTCTCTGTATTTCTATGTCTCTCTCTCTGTATCTCTCTGTCTCTCTTTGTCTCTCTCTGTCTCTCTCTCTGTCTCTCTTTGTCTCTCTCTCTGTTGCTCTCTGTCTCTCTCTATGTCTCTCTCTATCCCTATCTCTGTGTCTCTGTCTCTCTCTGTCTCTCTCTGTCTCTCTGTGTCTCTCTCTGTGTCTCTCTTTGCTCTCTCTGTCTCTCTCTGTGTCTCTGTCTTCCTCTTTCTCTCTCTCTATCTCTCTCTGTCTCTATTTATGTCTCTCTCTGTCTCTCTCTCTGTCTCTCCCTGTCTCTCTCTGTCTCTTTGTCTCTCTATGTCTCTCTCTGTCTCTTTCTGTCTCTCTCTGTCTCAAACTCTGTCTCTCTCTGTTTCTCTATTTGTCTCTCTCTGTCTCTCTCTGTCTCTCTCTGTCTCTCTCTATATCTCTCTCTGTCTCTCTTTGTCTCTCTCTTTAGGTCTCCTTCTGTCTCTCTCTGTCGCTCTCTGTCTTTCTCTGTCTCTCTCTGTCTTTCTATGTTTCTCTCTGTATTTCTATGTCTCTCTATTTCTCTCTCTCTCTATCTTTCTGTCTCTCTTTGTCTCTCTTTGTCTCTCTCTGTCTCTCTCTGTCTCTCTCTCTGTCTCTCTCTGTCTCTCTCTCTGTCTCTCTCTGTCTCTCTCTATGTCTCTCTCTAACCCTATCTCTGTCTCTCTCGGTCTCTCTTTCTCTCTCTGTCTCTCTCTGTCTCTCTGTCTCTCTATGTCTCTCTCTGTCTCTCTCTCTGTATCTTTCTGTCTAGCTCTGTCTCTCTCTGTGTCTCCCTTTGTCTCCCTCTCTATCTCTTTCTCTCTCTGTCTCTCTCTGTTTCTCTCTCTGTCTCTCTCTGTCTCTCTCTGTCTCTCTCTGTATCTCTCTGTGTCTCTCTCTGTCTCTCTCGCTGTCTCTCTCTGTGTCTCTCGCTCTGTCTCTCTCTGTGTCTCTGTCTCTCTCTTTCTCCGTCTCTGTCTTTCTCTGTCTCTCCCTGTCTTTCTCTCTTTGTCTCTTTTCTGTCTCTGTCTGTCTCTGTCTCTCTCTGGCTCTCTCTCTGTCTTTCTTTGTCTCTATCTGTATTTCTATGTCTCTCTATGTCTCTCTCTCTGTATATCTCTGTCTCTCTATGTCTCTCTCTGTCTCTCTCTGTCTCTCTCTGTCTCTCTCTCTGTCTCTCTCTGTCTCTCTCTCAGTCGCTCTCTGTCTCTCTCTATGTCTCTCTCTATCCCTATCTCTGTCTCTCTGTGTCTCTCTCTCGGTGTGTCTCTCTCTGTCTCTCTCTGTCTCTCTCTGTGTCTCTGTCTATCTCTTTCTCTCTTTCTTTCTCTCTCTGTCTCTATCTATGTCTCTTTCTGTCTCTCTCTCTGTCTCTCTCTTTCTCTCTGTCTCTCTATGTCTCTCTCTGTTTCTCTCTCTGTATCTCTCTGTCTAGCTCTGTCTCTCTCTGTGTCTCCCTTTGTCTCCCTCTCTATCTCTTTCTCTCTCTGTCTCTCTCTGTTTCTCTCTCTGTCTCTCTCTGTCTCTCTCTGTCTCTCTCTGTATCTCTCTGTGTCTCTCTCTGTCTCTCTCGCTGTCTCTCTCTGTGTCTCTCGCTCTGTCTCTCTCTGTGTCTCTGTCTCTCTCTTTCTCTGTCTCTGTCTTTCTCTGTCTCTCCCTGTCTTTCTCTCTTTGTCTCTTTTCTGTCTCTGTCTGTCTCTGTCTCTCTCTGGCTCTCTCTCTGTCTTTCTTTGTCTCTATCTGTATTTCTATGTCTCTCTATGTCTCTCTCTCTGTATCTCTCTGTCTCTTTATGTCTCTCTCTGTCTCTCTCTGTCTCTCTCTGTCTCTCTCTCTGTCTCTCTGTCTCTCTCTCAGTCGCTCTCTGTCTCTCTCTATGTCTCTCTCTATCCCTATCTCTGTCTCTCTGTGTCTCTCTCTCGGTGTGTCTCTCTCTGTCTCTCTCTGTCTCTCTCTATGTCTCTCTCTGTCTCTCTCTCTGTCTCTCTCTGTGTCTCTGTCTATCTCTTTCTCTCTTTCTTTCTCTCTCTGTCTCTTTCTGTCTCTCTCTGTCGCTCTCTGTCTTTCTCTGTCACTCTCTGTCTCTCTCTCTTTGTCTCTTTTCTGTCTCTGTCTGTCTCTCTCTCTGTTTCTCTCTGTCTGTCTCTGTTTTTCTTTGCCTCTCTCTGTATTTCTATGTCTCTCTTTCTGTATCTCTCTGTTTCGCTTTGTTTCTCTTTGTCTTTCTCTGTCTCTCTCTGTCTCTCTCTCTATCGCTCTCTGTCTCTCTCTATCCCTATCTCTGTCTCTCTCGGTCTCACTCTGTCTCTCTCTCTGTCTCTCTCTGTCTCTCTCTCTGTCTTTCTTTGTCTCTCTCTGTATTTCTATGTCTCTCTATGTCTCTCTCTCTGTATCTCTCTGTCTCTCTTTGTCTCTCTCTCTGTTGCTCTCTGTCTCTCTCTATGTCTCTCTCTATCCCAATCTCTTTCTCTCTGTCTCTCTCTGTCTCTCTCTGTCTCTCTGTGTCTCTCTCTGTGTCTCTCTTTGCTCTCTCTGTCTCTCTCTGTGTCTCTGTCTTCCTCTTTCTCTCTCTCTATCTCTCTCTGTCTCTATTTATGTCTCTCTCTGTCTCTCTCTCTGCCTCTGCCTGTCTCTGTCTGTCTCTTTGTCTGTCTATGTCTCTCTCTGTCTCTTTCTGTCTCTCTCTGTCTCAATCTCTGTCTCTCTCTGTTTCTCTATTTGTCTCTCTCTGTCTCTCTCTGTCTCTCTCTATATCTCTCTCTGTCTCTCTTTGTCTCTCTCTTTACGTCTCCTTCTGTTTCTCTCTGTCGCTCTCTGTCTTTCTCTGTCTCTCTCAGTCTTTCTCTCTTTGTCTCTTTTCAGTCTCTGTCTGTTTCTCTCTCTGTCTCTCTCTGTCTCTCACTGTCTTTCTTTGTTTCTCTCTGTATTTCTATGTCTCTCTATTTCTCACTATATATATCTTTCTGTCTCTCTTTGTCTCTCTTTGTCTCTCTCTGTCTCTCTCTGTCTCTCTTTCTGTCTCTCTCTGTCTCTCTCTCTGTCGCTCTCTGTCTCTCTCTATGTCTCTCTCTATCCCTATCTCTGTCTCTCTCGGTCTCTCTTTCTTTCTCTGTCTCTCTCTGTCTCTCTCTGTCTCTCTGTCTCTCTATGTCTCTCTCTGTCTCTCTCTCTGTATCTCTCTGTCTAGCTCTGTCTCTCTCTGTGTCTCCCTGTGTCTCCCTCTCTATCTCTTTCTCTCTCTGTCTCTCTCTGTTTCTCTCTCTGTCTCTCTTTGTCTCTCTCTGTATCTCTCTGTGTCTCTCTCTGTCTCTCTCTCTGTCTCTCTCTGTGTCTCTTGCTCTGTCTCTCTCTGTGTCTCTGTCTCTCTCTTTCTCTGTCTCTGTCTTTCTCTGTCTCTCCCTGTCTTTCTCTCTTTGTCTCTTTTCTGTCTCTGTCTATCTCTGTCTCTCTCTGGCTCTCTCTCTGTCTTTCTTTGTCTCTATCTGTATTTCTATGTCTCTCTATGTCTCTCTCTCTGTATCTCTCTGTCTCTCTCTGTCTCTCTCTGTCTCTCTCTCTGTCTCTCTCTGTCTCTCTCTCTTAGTCGCTCTCTGTCTCTCTCTATGTCTCTCTCTATCCCTATCTCTGTCTCTCTGTGTCTCTCTCTCTCTGTGTCTCTCTCTGTCTCTCTCTGTCTCTCTCTATGTCTCTCTCTGTCTCTCTCTCTGTCTCTCTCTGTGTCTCTGTCTATCTCTTTCTCTCTTTCTGTCTCTCTCTGTCTCTATCTATGTCTCTCTCTGTCTCTCTCTCTGTCTCTCTCTCTGTCTGTCCCTGTCTCTCTCTGTCTCTCTGTCTCTCTATGTCTCTCTCTGTCTCTTTCTGTCTCTCTCTGTCTCAATCTCTGTCTCTCTCTGTTTCTCTCTATGTCTCTCTCTGTAGGTCTCTTTCTGTCTCTCTCTGTCGCTCTCTGTCTTTCTCTGTCACTCTCTGTCTCTCTCTCTTTGTCTATTTTCTGTCTCTGTCTGTCTCTCTCTCTGTTTCTCTCTGTCTGTCTCTGTCTTTCTTTGTCTCTCTCTGTATTTCTATGTCTCTCTATCTGTATCTCTCTGTTTCGCTTTGTTTCTCTTTGTCTTTCTCTGTCTCTCTCTGTCTCTCTCTCTATCGCTCTCTGTCTCTCTCTATGTCTCTCTCTATCCCTATCTCTGTCTCTCTCGGTCTCACTCTGTCTCTCTCTGTCTCTCTCTCTGTCTCTCTCTGTCTCTCTCTCTGTCTTTCTTTGTCTCTCTCTGTATTTCTATGTCTCTCTATGTCTCTCTCTGTATCTCTCTGTCTCTCTTTGTCTCTCTCTGTCTCTCTCTGTCTCTCTCAGTCTCACTGTCTCTCTGTCTCTCTCTCTGTCGCTCTCTGTCTCTCTCTATGTCTCTCTCTATCCCTATCTCTGTCTCTCTCTCTCTCTGTGTCTCTCTCTGTGTCTCTCTCTGCTCTCTCTCTGTCTCTCTCTGTGTCTCTGTCTCTCTCTTTCTCTCTCTTTCTCTCTCTCTGTCTCTATTTATTTCTCTCTCTGTCTCTCTCTCTGTCTCTCCCTGTCTCTCTCTGTCTCTTTGTCTCTCTATGTCTCTCTCTGTCTCTTTCTGTCTCTCTCTGTCTCAATCTCTGTCTCTCTCTGTTTCTCTATTTGTCTCTCTCTGTCTCTCTCTATGTCTCTCTCTGTCTCTCTATGTCTCTCTCCATATGTCTCTTTCTGTCTCTCTCTGTCGCTCTCTGTCTTTCTCTGTCTCTCACTCTCTCTTTGTCTCTTTTCTGTCTCTGTCTGTCTCTCTCTCTGTCTCTCTCTGTCTCTCTCTCTGTCTTTCTTTGTCTCTCTCTGTATTTCTATGTCTCTCTCTCTGTATCTCTCTGTCTCTCTTTGTCTCTCTCTGTCTCTCTCTCTGTCTCTCTTTGTCTCTCTCTCTGTTGCTCTCTGTCTCTCTCTATGTCTCTCTCTATCCCTATCTCTGTGTCTCTGTCTCTCTCTGTCTCTCTCTGTCTCTCTGTGTCTCTCTCTGTGTCTCTCTTTGCTCTCTCTGTCTCTCTCTGTGTCTCTGTCTTCCTCTTTCTCTCTCTCTATCTCTCTCTGTCTCTATTTATGTCTCTCTCTGTCTCTCTCTCTGTCTCTCCCTGTCTCTCTCTGTCTCTTTGTCTCTCTATGTCTCTCTCTGTCTCTTTCTGTCTCTCTCTGTCTCAAACTCTGTCTCTCTCTGTTTCTCTATTTGTCTCTCTCTGTCTCTCTCTGTCTCTCTCTGTCTCTCTCTATATCTCTCTCTGTCTCTCTTTGTCTCTCTCTTTAGGTCTCCTTCTGTCTCTCTCTGTCGCTCTCTGTCTTTCTCTGTCTCTCTCTGTCTTTCTATGTTTCTCTCTGTATTTCTATGTCTCTCTATTTCTCTCTCTCTCTATCTTTCTGTCTCTCTTTGTCTCTCTTTGTCTCTCTCTGTCTCTCTCTGTCTCTCTCTCTGTCTCTCTCTGTCTCTCTCTCTGTCTCTCTCTGTCTCTCTCTATGTCTCTCTCTAACCCTATCTCTGTCTCTCTCGGTCTCTCTTTCTCTCTCTGTCTCTCTCTGTCTCTCTGTCTCTCTATGTCTCTCTCTGTCTCTCTCTCTGTATCTTTCTGTCTAGCTCTGTCTCTCTCTGTGTCTCCCTTTGTCTCCCTCTCTATCTCTTTCTCTCTCTGTCTCTCTCTGTTTCTCTCTCTGTCTCTCTCTGTCTCTCTCTGTCTCTCTCTGTATCTCTCTGTGTCTCTCTCTGTCTCTCTCGCTGTCTCTCTCTGTGTCTCTCGCTCTGTCTCTCTCTGTGTCTCTGTCTCTCTCTTTCTCCGTCTCTGTCTTTCTCTGTCTCTCCCTGTCTTTCTCTCTTTGTCTCTTTTCTGTCTCTGTCTGTCTCTGTCTCTCTCTGGCTCTCTCTCTGTCTTTCTTTGTCTCTATCTGTATTTCTATGTCTCTCTATGTCTCTCTCTCTGTATATCTCTGTCTCTCTATGTCTCTCTCTGTCTCTCTCTGTCTCTCTCTGTCTCTCTCTCTGTCTCTCTCTCAGTCGCTCTCTGTCTCTCTCTATGTCTCTCTCTATCCCTATCTCTGTCTCTCTGTGTCTCTCTCTCGGTGTGTCTCTCTCTGTCTCTCTCTGTCTCTCTCTGTGTCTCTGTCTATCTCTTTCTCTCTTTCTTTCTCTCTCTGTCTCTATCTATGTCTCTTTCTGTCTCTCTCTCTGTCTCTCTCTTTCTCTCTGTCTCTCTATGTCTCTCTCTGTTTCTCTCTCTGTATCTCTCTGTCTAGCTCTGTCTCTCTCTGTGTCTCCCTTTGTCTCCCTCTCTATCTCTTTCTCTCTCTGTCTCTCTCTGTTTCTCTCTCTGTCTCTCTCTGTCTCTCTCTGTCTCTCTCTGTATCTCTCTGTGTCTCTCTCTGTCTCTCTCGCTGTCTCTCTCTGTGTCTCTCGCTCTGTCTCTCTCTGTGTCTTTGTCTCTCTCTTTCTCTGTCTCTGTCTTTCTCTGTCTCTCCCTGTCTTTCTCTCTTTGTCTCTTTTCTGTCTCTGTCTGTCTCTGTCTCTCTCTGGCTCTCTCTCTGTCTTTCTTTGTCTCTATCTGTATTTCTATGTCTCTCTATGTCTCTCTCTCTGTATCTCTCTGTCTCTTTATGTCTCTCTCTGTCTCTCTCTGTCTCTCTCTGTCTCTCTCTCTGTCTCTCTGTCTCTCTCTCAGTCGCTCTCTGTCTCTCTCTATGTCTCTCTCTATCCCTATCTCTGTCTCTCTGTGTCTCTCTCTCGGTGTGTCTCTCTCTGTCTCTCTCTGTCTCTCTCTATGTCTCTCTCTGTCTCTCTCTCTGTCTCTCTCTGTGTCTCTGTCTATCTCTTTCTCTCTTTCTTTCTCTCTCTGTCTCTTTCTGTCTCTCTCTGTCGCTCTCTGTCTTTCTCTGTCACTCTCTGTCTCTCTCTCTTTGTCTCTTTTCTGTCTCTGTCTGTCTCTCTCTCTGTTTCTCTCTGTCTGTCTCTGTTTTTCTTTGCCTCTCTCTGTATTTCTATGTCTCTCTTTCTGTATCTCTCTGTTTCGCTTTGTTTCTCTTTGTCTTTCTCTGTCTCTCTCTGTCTCTCTCTCTATCGCTCTCTGTCTCTCTCTATCCCTATCTCTGTCTCTCTCGGTCTCACTCTGTCTCTCTCTGTCTCTCTCTCTGTCTCTCTCTGTCTCTCTCTCTGTCTTTCTTTGTCTCTCTCTGTATTTCTATGTCTCTCTATGTCTCTCTCTCTGTATCTCTCTGTCTCTCTTTGTCTCTCTCTCTGTTGCTCTCTGTCTCTCTCTATGTCTCTCTCTATCCCAATCTCTTTCTCTCTGTCTCTCTCTGTCTCTCTCTGTCTCTCTGTGTCTCTCTCTGTGTCTCTCTTTGCTCTCTCTGTCTCTCTCTGTGTCTCTGTCTTCCTCTTTCTCTCTCTCTATCTCTCTCTGTCTCTATTTATGTCTCTCTCTGTCTCTCTCTCTGCCTCTGCCTGTCTCTGTCTGTCTCTTTGTCTGTCTATGTCTCTCTCTGTCTCTTTCTGTCTCTCTCTGTCTCAATCTCTGTCTCTCTCTGTTTCTCTATTTGTCTCTCTCTGTCTCTCTCTGTCTCTCTCTATATCTCTCTCTGTCTCTCTTTGTCTCTCTCTTTACGTCTCCTTCTGTTTCTCTCTGTCGCTCTCTGTCTTTCTCTGTCTCTCCCTGTCTTTCTCTCTTTGTCTCTTTTCAGTCTCTGTCTGTTTCTCTCTCTGTCTCTCTCTGTCTCTCACTGTCTTTCTTTGTTTCTCTCTGTATTTCTATGTCTCTCTATTTCTCACTATATATATCTTTCTGTCTCTCTTTGTCTCTCTTTGTCTCTCTCTGTCTCTCTCTGTCTCTCTTTCTGTCTCTCTCTGTCTCTCTCTCTGTCGCTCTCTGTCTCTCTCTATGTCTCTCTCTATCCCTATCTCTGTCTCTCTCGGTCTCTCTTTCTTTCTCTGTCTCTCTCTGTCTCTCTCTGTCTCTCTGTCTCTCTATGTCTCTCTCTGTCTCTCTCTCTGTATCTCTCTGTCTAGCTCTGTCTCTCTCTGTGTCTCCCTGTGTCTCCCTCTCTATCTCTTTCTCTCTCTGTCTCTCTCTGTTTCTCTCTCTGTCTCTCTTTGTCTCTCTCTGTATCTCTCTGTGTCTCTCTCTGTCTCTCTCTCTGTCTCTCTCTGTGTCTCTTGCTCTGTCTCTCTCTGTGTCTCTGTCTCTCTCTTTCTCTGTCTCTGTCTTTCTCTGTCTCTCCCTGTCTTTCTCTCTTTGTCTCTTTTCTGTCTCTGTCTATCTCTGTCTCTCTCTGGCTCTCTCTCTGTCTTTCTTTGTCTCTATCTGTATTTCTATGTCTCTCTATGTCTCTCTCTCTGTATCTCTCTGTCTCTCTCTGTCTCTCTCTGTCTCTCTCTCTGTCTCTCTCTGTCTCTCTCTCTTAGTCGCTCTCTGTCTCTCTCTATGTCTCTCTCTATCCCTATCTCTGTCTCTCTGTGTCTCTCTCTCTCTGTGTCTCTCTCTGTCTCTCTCTGTCTCTCTCTATGTCTCTCTCTGTCTCTCTCTCTCTCTCTCTCTGTGTCTCTGTCTATCTCTTTCTCTCTTTCTGTCTCTCTCTGTCTCTATCTATGTCTCTCTCTGTCTCTCTCTCTGTCTCTCTCTCTGTCTGTCCCTGTCTCTCTCTGTCTCTCTGTCTCTCTATGTCTCTCTCTGTCTCTTTCTGTCTCTCTCTGTCTCAATCTCTGTCTCTCTCTGTTTCTCTCTATGTCTCTCTCTGTAGGTCTCTTTCTGTCTCTCTCTGTCGCTCTCTGTCTTTCTCTGTCACTCTCTGTCTCTCTCTCTTTGTCTATTTTCTGTCTCTGTCTGTCTCTCTCTCTGTTTCTCTCTGTCTGTCTCTGTCTTTCTTTGTCTCTCTCTGTATTTCTATGTCTCTCTATCTGTATCTCTCTGTTTCGCTTTGTTTCTCTTTGTCTTTCTCTGTCTCTCTCTGTCTCTCTCTCTATCGCTCTCTGTCTCTCTCTATGTCTCTCTCTATCCCTATCTCTGTCTCTCTCGGTCTCACTCTGTCTCTCTCTGTCTCTCTCTCTGTCTCTCTCTGTCTCTCTCTCTGTCTTTCTTTGTCTCTCTCTGTATTTCTATGTCTCTCTATGTCTCTCTCTGTATCTCTCTGTCTCTCTTTGTCTCTCTCTGTCTCTCTCTGTCTCTCTCAGTCTCACTGTCTCTCTGTCTCTCTCTCTGTCGCTCTCTGTCTCTCTCTATGTCTCTCTCTATCCCTATCTCTGTCTCTCTCTCTCTCTGTGTCTCTCTCTGTGTCTCTCTCTGCTCTCTCTCTGTCTCTCTCTGTGTCTCTGTCTCTCTCTTTCTCTCTCTTTCTCTCTCTCTGTCTCTATTTATTTCTCTCTCTGTCTCTCTCTCTGTCTCTCCCTGTCTCTCTCTGTCTCTTTGTCTCTCTATGTCTCTCTCTGTCTCTTTCTGTCTCTCTCTGTCTCAATCTCTGTCTCTCTCTGTTTCTCTATTTGTCTCTCTCTGTCTCTCTCTATATCTCTCTCTGTCTCTCTTTGTCTCTCTCTGTAGGTCTCTTTCTGTCTCTCTCTGTCGCTCTCTGTCTTTCTCTGTCTCTCTCTCTTTGTCACTTTTCTGTCTCTGTCTGTTTCTCTCTCTGTATCTCTCTGTCTTTCTTTGTTTCTCTCTGTATTTCTGTCTCTCTATTTCTCTCTCTCTCGCTCTCTATCTTTCTGTCTCTCTTTGTCTCTCTTTGTCTCTCTCTGTCTCTCTCTGTCTCTCTTTCTGTCTCTGTCTGTCTGTCTCTCTCTCTGTCTCTCTCTGTCTCTCTCTGTTTCTCTCTTTGTCTCTCTGTGTCTCTTTCTGTCTCTCTCTGTCTCTCTCTGTCTCTTTCTGTCTCTCTCTGTCTCTTTCTGTCTCTCTCTGTCTCAATTTCTGTCTCTCTCTGTTTCTCTCTCTGTCTCTCTCTGTCTCTCTCTGTCTCTCTATGTCTCTCTCCGTATGTCTCTTTCTGTCTCTCTCTGTCGCTCTCTGTCTTTCTCTCTCTCTCTTTGTCTCTTTTCTGTCTCTGTCTGTCTCTCTCTCTGTCTCTCTCTGTCTCTCTCTCTGTCTTTCTTTGTCTCTCTCTGTATTTCTATGTCTCTCTCTCTGTATCTCTCTGTCTCTCTTTGTCTCTCTCTGTCTCTCTCTCTGTCTCTCTTTGTCTCTCTCTCTGTTGCTCTCTGTCTCTCTCTATGTCTCTCTCTATCCCTATCTCTGTGTCTCTGTCTCTCTCTGTCTCTCTCTGTCTCTCTCTGTCTCTCTCTGTGTCTCTCTTTGCTCTCTCTGTCTCTCTCTGTGTCTCTGTCTTCCTCTTTCTCTCTCTCTATCTCTCTCTGTCTCTATTTATGTCTCTCTCTGTCTCTCTCTCCGTCTCTCCCTGTCTCTCTCTGTCTCTTTGTCTCTCTATGTCTCTCTCTGTCTCTTTCTGTCTCTCTCTGTCTCAATCTCTGTCTCTCTCTGTCTCTCTCTGTCTCTCTCTATATCTCTCTCTGTCTCTCTTTGTCTCTCTCTTTAGGTCTCCTTCTGTCTCTCTCTGTCGCTCTCTGTCTTTCTCTGTCTCTCTCTGTCTTTCTTTGTTTCTCTCTGTATTTCTATGTCTCTCTATTTCTCTCTCTCTATCTTTCTGTCTCTCTTTGTCTCTCTTTGTCTCTCTCTGTCTCTCTCTGTCTCTCTCTATGTCTCTCTCTGTCGCTCTCTCTGTCGCTCTATGTCTCTCTCTATGTCTCTCTCTATCCCTATCTCTGTCTCTCTCGGTCTCTCTTTCTCTCTCTGTCTCTCTCTGTCTCTCTGTCTCTCTATGTCTCTCTCTGTCTCTCTCTCTGTATCTTTCTGTCTAGCTCTGTCTCTCTCTGTGTCTCCCTGTGTCTCCCTCTCTATCTCTTTCTCTCTCTGTCTCTCTCTGTTTCTCTCTCTGTCTCTCTCTGTCTCTCTCTGTCTCTCTCTGTATCTCTCTGTGACTCTCTCTGTCTCTCTCGCTGTCTCTCTCTGTGTCTCTCGCTCTGTCTCTCTCTGTGTCTCTGTCTCTCTCTTTCTCCGTCTCTGTCTTTCTCTGTCTCTCCCTGTCTTTCTCTCTTTGTCTCTTTTCTGTCTCTGTCTGTCTCTGTCTCTCTCTGGCTCTCTCTCTGTCTTTCTTTATCTCTATCTGTATTTCTATGTCTCTCTATGTCTCTCACTCTGTATATCTCTGTCTCTCTATGTCTCTCTCTGTCTCTCTCTGTCTCTCTCTGTCTCTCTCTGTCTCTCTCTCTGTCTCTCTCTGTCTCTCTCTCAGTCGCTCTCTGTCTCTCTCTATGTCTCTCTCTATCCCTATCTCTGTCTCTCTGTGTCTCTCTCTCGGTGTGTCTCTCTCTGTCTCTCTCTGTCTCTCTCTGTGTCTCTGTCTATCTCTTTCTCTCTTTCTTTCTCTCTCTGTCTCTATCTATGTCTCTTTCTGTCTCTCTCTCTCTGTCTCTCTCTTTCTCTCTGTCTCTCTATGTCTCTCTCTGTTTCTCTCTCTGTATCTCTCTGTCTAGCTCTGTCTCTCTCTGTGTCTCCCTGTGTCTCCCTCTCTATCTCTTTCTCTCTCTGTCTCTCTCTGTTTCTCTCTCTGTCTCTCTCTGTCTCTCTCTGTCTCTCTCTGTATCTCTCTGTGTCTCTCTCTGTCTCTCTCTCTGTCTCTCTCTGTGTCTCTCGCTCTGTCTCTCTCTGTGTCTCTGTCTCTCTCTTTCTCTGTCTCTGTCTTTCTCTGTCTCTCCCTGTCTTTCTCTCTTTGTCTCTTTTCTGTCTCTGTCTGTCTCTGTCTCTCTCTGGCTCTCTCTCTGTCTTTCTTTGTCTCTATCTGTATTTCTATGTCTCTCTATGTCTCTCTCTCTGTATCTCTCTGTCTCTCTATGTCTCTCTCTGTCTCTCTCTGTCTCTCTCTGTCTCTCTCTCTGTCTCTCTGTCTCTCTCTCAGTCGCTCTCTGTCTTTCTCTATGTCTCTCTCTATCCCTATCTCTGTCTCTCTGTGTCTCTCTCTCGGTGTGTCTCTCTCTGTCTCTCTCTGTCTCTCTCTATGTCTCTCTCTGTCTCTCTCTCTGTCTCTCTCTGTGTCTCTGTCTATCTCTTTCTCTCTTTCTTTCTCTCTCTGTCTCTTTCTGTCTCTCTCTGTCGCTCTCTGTCTTTCTCTGTCACTCTCTGTCTCTCTCTCTTTGTCTCTTTTCTGTCTCTGTCTGTCTCTCTCTCTGTTTCTCTCTGTCTGTCTCTGTTTTTCTTTGCCTCTCTCTGTATTTCTATGTCTCTCTTTCTGTATCTCTCTGTTTCGCTTTGTTTCTCTTTGTCTTTCTCTGTCTCTCTCTGTCTCTCTCTCTATTGCTCTCTGTCTCCCTCTATCCCTATCTCTGTCTCTCTCGGTCTCACTCTGTCTCTCAGGGTCTCTCTCTCTGTCTCTCTCTGTCTCTCTCTCTGTCTTTCTTTGTCTCTCTCTGTATTTCTATGTCTCTCTATGTCTCT
This sequence comes from Mus caroli, assembly GCF_978045245.1. Classification (NCBI taxonomy): domain Eukaryota; kingdom Metazoa; phylum Chordata; class Mammalia; order Rodentia; family Muridae; genus Mus; species Mus caroli. The sequence continues at coordinate 17,039,669 of NW_028227276.1, read as the reverse complement.
CTCTCTGTATCTCTCTGTCTCTCTTTGTCTCTCTCTGTCTCTCTCTGTCTCTCTCAGTCTCTCTCTGTCTCTCTCAGTCTCTCTCTCTGTCTCTCTGTCTCTCTCTCTGTCGCTCTCTGTCTCTCTCTATGTCTCTCTCTATCCCTATCTCTGTCTCTCTCTGTCTCTCTCTCTCTGTGTCTCTGTGTCTCTCTCTGCTCTCTCTCTGTCTGTCTCCGTGTCTCTGTCTCTCTCTTTCTCTCTCTCTGTCTCTCTCTGTCTCTATCTATGTCTCTCTCCTTCTCTCTGTCTCTCCCTGTCTCTCTCTGTCTCTCTGTCTCTCAATGTCTCTCTCTGTCTCTCTCTCTGTATCTCTCTGTCTAGCTCTGTCTCTCATGTGTCTCCCTGTGTCTCCCTCTCTATCTCTGTCTCTCTCTGTTTCTCTCTCTGTCTCTGTCTCTCTCTCTCTGTCTCTGTCTCTCTGTCTCTCTCTCTGTCTCTCTCTGTTTCTCTCTTTGTCTGTCTGTGTCTCTTTCTGTCTCTCTCTGTCTCTCTCTGTCTCTTTCTGTCTCTCTCTGTCTCTTTCTGTCTCTCTCTGTCTCAATTTCTGTATCTCTCTGTTTCTCTCTTTGTCTCTCTCTGTCTCTCTCTGTCTCTCTCTATGTCTCTCTCTGTCTCTCTATGTCTCTCTCCGTATGTCTCTTTCTGTCTCTCTCTGTCGCTCTCTTTCTTTCTCTGTCTCTCTCTGTCTCTCTCTCTCTTTGCCTCTTTTCTGTCTCTGTCTGTCTCTCTCTCTGTCTCTCTCTGTCTCTCCCTCTGTCTTTCTTTGTCTCTCTCTGTATTTCTATGTCTCTCTATGTCTCTCTCTCTGTATCTCTCTGTCTCTCTTTGTCTCTCTCTGTCTCTCTCTCTGTCTCTCTTTGTCTCTCTCTCTGTTGCTCTCTGTCTCTCTCTATGTCTCTCTCTATCCCTATCTCTGTGTCTCTGTCTCTCTCTGTCTCTCTGTGTCTCTCTCTGTGTCTCTCTTTGCTCTCTCTGTCTCTCTCTGTGTCTCTGTCTTCCTCTTTCTCTCTCTCTATCTCTCTCTGTCTCTATTTATGTCTCTCTCTGTCGCTCTCTCTGCCTCTGCCTGTCTCTATCTGTTTCTTTGTCTGTCTATGTCTCTCTCTGTCTCTTTCTGTCTCTCCCTGTCTCAATCTCTGTCTCTCTCTGTTTCTCTATTTGTCTCTCTCTGTCTCTCTCTGTCTCTCTCTATATCTCTCTCTGTCTCTCTTTGTCTCTCTCTTTAGGTCTCCTTCTGTTTCTCACTGTCACTCTCTGTCTTTCTCTGTCTCTCTCAGTCTTTCTCTCTTTGTCTCTTTTCTGTCTCTGTCTGTTTCTCTCTCTGTCTCTCTCTGTCTCTCTCTGTCTTTCTTTGTTTCTCTCTGTATTTCTATGTCTCTCTATTTCTCTCTCTCTCTATCTTTCTGTCTCTCTTTGTCTCTCTTTGTCTCTCTCTGTCTCTCTCTGTCTCTCTCTCTGTCTCTCTCTGTCTCTCTCTCTGTCGCTCTCTGTCTCTCTCTATGTCTCTCTCTATCCCTATCTCTGTCTCTCTCGGTCTCTCTTTCTCTCTCTGTCTCTCTCTGTCTCTCTGTCTCTCGATGTCTCTTTCTGTCTCTCTCTCTGTATCTCTCTGTCTAGCTCTGTCTCTCTCTGTGTCTCCCTGTGTCTCCCTCTCTATCTCTTTCTCTCTCTGTCTCTCTCTGTTTCTCTCTCTGTATCTCTCTGTCTCTCTCTGTCTCTCTCTGTATCTCTCTGTGTCTCTCTCTGTCTCTCTCTGTGTCTCTTGCTCTGTCTCTCTCTGTGTCTCTGTCTCTCTCTTTCTCTGTCTCTGTCTTTCTCTGTCTCTCCCTGTCTTTCTCTCTTTGTCTCTTTTCTGTCTCTGTCTGTCTCTGTCTCTCTCTGGCTCTCTCTCTGTCTTTCTTTGTCTCTATCTGTATTTCTATGTCTCTCTATGTCTCTCTCTCTGTATCTCTCTGTCTCTCTCTGTCTCTCTCTGTCTCTCTCTGTCTCTCTCTGTCT
>NW_028227276.1:17020129-17035129 GCF_978045245.1 Mus caroli | reverse complement strand
TCTCTCTCTGTCTCTCTCTCTGTCTCTCTCTGTGTCTCTCGCTCTGTCTCTCTCTGTGTCTCTGTCTCTCTCTTTCTCTGTCTCTGTCTTTCTCTGTCTCTCCCTGTCTTTCTCTCTTTGTCTCTTTTCTGTCTCTGTCTGTCTATGTCTCTCTCTGGCTCTCTCTCTGTCTTTCTTTGTCTCTATCTGTATTTCTATGTCTCTCTATGTCTCTCTCTCTGTATATCTCTGTCTCTCTATGTCTCTCTCTGTCTCTCTCTGTCTCTCTCTGTCTCTCTCACTGTCTCTCTCTGTCTCTCTCTCAGTCGCTCTCTGTCTCTCTCTATGACTCTCTCTATCCCTATCTCTGTCTCTCTGTGTCTCTCTCTCGGTGTGTCTCTCTCTGTCTCTCTCTGTCTCTTGCTATGTCTCTCTCTGTCTCTCTCTGTCTCTCTCTGTGTCTCTGTCTATCTCTTTCTCTCTTTCTTTCTCTATCTGTCTCTATCTATGTCTCTCTCTGTCTCTCTCTCTGTCTCTCTCTTTCTCTCTGTCTCTCTATGTCTCTCTCTGTTCTCTCTCTGTATCTCTCTGTCTAGCTCTGTCTCTCTCTGTGTCTCCCTGTGTCTCCCTCTCTATCTCTTTCTCTCTCTGTCTCTCTCTGTTTCTCTCTCTTTGTCTCTCTGTCTCTCTCTGTCTCTCTCTGTATCTCTCTGTGTCTCTCTCTGTCTCTCTCTCTGTCTCTCTCTGTGTCTCTCGCTCTGTCTCTCTCTGTGTCTCTGTCTCTCTCTTTCTCTGTCTCTGTCTTTCTCTGTATCTCCCTGTCTTTCTCTCTTTGTCTCTTTTCTGTCTCTGTCTGTCTCTGTCTCTCTCTGGCTCTCTCTCTGTCTTTCTTTGTCTCTATCTGTATTTCTATGTCTCTCTATGTCTCTCTCTCTGTATATCTCTGTCTCTCTCTGTCTCTCTCTGTCTCTCTCTGTCTCTCTCTGTCTCTCTGTCTCTCTCTGTCTCTCTCTCTTAGTCGCTCTCTGTCTCTCTCTATGACTCTCTCTATCCCTATCTCTGTCTCTCTGTGTCTCTCTCTCTGTGTGTCTCTCTCTGTCTCTCTCTGTCTCTCTCTATGTCTCTCTCTGTCTCTCTCTGTGTCTCTGTCTATCTCTTTCTCTCTTTCTGTCTCTCTCTGTCTCTATCTATGTCTCTCTCTGTCTCTCTCTCTGTCTCTCTCTCTGTCTGTCCCTGTCTCTCTCTGTCTCTCTGTCTTTCTATGTCTCTCTCTGTCTCTTTCTGTCTCTCTTTGTCTCAATCTCTGTCTCTCTCTGTTTCTCTCTTTGTCTCTCTCTGTCTCTCTCAGTCTCTCTCTATGTCTCTCTCTATCTCTCTATGTCTCTCTCTGTAAGTCTCTTTCTGTCTCTCTCTGTCGCTCTCTGTCTTTCTCTGTCACTCTCTGTCTCTCTCTCTTTGTCTCTTTTCTGTCTCTGTCTGTCTCTCTCTCTGTTTCTCTCTGTCTGTCTCTGTCTTTCTTTGTCTCTCTCTGTATTTCTATGTCTCTCTATCTGTATCTCTCTGTTTCGCTTTGTTTCTCTTTGTCTTTCTCTTTCTCTCTCTGTCTCTCTCTCTATCGCTCTCTGTCTCTCTCTATGTCTCTCTGTATCCCTATCTCTGTCTCTCTTGGTCTCACTCTGTCTCTCTCTGTCTCTCTCTCTGTCTCTCTCTGTCTCTCTCTCTGTCTTTCTTTGTCTCTCTCTGTATTTCTATGTCTCTCTATGTCTCTCTCTGTATCTCTCTGTCTCTCTTTGTCTCTCTCTGTCTCTCTCTGTCTCTCTCAGTCTCTCTCTCTGTCTCTCTGTCTCTCTCTCTGTCGCTCTCTGTCTCTCTCTATGTCTCTCTCTATCCCTATCTCTGTCTCTCTCTGTCTCTCTCTCTCTCTCTGTCTCTCTCTGTGTCTCTCTCTGCTCTCTCTCTGTCTCTCTCTGTGTCTCTGTCTCTCTCTTTCTCTCTCTTTGTCTCTCTCTGTCTCTATTTATTTCTCTCTCTGTCTCTCTCTCTGTCTCTCCCTGTCTCTCTCTGTCTCTTTGTCTCTCTATGTCTCTCTCTGTCTCTTTCTTTCTCTCTCTGTCTCAATCTCTGTCTCTCTCTGTTTCTCTATTTGTCTCTCTCTGTCTCTCTCTATATCTCTCTCTGTCTCTCTTTGTCTCTCTCTGTAGGTCTCTTTCTGTCTCTCTCTGTCGCTCTCTGTCTTTCTCTGTCTCTCTCTCTTTGTCTCTTTTCTGTCTCTGTCTGTTTCTCTCTCTGTCTCTCTGTCTCTCTCTGTCTTTCTTTGTTTCTCTCTGTATTTCTATGTCTCTCTATTTCTCTCTCTCTCTATCTTTCTGTCTCTCTTTGTCTCTCTTTGTCTCTCTCTGTCTCTCTCTGTCTCTCTCTCTGTCTCTGTCTGTCTGTCTCTCTCTCTGTCTCTCTCTGTCTCTCTCTGTTTCTCTCTTTGTCTCTCTGTGTCTCTTTCTGTCTCTCTCTGTCTCTTTCTGTCTCTCTCTGTCTCTTTCTGTCTCTCTCTGTCTCAATTTCTGTCTCTCTCTGTTTCTCTCTTTGTCTCTCTCTGTCTCTCTCTGTCTCTCTCTATGTCTCTCTCTGTCTCTCTATGTCTCTCTCCGTATGTCTCTTTCTGTCTCTCTCTGTCGCTCTCTGTCTTTCTCTGTCTCTCTCTGTCTCTCTCTCTCTTTGTCTCTTTTCTGTCTCTGTCTGTCTCTCTCTCTTTCTCTCTCTGTCTCTCTCTCTGTCTTTCTCTGTCTCTCTCTGTATTTCTATGTCTCTCTATGTCTCTCTCTCTGTATCTCTCTGTCTCTCTTTGTCTCTCTCTGTCTCTCTCTCTGTCTCTCTTTGTCTCTCTCTCTGTTGCTCTCTGTATCTCTCTATGTCTCTCTCTATCTCTATCTCTGTGTCTCTGTCTCTCTCTGTCTCTCTCTGTCTCTCTGTGTCTCTCTCTGTGTCTCTCTTTGCTCTCTCTGTCTCTCTCTGTGTCTCTGTCTTCCTCTTTCTCTCTCTCTATCTCTCTCTGTCTCTATTTATGTCTCTCTCTGTCTCTCTCTCTGTCTCTCCCTGTCTCTCTCTGTCTCTTTGTCTCTCTATGTCTCTCTCTGTCTCTTTCTGTCTCTCTCTGTCTCAATCTCTGTCTCTCTCTGTTTCTCTATTTGTCTCTCTCTGTCTCTCTCTGTCTCTCTCTATCTCTCTCTGTCTCTCTTTGTCTCTCTCTTTAGGTCTCCTTCTGTCTCTCTCTGTCGCTCTCTGTCTTTCTCTGTCTCTCTCAGTCTCTCTCTCTTTGTCTCTTTTCTGTCTCTGTCTCTTTCTCTCTCTGTCTCTCTCTGTCTCTCTCTGTCTTTCTTTGTTTCTCTCTGTATTTCTATGTCTCTCTATTTCTCTCTCTCTATCTTCCTGTCTCTCTTTGTCTCTCTTTGTCTCTCTCTGTCTCTCTCTCTGTCTCTCTCTGTATCTCTCTCTGTCGCTCTCTGTCTCTCTCTATGTCTCTCTCTATCCCTATCTCTGTCTCTCTCAGTCTCTCTTTCTCTCTCTGTCTCTCTCTGTCTCTCTCTGTCTCTCTGTCTCTCTATGTCTCTCTCTGTCTCTCTCTCTGTATCTCTCTGTCTAGCTCTGTCTCTCTCTGTGTCTCCCTGTGTCTCCCTCTCTATCTCTTTCTCTCTCTGTCTCTCTCTGTTTCTCTCTCTGTCTCTCTCTGTCTCTCTCTGTCTCTCTCTGTATCTCTCTGTGTCTCTCTCTGTCTCTCTCTCTGTCTCTCTCTGTGTCTCTCGCTCTGTCTCTCTCTGTGTCTCTGTCTCTCTCTTTCTCTGTCTCTGTCTTTCTCTGTCTCTCCCTGTCTTTCTCTCTTTGTCTCTTTTCTGTCTCTGTCTGTCTCTGTCTCTCTCTGGCTCTCTCTCTGTCTTTCTTTGTCTCTATCTGTATTTCTATGTCTCTCTATGTCTCTCTCTCTGTATATCTCTGTCTCTCTATGTCTCTCTCTGTCTCTCTCTGTCGCTCTCTGTCTCTCTCTCTGTCTCTCTCTGTCTCTCTCTCAGTAGCTCTCTGTCTCTCTCTATGTCTCTCTCTATCCCTATCTCTGTCTCTCTGTGTCTCTCTCTCGGTGTGTCTCTCTCTGTCTCTCTCTGTCTCTTGCTATGTCTCTCTCTGTCTCTCTCTGTGTCTCTGTCTATCTCTTTCTCTCTTTCTTTCTCTATCTGTCTCTATCTATGTCTCTCTCTGTCTCTCTCTCTGTCTCTCTCTTTCTCTCTGTCTCTCTATGTCTCTCTCTGTTTCTCTCTCTGTATCTCTCTGTCTAGCTCTGTCTCTCTCTGTGTCTCCCTGTGTCTCCCTCTCTATCTCTTTCTCTCTCTGTCTCTCTCTGTCTCTCTCTGTCTTTCTTTGTTTCTCTCTGTATTTCTATGTCTCTCTATTTCTCTCTCTCTATCTTCCTGTCTCTCTTTGTCTCTCTTTGTCTCTCTCTGTCTCTCTCTCTGTCTCTCTCTGTATCTCTCTCTGTCGCTCTCTGTCTCTCTCTATGTCTCTCTCTATCCCTATCTCTGTCTCTCTCAGTCTCTCTTTCTCTCTCTGTCTCTCTCTGTCTCTCTCTGTCTCTCTGTCTCTCTATGTCTCTCTCTGTCTCTCTCTCTGTATCTTTCTGTCTAGCTCTGTCTCTCTCTGTGTCTCCCTGTGTCTCCCTCTCTATCTCTTTCTCTCTCTGTCTCTCTCTGTTTCTCTCTCTGTCTCTCTCTGTCTCTCTCTGTCTCTCTCTGTATCTCTCTGTGACTCTCTCTGTCTCTCTCGCTGTCTCTCTCTGTGTCTCTCGCTCTGTCTCTCTCTGTGTCTCTGTCTCTCTCTTTCTCCGTCTCTGTCTTTCTCTGTCTCTCCCTGTCTTTCTCTCTTTGTCTCTTTTCTGTCTCTGTCTGTCTCTGTCTCTCTCTGGCTCTCTCTCTGTCTTTCTTTGTCTCTATCTGTATTTCTATGTCTCTCTATGTCTCTCACTCTGTATATCTCTGTCTCTCTATGTCTCTCTCTGTCTCTCTCTGTCTCTCTCTGTCTCTCTCTGTCTCTCTCTCTGTCTCTCTCTGTCTCTCTCTCAGTCGCTCTCTGTCTCTCTCTATGTCTCTCTCTATCCCTATCTCTGTCTCTCTGTGTCTCTCTCTCGGTGTGTCTCTCTCTGTCTCTCTCTGTCTCTCTCTGTGTCTCTGTCTATCTCTTTCTCTCTTTCTTTCTCTCTCTGTCTCTATCTATGTCTCTTTCTGTCTCTCTCTCTCTGTCTCTCTCTTTCTCTCTGTCTCTCTATGTCTCTCTCTGTTTCTCTCTCTGTATCTCTCTGTCTAGCTCTGTCTCTCTCTGTGTCTCCCTGTGTCTCCCTCTCTATCTCTTTCTCTCTCTGTCTCTCTCTGTTTCTCTCTCTGTCTCTCTCTGTCTCTCTCTGTCTCTCTCTGTATCTCTCTGTGTCTCTCTCTGTCTCTCTCTCTGTCTCTCTCTGTGTCTCTCGCTCTGTCTCTCTCTGTGTCTCTGTCTCTCTCTTTCTCTGTCTCTGTCTTTCTCTGTCTCTCCCTGTCTTTCTCTCTTTGTCTCTTTTCTGTCTCTGTCTGTCTCTGTCTCTCTCTGGCTCTCTCTCTGTCTTTCTTTGTCTCTATCTGTATTTCTATGTCTCTCTATGTCTCTCTCTCTGTATATCTCTGTCTCTCTCTGTCTCTCTCTGTCTCTCTCTGTCTCTCTCTGTCTCTCTCTCTGTCTCTCTCTGTCTCTCTCTCAGTCGCTCTCTGTCTCTCTCTATGACTCTCTCTATCCCTATCTCTGTCTCTCTGTGTCTCTCTCTCGGTGTGTCTCTCTCTGTCTCTCTCTGTCTCTTGCTATGTCTCTCTCTGTCTCTCTCTGTCTCTCTCTGTGTCTCTGTCTATCTCTTTCTCTCTTTCTTTCTCTATCTGTCTCTATCTATGTCTCTCTCTGTCTCTCTCTCTGTCTCTCTCTTTCTCTCTGTCTCTCTATGTCTCTCTCTGTTTCTCTCTCTGTATCTCTCTGTCTAGCTCTGTCTCTCTCTGTGTCTCCCTGTGTCTCCCTCTCTATCTCTTTCTCTCTCTGTCTCTCTCTGTTTCTCTCTCTTTGTCTCTCTGTCTCTCTCTGTCTCTCTCTGTATCTCTCTGTGTCTCTCTCTGTCTCTCTCTCTGTCTCTCTCTGTGTCTCTCGCTCTGTCTCTCTCTGTGTCTCTGTCTCTCTCTTTCTCTGTCTCTGTCTTTCTCTGTATCTCCCTGTCTTTCTCTCTTTGTCTCTTTTCTGTCTCTGTCTGTCTCTGTCTCTCTCTGGCTCTCTCTCTGTCTTTCTTTGTCTCTATCTGTATTTCTATGTCTCTCTATGTCTCTCTCTCTGTATCTCTCTGTCTCTCTATGTCTCTCTCTGTCTCTCTCTGTCTCTCTCTGTCTCTCTCTCTGACTCTCTCTGTCTCTCTCTCAGTCGCTCTCTGTCTCTCTCTATCTCTCTCTCTATCCCTATCTCTGTCTCTCTGTGTCTCTCTCTCGGTGTGTCTCTCTCTGTCTCTCTCTGTCTCTCTCTATGTCTCTCTCTGTCTCTCTCTCTGTCTCTCTCTGTGTCTCTGTCTATCTCTTTCTCTCTTTCTTTCTCTCTCTGTCTCTATCTATGTCTCTCTCTGTCTCTCTCTCTTTCTCTCTCTCTGTCTGTCCCTGTCTCTCTCTGTCTCTCTGTCTCTCTCTGTCTCTCTCTGTCTCTCTCTGTCTCTTTCTGTCTCTCTCTGTCGCTCTCTGTCTTTCTCTGTCACTCTCTGTCTCTCTCTCTTTGTCTCTTTTCTGTCTCTGTCTGTCTCTCTCTCTGTTTCTCTCTGTCTGTCTCTGTCTTTCTTTGTCTTCTCTGTATTTCTATGTCTCTCTATCTGTATCTCTCTGTTTCGCTTTGTTTCTTTTTGTCTTTCTCTGTCTCTCTCTGTCTCTCTCTCTATCGCTCTCTGTCTCTCTCTATGTCTCTCTCTATCCCTATCTCTGTCTCTCTCGGTATCACTCTGTCTCTCTCTGTCTCTCTCTCTGTCTCTCTCTGTCTCTCTCTGTCTTTCTTTGTCTCTCTCTGTATTTCTATGTCTCTCTATGTCTCTCTCTCTGTATCTCTCTGTCTCTCTTTGTCTCTCTCTGTCTCTCTCTGTCTCTCTCAGTCTCTCTCTCTGTCTCTCTGTCTCTCTCTCTGTCGCTCTCTGTCTCTCTCTATGTCTCTCTCTATCCCTATCTCTGTCTCTCTCTGTCTCTCTCTCTCTCTGTGTCTCTCTCTGTGTCTCTCTCTGCTCTCTCTCTGTCTGTCTCCGTGTCTCTGTCTCTCTCTTTCTCTCTCTCTGTCTCTCTCTGTCTCTATCTATGTCTCTCTCCTTCTCTCTGTCTCTCCCTGTCTCTCTCTGTCTCTCTGTCTCTCAATGTCTCTCTCTGTCTCTCTCTCTGTATCTCTCTATCTAGCTCTGTCTCTCATGTGTCTCCCTGTGTCTCCCTCTCTATCTCTGTCTCTCTCTGTTTCTCTCTTTGTCTCTCTGTGTCTCTTTCTGTCTCTCTCTGTCTCTCTCTGTCTCTTTCTGTCTCTCTCTGTCTCTTTCTGTCTCTCTCTGTCTCAATTTCTGTATCTCTCTGTTTCTCTCTTTGTCTCTCTCTGTCTCTCTCTGTCTCTCTCTATGTCTCTCTCTGTCTCTCTATGTCTCTCTCCGTATGTCTCTTTCTGTCTCTCTCTGTCGCTCTCTGTCTTTCTCTGTCTCTCTCTGTCTCTCTCTCTCTTTGTCTCTTTTCTGTCTCTGTCTGTCTCTCTCTCTGTCTCTCTCTCTGTCTTTCTTTGTCTCTCTCTGTATTTCTATGTCTCTCTATGTCTCTCTCTGTATCTCTCTGTCTCTCTTTGTCTCTCTCTGTCTCTCTCTCTGTCTCTCTTTGTCTCTCTCTCTGTTGCTCTCTGTCTCTCTCTATGTCTCTCTCTATCCCTATCTCTTTCTCTCTGTCTCTCTCAGTGTCTCTCTCTGTCTCTCTGTGTCTCTCTCTGTGTCTCTGTCTTCCTCTTCCTCTCTCTCTATCTCTCTCTGTCTCTATTTATGTCTCTCTCTGTCTCTCTCTCTGCCTCTGCCTGTCTCTATCTGTCTCTTTGTCTGTCTATGTCTCTCTCTGTCTCTTTCTGTCTCTCTCTGTCTCAATCTCTGTCTCTCTCTGTTTCTCTATTTGTCTCTCTCTGTCTCTCTCTGTCTCTCTCTATATCTCTCTCTGTCTCTCTTTGTCTCTCTCTTTAGGTCTCCTTCTGTTTCTCTCTGTCGCTCTCTGTCTTTCCCTGTCTCTCTCAGTCTTTCTCTCTTTGTCTCTTTTCTGTCTCTGTCTGTTTCTCTCTCTGTCTCTCTCGTTCTCTCTGTCTTTCTTTGTTTCTCTCTGTATTTCTATGTCTCTCTATTTCTCTCTATATATATCTTTCTGTCTCTCTTTGTCTCTCTTTATCTCTCTCTGTCTCTCTCTGTCTCTCTCTCTGTCTCTCTCTGTCTCTCTCTCTGTCGCTCTCTGTCTCTATCTATGTCTCTCTCTATCCCTATCTCTGTCTCTCTCGGTCTCTCTTTCTCTCTCTGTCTCTCTCTGTCTCTCTGTCTCTCTATGTCTCTCTCTGTCTCTCTCTCTGTATCTCTCTGTCTAGCTCTGTCTCTCTCTGTGTCTCCCTGTGTCTCCCTCTCTATCTCTTTCTCTCTCTGTCTCTCTCTGTTTCTCTCTCTGTCTCTCTCTGTCTCTCTCTGTCTCTCTGTCTCTCTATATCTCTCTCTGTCTCTCTCTCTGTATCTCTCTGTCTAGCTCTGTCTCTCTCTCTGTCTCCCTGTGTCTCCCTCTCTATCTCTTTCTCTCTCTATCTCTCTCTGTTTCTCTCTCTGTCTCTCTCTGTCTCTCTCTGTCTCTCTCTGTAACTCTCTGTGTCTCTCTCTGTCTCTCTCTCTGTCTCTCTCTGTGTCTCTTGCTCTGTCTCTCTCTGTGTCTCTGTCTCTCTCTTTCTCTGTCTCTGTCTTTCTCTCTTTGTCTCTTTTCTGTCTCTGTCTGTCTCTGTCTGTCTCTGTCTCTCTCTCTGTATCTCTCTGTCTCTCTCTGTCTCTCTGTGTCTCTCTCTGTCTCTCTCTGTCTCTCTCTGTCTCTCTCTGTCTCTCTCTCTTAGTCGCTCTCTGTCTCTCTCTATGTCTCTCTCTATCCCTATCTCTGTCTCTCTGTGTCTCTCTCTGTGTGTCTCTCTCTGTCTCTCTCTGTCTCTCTCTATGTCTCTCTCTGTCTTCTCTCTGTCTCTCTCTGTGTCTCTGTCTATCTCTTTCTCTCTTTCTGTCTCTCTCTGTCTCTATCTATGTCTCTCTCTGTCTCTCTCTCTGTCTCTCTCTCTGTCTGTCCCTGTCTCTCTCTGTGTCTCTGTCTCTCTATGTCTCTCTCTGTCTCTTTCTGTCTCTCTTTGTCTCAATCTCTGTCTCTCTATGTTTCTCTCTTTGTCTCTCTCTGTCTCTCTCAGTCTTTCTCTATGTCTCTCTCTATCTCTCTATGTCTCTCTCTGTAGGTCTCTTTCTGTCTCTCTCTGTCGCTCTCTGTCTTTCTCTGTCACTCTCTGTCTCTCTCTCTTTGTCTCTTTTCTGTCTCTGTCTGTCTCTCTCTCTGTTTCTCTGTGTCTGTCTCTGTCTTTCTTTGTCTCTCTCTGTATTTCTATGTCTCTCTATCTGTATCTCTCTGTTTCGCTTTGTTTCTCTTTGTCTTTCTCTGTCTCTCTCTGTCTCTCTCTCTATCGCTCTCTGTCTCTCTCTATGTCTCTCTCTATCCCTATCTCTGTCTCTCTCGGTCTCACTCTGTCTCTCTCTGTCTCTCTCTCTGTCTCTCTCTGTCTCTCTCTCTGTCTTTCTTTGTCTCTCTCTGTATTTCTATGTCTCTCTATGTCTCTCTCTCTGTATCTCTCTGTCTCTCTTTGTCTCTCTCTGTCTCTCTCTGTCTCTCTCAGTTTCTCTCTCTGTCTCTCTGTCTCTCTCTATGTCTCTCTCTATCCCTATCTCTGTCTCTCTCTGTCTCTCTCTCTCTCTCTGTGTCTCTCTCTGCTCTCTCTCTGTCTCTCTCTGTGTCTCTGTCTCTCTCTTTCTCTCTCTTTCTCTCTCTCTGTCTCTATTTATTTCTCTCTCTGTCTCTCTCTCTGTCTCTCCCTGTCTCTCTCTGTCTCTTTGTCTCTCTATGTCTCTCTCTGTCTCTTTCTGTCTCTCTCTGTCTCAATCTCTGTCTCTCTCTGTTTCTCTATTTGTCTCTCTCTGTCTTTCTCTATATCTCTCTCTGTCTCTCTTTGTCTCTCTCTGTAGGTTTCTTTCTGTCTCTCTCTGTCGCTCTCTGTCTTTCTCTGTCTCTCTCTCTTTGTCTCTTTTCTGTCTCTGTCTGTTTCTCTCTCTGTCTCTCTCTGTCTCTCTCTGTCTTTCTTTGTTTCTCTCTGTATTTCTATGTCTCTTTATTTCTCTCTCTCTCTATCTTTCTGTCTCTCTTTGTCTCTCTTTGTCTCTCTCTGTCTCTCTCTGTCTCTCTCTCTGTCTCTGTCTGTCTGTCTCTCTCTCTGTCTCTCTCTGTCTCTCTCTGTTTCTCTCTTTGTCTCTCTGTGTCTCTTTCTGTCTCTCTCTGTCTCTTTCTGTCTCTCTCTGTCTCTTTCTGTCTCTCTCTGTCTCAATTTCTGTCTTCTCTGTTTCTCTCTTTGTCTCTCTCTGTCTCTCTCTGTCTCTCTCTGTCTCTCTCTATGTCTCTCTCTGTCTCTCTATGTCTCTCTCCGTATGTCTCTTTCTGTCTCTCTCTGTCGCTCTCTTTCTTTCTCTGTCTCTCTCTGTCTCTCTCTCTCTTTGTCTCTTTTCTGTCTCTGTCTGACTCTCTCTCTGTCTCTCTCTGTCTCTCTCTCTGTCTTTCTCTGTCTCTCTCTGTATTTCTATGTCTCTCTATGTCTCTCTCTCTGTATCTCTCTGTCTCTCTTTGTCTCTCTCTGTCTCTCTCTCTGTCTCTCTTTGTCTCTCTCTCTGTTGCTCTCTGTCTCTCTCTATGTCTCTCTCTATCCCTATCTCTGTGTCTCTGTCTCTCTCTGTCTCTCTCTGTCTCTCTGTGTCTCTCTTGTGTCTCTCTTTGCTCTCTCTGTCTCTCTCTGTGTCTCTGTCTTCCTCTTTCTCTCTCTCTATCTCTCTCTGTCTCTATTTATGTCTCTCTCTGTCTCTCTCTCTGTCTCTCCCTGTCTCTCTCTGTCTCTTTGTCTCTCTATGTCTCTCTCTGTCTCTTTCTGTCTCTCTCTGTCTCAAACTCTGTCTCTCTCTGTTTCTCTATTTGTCTCTCTCTGTCTCTCTCTGTCTCTCTCTGTCTCTCTCTATATCTCTCTCTGTCTCTCTTTGTCTCTCTCTTTAGGTCTCCTTCTGTCTCTCTCTGTCGCTCTCTGTCTCTCTCTGTCTCTCTGTGTCTCTCTCTGTGTCTCTCTTTGCTCTCTCTGTCTCTCTCTGTGTCTCTGTCTTCCTCTTTCTCTCTCTCTATCTCTCTCTGTCTCTATTTATGTCTCTCTCTGTCGCTCTCTCTGCCTCTGCCTGTCTCTATCTGTTTCTTTGTCTGTTTATGTCTCTCTCTGTCTCTTTCTGTCTCTCTCTGTCTCAATCTCTGTCTCTCTCTGTTTCTCTATTTGTCTCTCTCTGTCTCTCTCTGTCTCTCTCTATATCTCTCTCTGTCTCTCTTTGTCTCTCTCTTTAGGTCTCCTTCTGTCTCTCTCTGTCGTTCTCTGTCTTTCTCTGTCTCTCTCAGTCTCTCTCTCTTTGTCTCTTTTCTGTCTCTGTCTCTTTCTCTCTCTGTCTCTCTCTGTCTTTCTTTGTTTCTCTCTGTATTTCTATGTCTCTCTATTTCTCTCTCTCTCTATCTTTCTGTCTCTCTTTGTCTCTCTTTGTCTCTCTCTGTCTCTCTCTGTCTCTCTCTCTGTCTCTCTCTGTCTCTCTCTCTGTCGCTCTCTGTCTCTCTCTATGTCTCTCTCTATCCCTATCTCTGTCTCTCTCGGTCTCTCTTTCTCTCTCTGTCTCTCTCTGTCTCTCTGTCTCTCTATGTCTCTCTCTGTCTCTCTCTCTGTATTTCTCTGTCTAGCTCTGTCTCTCTCTGTGTCTCCCTGTGTCTCCCTCTCTATCTCTTTCTCTCTCTGTCTCTCTCTGTTTCTCTCTCTGTCTCTCTCTGTCTCTCTCTGTCTCTCTCTGTCTCTCTCTGTGTCTCTCTCTGTCTCTCTCTCTGTCTCTCTCTGTGTCTCTCGCTCTGTCTCTCTCTGTGTCTCTGTCTCTCTCTTTCTGTCTCTGTCTTTCTCTGTCTCTCCCTGTCTTTCTCTCTTTGTCTCTTTTCTGTCTCTGTCTGTCTCTGTTTGTCTCTGTCTCTCTCTCTGTCTTTCTTTGTCTCTATCTGTATTTCTATGTCTCTCTATGTCTCTCTCTCTGTATCTCTCTGTCTCTCTCTGTCTCTCTCTGTCTCTCTCTGTCTCTCTCTGTCTCTCTCTATGTCTCTCTCTGTCTCTCTCTCTTAGTCGCTCTCTGTCTCTCTCTATGTCTCTCTCTATCCCTATCTCTGTCTCTCTGTGTTTCTCTCTCCGTGTGTCTCTTTCTGTCTCTCTCTGTCTCTCTCTATGTCTCTCTCTGTATCTCTCTCTGTCTCTCTCTGTGTCTCTGTCTATCTCTTTCTCTCTTTCTTTCTCTCTCTGTCTCTATCTATGTCTCTCTCTGTCTCTCTCTGTCTCTCTCTTTCTCTCTGTCTCTCTATGTCTCTCTCTGTTTCTCTCTCTGTATCTCTCTGTCTAGATCTGTCTCTCTCTGTGTCTCCCTCTCTATCTCTTTCTCTCTCTGTCTCTCTCTGTTTCTCTCTCTGTCTCTCTCTGTCTCTCTGTGTATCTCTCTGTGTCTCTCTCTGTCTCTCTCTCTGTCTCTCTCTGTGTCTCTAGCTCTGTCTCTCTCTGTGTCTCTGTCTCTCTCTTTCTCTGTCTCTGTCTTTCTCTGTCTCTCCCTGTCTTTCTCTCTTTGTCTCTTTTCTGTCTCTGTCTGTCTCTGTCTCTCTCTGGCTCTCTCTCTGTCTTTCTTTGTCTCTATCTGTATTTCTATGTCTCTCTATGTCTCTCTCTCTGTATCTCTCTGTCTCTCTATGTCTCTCTCTGTCTCTCTCTGTCTCTCTCTGTCTCTCTCTCTGTCTCTCTCTGTCTATCTCTCAGTCGCTCTCTGTCTCTCTCTATGTCTCTCTCTATCCCTATCTCTGTCTCTCTGTGTCTCTCTCTCTGTCTCTCTCTGTGTCTCTGTCTATCTCTTACTCTCTTTCTTTCTCTCTCTGTCTCTATCTATGTCTCTCTCTGTGTCTCTCTCTGTCTCTCTCTCTGTCTGTCCCTGTCTCTCTCTGTCTCTCTGTCTCTCTCTGTCTCTCACTGTCTCTTTCTGTCTCTCTCTGTCTCAATCTCTGTCTCTCTCTGTTTCTCTCTTTGTCTCTCTCTGTCTCTCTCAGTCTCTCTCTATGTCTCTCTCTATCTCTCTATGTCTCTGCAGGTCTTTTTCTGTCTCTCTCTGTCGCTCTCTGTCTTTCTCTGTCTCTCTCTGTCTCTCTCTCTTTGTCTCTTTTCTGTCTCTGTCTGTCTCTCTCTCTGTTTCTCTCTGTCTGTCTCTGTCTTTCTTTGTCTCTCTCTGTATTTCTATGTCTCTCTATGTCTCTCACTCTGTATCTCTCTGTCTCGCTTTGTTGCTCTTTGTCTTTCTCTATCTCTCTCTGTCTCTCTCTCTGTCTCTCTCTGTCTCTCTCTCTATCGCTCTCTGTCTCTCTCTATGTCTCTCTCTATCCCTATCTCTGTCTCTCTCGGTCTCACTCTGTCTCTCTCTGTCTCTCTCTCTGTCTCTCTCTGTCTCTCTCTCTGTCTTTCTTTGTCTCTCTCTGTATTTCTATGTCTCTCTATGTCTCTCTCTCTGTCTCTCTCTGTCTCTCTTTGTCTCTCTCTGTCTCTCTGTCTCTCTCTCTGTCGCTCTCTGTCTCTCTCTATGTCTCTCTCTATCCCTATCTCTGTCTCTCTCTGTCTCTCTCTCTGTGTCTCTCTCTGTGTCTCTCTCTGCTCTCTCTCTGTCTCTCTATGTGTCTCTGTCTCTCTCTTTCTCTCTCTTTGTCTCTCTCTGTCTCTATTTATTTCTCTCTCTGTCTCTCTCTCTGTCTCTCCCTGTCTCTCTCTGTATCTTTGTCTCTCTATGTCTCTCTCTGTCTCTTTCTGTCTTCTCTGTCTCAATCTCTGTCTCTCTCTGTTTCTCTATTTGTCTCTCTCTGTCTCTCTCTATATCTCTCTCTGTCTCTCTTTGTCTCTCTCTGTAGGTCTCTTTCTGTCTCTCTCTGTCGCTCTCTGTCTTTCTCTGTCTCTCTCTGTATCTCTCTTTGTCTCTTTTCTGTCTCTGTCTGTTTCTCTCTCTGTCTCTCTCTGTCTCTCTCTGTCTTTCTTTGTTTCTCTCTGTATTTCTATGTCTCTCTATTTCTCTCTCTCTCTATCTTTCTGTCTCTCTTTGTCTCTCTTTGTCTCTCTCTGTCTCTCTCTGTCTCTCTCTCTGTCTCTCTCTGTCACTCTCTATCCCTATCTCTGTCTCTCTCAGTCTCTCTGTCTCTCTCTGTCTCTCTCTGTGTCTCTCTCTGTCTCTCTATGTCTCTCTCTGTCTCTCTCTCTGTATCTCTCTGTCTAGCTCTGTCTCTCTCTGTGTCTCCCTGTGTCTCCCTCTCTATCTCTGTCTCTTTCTGTCTCTCTCTGTTTCTCTCTCTGTCTCTCTCTGTCTCTCTCTGTATCTCTCTGTGTCTCTCTCTCTGACTCTCTCTGTGTCTCTGTCTCTCTCTTTCTCTCTCTCTGTCTCTTTCTGTCTCTATCTATGTCTCTCTCTGCCTCTCTCTCTGTCTCTCCCTGTCTCTCTCTGTCTCTCTGTTTCTCAATGTCTCTCTCTGTCTCTCTCTCTGTATCTCTCTGTCTAGCTCTGTCTCTCTCTGTGTCTCCCTGTGTCTCCCTCTCTAACTCTGTCTC
>NW_028227276.1:17010529-17020029 GCF_978045245.1 Mus caroli | reverse complement strand
TAGAGAGAGACTGAGAGCGACAGATAGAGAGACAGAGAGAGAGAGAGAGACAGAGAGAGAAAGAGAGAGACAAAAAGAGACAGAAAGATAGAGAGAGAGAAATAGAGAGACATAGAAATACAGAGAGAAACAAAGAAAGACAGAGAGAGACAGAGAGAGACAGAGAGAGAAACAGACAGAGACAGAAAAGAGACAAAGATAGAGAGACAGAGAGAGACAGAGAAAGACAGTGAGCGACAGAGAGAGACAGAAAGAGACCTACAGAGAGAGACAAAGAGAGACAGAGAGAGATATAGAGAGAGACAGAGAGAGACATAAAGAGAAACAGAGAGAGACAGAGATTGAGACAGAGAGAGACAGAAAGAGACAGAGAGAGTCATAGAGAGATAAATAGACAGAGAGAGACAGGGAGAGACAGAGAGAGAGACAAAGAGAGACATAAATAAAGACAGAGAGAGACAGAGAGAGAGAAAGAGAGAGACAGAGACACAGAGAGAGAGCAGAGAGAGACACAGAGAGAGACACAGAGAGACAGAGAGAGACAGAGAGTGACAGAGATAGGGATAGAGAGAGACATAGAGAGAGACAGAGAGCGACAGATAGAGAGACAGAGAGAGACAGAGAGAGAGACCGAGAGAGACAGAGAGAGACAGAGAGAGACAAAGAGAGACAGAGAGATACAGAGAGAGAGACATAGAGAGACATAGGAATACAGAGAGAGACAAAGAAAGACAGAGAGAAAGACAGAGAGAGACAGAGAGAGAGACAGACAGAGACAGAAAAGAGACAAAGAGAGAGAGAGAGAGAGACAGAGAAAGACAGAGAGCGACAGAGAAATACAGAAAGAGACATACGGAGAGAGATATAGAGAGATAGAGAGAGACATAGAGAGAGACAGAGAGAGACAGAGAGAAACAAAGAGAGAAACAGAGAGAGACAGAAATTGAGACTGAGAGAGACAGAAAGAGACAGAGAGAGACAGAAAGAGACAGAGAGAGACAGAGAGAGACAGAGAGTGACAGAGAGAGACAGAAAGAGACATACAGAGAGAGATATAGAGAGACAGAGAGAGACAGAGAGAGACAGAGAGAGACAAAGAGAGAAACAGAGAGAGACAGATAGAGAGACAGAGAGAGACAGAGATAGGGATAGAGAGAGACAGAGAGAGAGAAGGAGAGAGACAGAGACAGAGAGAGATAGAGACAGGGTGAGATAGACTGAGTGAGACAGAAAGAGAGACAGAGATAGAGACAGAGAGAGACAGAGAGAGAGACAGAGAGTGACAGAGAGAGACAGAGAGAGAAAGAGAGAGACCGAGAGAGAGACAGAGAGAGAGAGACAGAGAGAGACAGAGAGAGAAACAGAGAGAGACAGAGTTAGAGAGGGAGACACAGGGAGACACAGAGAGAGACAGAGCTAGACAGAGAGATACAGAGAGAGAGACAGAGAGAGACATTGAGAAACAGAGAGACAGAGAGAGACAGGGAGAGACAGAGAGAGAGGCAGAGAGAGACATAGATAGAGACAGAGAGAGACAGAGAGAGAGAAAGAGAGAGACAGAGACACAGAGAGAGTCAGAGAGAGAGACACAGAGAGAGACAGAGAGAGAGACAGAGAGAGACACAGAGAGATACAGAGAGAGACAGAGAGATACAGCGAGAGAGACAGAGAGAGACATAGAGAGACAGAGAGACAGAGAGAGACACAGAGAGAGACAGAGAGAGACAGAGAGACTGAGAGAGACAGAGATAGGGATAGAGAGCGACAGAGAGAGACAGAGAGAGAGACAGAGAGAGACAGAGATAGGGATAGAGAGAGACATAGAGAGAGACAGAGAGCGACAGAGAGAGAGACAGAGAGACAGAGAGAGACAAAGAAAGACAGAGATAGAGACAGAGAGAGACAGAGAGAGAGACAGAGAGAGACAGAGTGAGACCGAGAGAGACAGAGATAGGGATAGAGAGAGACATAGAGAGAGACAGAGAGAGATAGAGAGAGACAGAGAGAGACAGAGAGAGAGACAGAGAGAGATAGAGAAAGACAAAGAGCAACAAAGCGAGACAGAGAGATACAGAGTGAGAGACATAGAGAGATATAGAAATACAGAGAGAGACAAAGAAAGACAGAGACAGACAGAGAGAAACAGAGAGAGAGACAGACAGAGACAGAAAAGAGACAAAGAAAGAGAGACAGAGAGAGACAGAGAAAGACAGAGAGCGACAGAGAGAGACAGAAAAAGACCTGCAGAGAGAGACATTGAGAGATAGAGAGAGACATAGAGAGAGACTGAGAGAGCCAGAGAGAGACAAAGAGAGAAACAGAGAGAGACAGAGATTGAGACAGAGAGAGACAGAAAGAGACAGAGAGAGACAGAGAGAGACAGAGAGACAGAGAGAGACAGGGACAGACAGAGAGAGAGACAGAGAGAGACACAGAGAGAGACATAGATAGAGACAGAGAGAGAAAGAAAGAGAGTAAGAGATAGACAGAGACACAGAGAGAGACAGAGAGAGAGACACAGAGAGACAGAGATGGGGATAGAGAGAGACATAGAGAGAGACAGAGAGCGACTGAGAGATAGACAGAGAGAGACAGAGAGAGAGACAGAGAGAGACAGAGAGAGACAGAGAGAGACATAGAGAGACAGAGAGATACAGAGAGAGAGACATAGAGAGACATAGAAATACAGATAGAGACAAAGAAAGACAGAGAGAGAGCCAGAGAGAGACAGAGACAGACAGAGACAGAAAAGAGACAAAGAGAGAAAGACAGGGAGAGACAGAGAAAGACAGAGATAGAGAAAGAGAGAGACAGAGACACAGAGAGAGACAGAGCGAGAGACACAGAGAGAGACAGAGAGAGAGACAGAGAGAGACACAGAGAGATACAGAGAGAGACAGAGAGAGACAGAGAGACACAGAGAGAGAAACAGAGAGAGACAGAGAGAGAAAGAGATAGAGAGGGAGACACAGGGAGACACAGAGAGAGACAGAGCTAGACAGAGAGATACAGAGTGAGAAACAGAGAGAGACATAGAGAGACAGAGAGAAAGAGAGAGACAGAGAGAGAGACAGAGATAGACATAGATAGAGACAGAGAGAGAAAGAAAGAGAGAAAGAGATAGACAGAGACACAGAGAGAGACAGAGAGAGAGACAGAGAGAGACATAGAGAGAGACAGAGAGAGACAGAGAGAGACACACCGAGAGAGAAACACAGAGAGACAGAGATAGGGATAGAGAGAGACATAGAGAGAGACAGAGAGCGACTAAGAGAGAGAGACAGAGAGAGACAGAGAGAGAGACAGAGAGAGACAGAGAGAGACAGAGAGAGACAGAGAGAGACAGAGAGAGACAGAGAGAGAGACATAGAGAGACATAGAAATACAGATAGAGACAAAGAAAGACAGAGAGAGAGCCAGAGAGAGACAGAGACAGACAGAGACAGAAAAGAGACAAAGAGAGAAAGACAGGGAGAGACAGAGAAAGACAGAGACAGAGAAAGAGAGAGACAGAGACACAGAGAGAGACAGAGCGAGAGACACAGAGAGAGACAGAGAGAGAGACAGAGAGAGACACAAGGAGAGACAGAGAGAGACAGAGAGAGACAGAGAGAGACAGAGAGAGAAACAGAGAGAGACAGAGAGAGAAAGAGATAGAGAGGGAGACACAGGGAGACACAGAGAGAGACAGAGCTAGACAGAGAGATACAGAGAGAGAGAAAGAGAGAGACATAGAGAGACAGAGAGACAGAGAGAGACAGAGAGAGACAGAGAGAGAAAGAGAGACCGAGAGAGACAGAGATAGGGATAGAGAGAGACATAGAGAGAGACAGAGAGTGACAGAGAGAGAGACAGAGAGAGACAGAGAGAGAGACAGAGAGAGACAGAGAGAGACAAAGAGAGTCAAAGAGAGACAGAAAGATAGAGAGAGAGAGAAATAGAGAGACATAGAAATACAGAGAGAAACAAAGAAAGACA
Organism: Mus caroli; assembly: GCF_978045245.1. Classification (NCBI taxonomy): domain Eukaryota; kingdom Metazoa; phylum Chordata; class Mammalia; order Rodentia; family Muridae; genus Mus; species Mus caroli. The sequence goes on along the minus strand of NW_028227276.1, from coordinate 17,016,051 downwards.
GAGAGAGACAGAGAGAGACAGAGAGAGAAAGAGACAGAGACAGAAAAGAGACAAAGAGAGAGAGACTGAGAGAGACAGAGAAAGACAGAGAACGACAGAGAGAGACAGAAGGAGACCTAAAGAGAGAGACAAAGAGAGACAGAGAGAGATATAGAGAGAGACAGAGAGAGACAGAGAGAGACAAATAGAGAAACAGAGAGAGACAGAGATTGAGACAGAGAGAGACAGAAAGAGACAGAGAGAGACATAGAGAGACAAAGAGACAGAGAGAGACAGGGAGAGACAGAGAGAGACATAAATAGAGACAGAGAGAGATAGAGAGAGAGAAAGAGGAAGACAGAGACACAGAGAGAGACAGAGAGAGCAAAGAGAGACACAGAGAGAGACACAGAGAGACAGAGAGAGACAGAGAGAGACAGAGACACAGAGATAGGGATAGAGAGAGACATAGAGAGAGACAGAGAGCAACAGAGAGAGAGACAAAGAGAGACAGAGAGAGAGACAGAGAGAGACAAAGAGAGACAGAGAGATACAGAGAGAGAGACATAGAGAGACATAGAAATACAGAGAGAGACAGAGAAAGACAGAGAGAGAGACAGAGAGAGACAGACAGAGACAGACAGAAACAGAAAAGAGACAAAGAGAGAGAGAGACAGAGAGAGACAGAGAAAGACAGAGAGCGACAGAGAGAGACAGAAAGAGACATACGGAGAGAGACATCGAGAGACAGAGAGAGACATAGAGAGAGACAGAGAGAGACAGAGAGAGACAAAGAGAGAAAAAGAGAGAGACAGAAATTGAGACAGAGAGAGACAGAAAGAGACAGAGAGGGACAGAAAGAGACAGAGAGAGACAGAAAGAGACACAGAGAGACAAAGAGAGAAACAGAGAGAGACAGAGAGAGACTGAGAGAGAGACAGACAGACAGAGAGAGAGACAGAGAGAGACAGAGAGAGACAAAGAGAGACAAAGAGAGACAGAAAGATAGAGAGAGAGAGAGAAATAGAGAGACATAGAAATACAGAGAGAAACAAAGAAAGAGAGAGAGACAGAGAGAGACAGAGAGAGAAACAGACAGAGACAGAAAAGAGACAAAGAGAGAGAGACAGAGAAAGTCAGAGAGCGACAGAGAGAGACAGAAAGAGACCTACAGAGAGAGACAAAGAGAGACAGAGAGATATAGAGAGAGACAGAGAGAGACAAATAGAGAAACAGAGAGAGACAGAGATTGAGACAGAGAGAGACAGAAAGAGACAGAGAGAGACATAGAGAGACAAAGAGACAGAGAGAGACAGGGAGAGACAGAGAGAGAGACAGAGAGAGAAATAAATAGAGACAGAGAGAGACAAAGAGAGAGAAAGAGAGAGACAGAGACACAGAGAGAGACAGAGAGAGAGCAGAGAGAGAGACACAGAGAGAGACACAGAGAGAGAGAGAGAGACAGAGAGAGACAGAGATAGGGATAGAGAGAGACATAGAGAGAGACAGAGAGACAGAGAGAGACTGAGAGAGACAGAGAGAGACACAGAGAGAGACACAGAGAGAGAGAGAGAGACAGAGAGAGACAGAGGTAGGGATAGAGAGAGACATAGAGAGACAGAGAGACAGAGAGAGAGACTGAGAGAGACAGAGAGAGACAGAGAGAGACAAAGAGAGACAGAGCGATACAGAGAGAGAGACATAGAGAGACATAGAAATACAGAGAGAGACAAAGAAAGACAGAGAGAGAGACAGAGAGAGACAGAGAGAGAGACAGAGAGAGACAGAGTGAGACCGAGAGAGACAGAGATAGGGATAGAGAGAGACATAGAGAGAGACAGAGAGCGATAGAGAGAGAGACAGAGAAAGACAAAGAGAAACAAAGCGAAACAGAGAGATACAGATAAAGAGACATAGAAATACAGAGAGAGACAAAGAAAGACAGAGACAGACAGAGAGAAACAGAGAGAGAGACAGACAGAGACAGAAAAGAGACAAAGAGAGAGAGACAGAGAGTGACAGAGAAAGACAGAGAGCGACAGAGAGAGACAGAAAGAGACCTACAGAGAGAGACATAGAGAGATAGAGAGAGACATAGAGAGAGACTGAGAGAGACAGAGAGAGACAAAGAGAGAAACATAGAGAGACAGAGATTGAGACAGAGAGAGACAGAAAGAGACAGAGAGAGACATAGAGAGACAGAGAGACAGAGAGAGACAGGGACAGACAGAGAGAGAGACAGAGAGAGAGACAGAGAGAGACTAGATAGAGACAGAGAGAGACAGAAAGAGAGAAAGACATAGACAGAGACACAGAGAGAGACAGAAAGAAGACAGAGAGAGACATAGAGAGAGACAGAGAGAGACACACAGAGAGAGAGACACAGAGAGACAGAGATAGGTATAGAGAGAGACATAGAGAGAGACAGAGAGCGACTAAGAGAGAGAGACAGAGAGAGACAGAGAGAGAGACAGAGAGAGACAGAGAGAGACATAGAAATACAGATAGAGACAAAGAAAGACAGAGAGAGAGCCAGAGAGAGACAGAGACAGACAGAGACAGAAAAGAGACAAAGAGAGAAAGACAGGGAGAGACAGAGAAAGACAGAGACAGAGAAAGAGAGAGACAGAGACACAGAGAGAGACAGAGCAAGAGACACAGAGAGAGACAGAGAGAGAGACAGAGAGAGACACAGAGAGATACAGAGAGAGACAGAGAGAGACAGAGAGAGAAACAGAGAGAGACAGAGAGAGAAAGAGATAGAGAGGGAGACACAGGGAGACACAGAGAGAGACAGAGCTAGACAGAGAGATACAGAGAGAGAGACAGAGAGAGACATAGAGAGACAGAGAGACAGAGAGAGACAGAGAGAGACAGAGAGAGAAACAGAGAGAGACAGAGAGAGAAAGAGATAGAGAGGGAGACACAGGGAGACACAGAGAGAGACAGAGCTAGACAGAGAGATACAGAGAGAGAGACAGAGAGAGACATAGAGAGACAGAGAGACAGAGAGAGACAGAGAGAGACAGAGAGAGAAAGAGAGACCGAGAGAGACAGAGATAGGGATAGAGAGAGACATAGAGAGAGACAGAGAGCGACAGAGAGAGAGACAGAGAGAGACAGAGAGAGAGACAGAGAGAGACAGAGAGAGACAAAGAGAGACAAAGAGAGACAGAAAGATAGAGAGAGAGAGAAATAGAGAGACATAGAAATACAGAGAGAAACAAAGAAAGACAGAGAGAACGAGAGAGACAGAGAGAGAAACAGACAGAGACAGAAAAGAGACAAAGAGAGAAAGACTGAGAGAGACAGGGAAAGACAGAGAGCGACAGAGAGAAACAGAAGGAGACCTAAAGAGAGAGACAAAGAGAGACAGAGAGAGATATAGAGAGAGACAGAGAGAGACAGAGAGAGACAAGTAGAGAAACAGAGAGAGACAGAGATTGAGACAGAGAGAGACAGAAAGAGACAGAGAGTTACATAGACAGACAAAGAGACAGATAGAGACAGGCAGAGGCAGAGAGAGAGACAGAGAGAGACATAAATAGAGACAGAGAGAGATAGAGAGAGAGAAAGAGGAAGACAGAGACACAGAGAGAGACAGAGAGAGCAAAGAGAGACACAGAGAGAGACACAGAGAGACAGAGAGAGACAGAGAGAGACAGAGACACAGAGATAGGGATAGAGAGAGACATAGAGAGAGACAGAGAGCAACAGAGAGAGAGACAAAGAGAGACAGAGAGAGAGACAGAGAGAGACAAAGAGAGACAGAGAGATACAGAGAGAGAGACATAGAGAGACATAGAAATACAGAGAGAGACAGAGAAAGACAGAGAGAGAGACAGAGAGAGACAGAGAGAGAGACAGACAGAGACAGAAAAGAGACAAAGAGAGAGAGAGACAGAGAGAGACAGAGAAAGACAGAGAGCGACAGAGAGAGACAGAAAGAGACATACGGAGAGAGACATAGAGAGACAGAGAGAGACATAGAGAGAGACAGAGAGAGACAGAAAGAGACAAAGAGAGAAACAGAGAGAGACAGAAATTGAGACAGAGAGAGACAGAAAGAGACAGAGAGAGACAGAAAGAGACAGAGAGAGACAGAAAGAGACACAGAGAGACAAAGAGAGAAACAGAGAGAGACAGAGAGAGACAGAGAGAGAGACAGACAGACAGAGAGAGAGACAGAGAGAGACAGAGAGAGACAAAGAGAGACAAAGAGAGACAGAAAGATAGAGAGAGAGAGAAATAGAGAGACATAGAAATACAGAGAGAAACAAAGAAAGACAGAGAGAGACAGAGAGAGACAGAGAGAGAAAGAGAAAGAGACAGAAAAGAGACAAAGAGAGAGAGACAGAGAAAGACAGAGAGCGACAGAGAGAGACAGAAAGAGACCTACAGAGAGAGACAAAGAGAGACAGAGAGAGATATATATAGAGAGAGACAAATAGAGAAACAGAGAGAGACAGAGATTGAGACAGAGAGAGACAGAAAGAGACAGAGAGAGACATAGAGAGACAAAGAGACAGAGAGAGACAGGGAGAGACAGAGAGAGAGACAGAGAGAGAAATAAATAGAGACAGAGAGAGACAAAGAGAGAGAAAGAGAGAGACAGAGACACAGAGAGAGACAGAGAGAGAGCAGAGAGAGACACAGAGAGAGACACAGAGAGAGAGAGAGACAGAGAGAGACAGAGATAGGGATAGAGAGAGACATAGAGAGAGACAGAGAGACAGAGAGAGAGACTGAGAGAGACAGAGAGAGACAGAGTGAGACAAAGAGAGACAGAGAGATACAGAGAGAGAGACATAGAGAGACATAGAAATACAGAGAGAGACAAAGAAAGACAGAGAGAGAGACAGAGAGAGACAGAGAGAGAGACAGAGAGAGACAGAGTGAGACCGAGAGAGACAGAGATAGGGATAGAGAGAGACATAGAGAGAGACAGAGAGCGATAGAGAGAGAGACAGAGAGAGACAGAGAAAGACAAAGAGAAACAAAGCGAAACAGAGAGATACAGATAGAGAGACATAGAAATACAGAGAGAGACAAAGAAAGACAGAGACAGACAGAGAGAAACAGAGAGAGAGACAGACAGAGACAGAAAAGAGACAAAGAGAGAGAGACAGAGAGTGACAGAGAAAGACAGAGAGCGACAGAGAGAGACAGAAATAGACCTACAGAGAGAGACATAGAGAGATAGAGAGAGACATAGAGAGAGACTGAGAGAGACAGAGAGAGACAAAGAGAAAAACATAGAGAGACAGAGATTGAGACAGAGAGAGACAGAAAGAGACAGAGAGAGACATAGAGAGACAGAGAGACAGAGAGAGACAGGGACAGACAGAGAGAGAGACAGAGAGAGAGACAGAGAGAGACATAGATAGAGACAGAGAGAGACAGAAAGAGAGAAAGAGATAGAGAGAGACACAGAGAGAGACAGAGAGAAGACAGAGAGAGACATAGAGAGAGACAGAGAGAGACAGAGAGAGACACACAGAGAGAGAGACACAGAGAGACAGAGATAGGGATAGAGAGAGACA
>NW_028227276.1:16973029-17000529 GCF_978045245.1 Mus caroli | reverse complement strand
GAGATAGGGATAGAGAGAGACACAAATAGAGACAGAGAGAGAGAAAGAGAAAGACAGAGACACAGAGAGAGACAGAGAGAGCAAAGAGAGACACAGAGAGAGACACAGAGAGACAGAGAGAGACAGAGAGATACAGAGAGACAGAAATAGGGATAGAGAGAGACATAGAGAGACAGAGAGCAACAGAGAGAGAGACAAAGAGAGACAGAGAGATACAGAGAGAGAGACATAGAGAGACATAGAAATACAGAGAGAGACAAAGAAAGACAGAGAGAGAGACAGAGAGAGACAGAGAGATAGGCAGACAGAGACAGAAAAGAGACAAAGAGAGAGAGAGACCGAGAGAGACAGAGAAAGACAGAGAGCGACAGAGAGAGACAGAAAGGAACATACGGAGAGAGACATAGAGAGACAGAGAGAGACATAGAGAGAGACAGAGAGAGACATGGAGAGACAAAGAGAGAAACAGAGAGAGACAGAAAGAGACACAGAGAGACAAAAGAGAGAGACAGGGAGAGACAGAGAGAGATAGAGAAAGAGACAGAGAGAGATAGAGAGAGACAGAGAGAGACAGAGAGAGACATAAAGAGACACAGAGAGACAAAAGAGAGAGACAGAGAGAGACAGAGAGAGATAGAGAAAGAGACAGAGAGAGATAGAGAGAGACAGAGAGAGACACAGAGAGAGACAGAGAGTGAGACAGAGAGAGAGTTTGAGAGACAGAAAGAGAGACAGAGAGAGACAGAGAGAGAGAAAGAGAGAAACAGAGACACAGAGAGCGACAGAGAGAGACAGAAAGAGACCTACAGAGAGAGACAGAGATTGAGACAGAGAGAGACATAGAGAGACAAAGAGAAAGAGAGAGACAGGGAGAGACAGAGAGAGAGACAGAGAGAGACATAAATAGAGACAGAGAGAGACAGAGAGAGAGAAAGAGAGAAACAGAGACACAGAGAGAGACAGAGAGAGAGCAGAGAGAGACACAGAGAGAAAGAGAGAGACACAGAGAGACAGAGATAGGGATAGAGAGACACATAGAGAGAGACAGAGAGCGACTGAGAGAGAGACAGAGAGAGACAGAGAGAGAGACAGAGAGAGACAGAGAGAGACAGAGAGAGAGAGACAGAGAGAGACACAGAGAGAGACAGAGAGAGACAGAGTGAGACCGAGAGAGACAGAGATAGGGATAGAGAGAGACATAGAGAGAGACAGAGAGCAACAGAGAGAGAGACAGAGAGAGACAGAGAGAGAGACAGAGAGAGACAGAGTAAGACAAAGAGAAAGAAAGCGAGACAGAGAGATACAGAGAGAGAGACATAGAGAGACATAGAAATACAGAGAGAGACAAAGAAAGACAGAGACAGACAGAGAGAAACAGAGAGAGAGAGAGAGACAGAGACAGAAAAGAGACAAAGAGAGAAAGACAGAGAGAGACAGAGAAAGACAGAGAGCGACAGAGAGAGACAGAAAGAGACCTACAGAGAGAGACATAGAGAAATAGAGAGAGACATAGAGAGAGACAGAGAGAGACAAAGAGAGAAACAGAGAGAGAGAGATAGAGACAGAGAGAGACAGAAAGGGACAGAGAGAGACATAGAGAGACAGAGAGACAGAGAGAGACAGGGACAGACAGAGAGAGAGACAGACACTCCAGAAGAGTGTATAAGATTCTGGAGAATCTAAATCCCTCTTATGGTCTGCATACAATGTACATACACACAGCCTCACATACACTTCTAAAAATTTAAAGATGAGTGGGGCCACTGAAAGGGCTCAACAATTAACAGCATTGTCTCCTCTTCCAGAGAACCTGGGATCAACTACCAGCAACTATATGGTGGCCCATCTCCAGTTCCAGGAGATCAGACAGACAGGCAGACAGACAGAGATAAGGATGGCAGGCCTGCCTGGTCTTTCATTTTTTCTTATCCTTTTAAAAAATGTTTATTTATTGATTTATTTATTTATTCATTTATTTATTAGATATAAGTACCCTGTAGCTGCCTTCAGACACTCCAGAAGGGAATGTCAGATTCTTGAGAATCTAAATCCATCTTATGGTCTGCATATGAGGTACATAAACACAGCCACACATACACCTCTAAAAATTTAAAGATCAGAGGGGCCACTGAAAGGGCTCAACAATTAACAGCATTGTCCCCTCTTCCAGAGAACCTGGGATCAACTATCAGCAACTATATTGTGGCCCATCTCCAGTTCCAGGAGATCAGACAGACAGACGTACAGACAGACAGGGATAAGGATCGCAGGCCTGCCTGGTCTTTCTTTTTTTCTTATCCTTTTAAAAAATGTTTATTTATTTATTTATTTATTTATTTATTTATTTATTTATTAGATATAAGTACACTCTAGCTGTCTTCAGACACTCCAGAAGAGGGTGTCAGATTCTGGAGAATCTAAATCCCTTTTATGGTCTGCATATGATGTACATAAACACAGCCTCACAAATACCTCTAAAAATTTAAAGATGGGTTGGGCCACTGAAAGGGCTCAAAAATTAACAGCATTGTCTCCTCTTCCAGAGAACCTGGGATAAACTACCAGCAACTATATGGTGGCCCATCTCCAGTTCCAGGGGATCTGACAGATAGACAGACCGACAGACAGACAGACAAGGTGGCAGGCCTGCCTGGTCTTTCTTTTTTCTTATCCTTTTTAATAATGTTTATTTATTTATTTATTAATTTATTAGATATAAGTACACTGTAGCTGTCTTCAGACACTCCAGAAGAGGGTGTCAGATTCTGGAGAATATAAATCCCTCTTATGGTCTGCATATGATGTACATAAACACAGACTCACATTTACTTCCAAAAATTTAAAGATGTGTGCGGCCACTGAAAGGGCTCAACAATTAACAGCATTGTCTCCTCTTCCAGAGAACCTGGCATCAACTACCAGCAACTATATGGTGGCCCATCTCCAGTTCCAGGGGATCAGACAGACAGAAAGGCAGTCAGAAATAAGGATGGCAGGCCTGCCTGGTCTTTCTTTCTTACTTATCCTTTTGAAAAAATGTTTACTTATTTATTTATTTATTTATTTATTTATTTATTTATTTATTTATTTATTAGATATAAGTACACTGTAGCTTTCTTCAGACACTCCAGAAGAGGGTGTCAGATTCTGGAGAATTTAAATCACTCTTATGGTCTGCATATGATGTATATAAACACAGCCTCACATATACTTCTAAAAATATAAAGATGGGTGGGGCCGCTGAAAGCGCTCAACAATTAACAGCATTTTCTCCTCTTCCAGAGAACCTGGGATCAACTACCAGCAACTATATGGTGGCCCATCTCCAGTTCCAGGGGATCAGACAGAGAGACAGACACAGACAGAGATAAGGATGGCAGGCCTGCCTGTTGCGGCCTGCCCACGGTCCACAACACGAACGGTTCACTGAGAATGGCAGTTCCCTGCAAAGAGAGGAAACTAGACGGGGCGGAAGAAAAGAATGAAGCCAGGACAAGTTCTGATCGAGGCTCAATTTAATATTTCCAGACACTCAGTTTATAAAGGAAGGGGGAGGGAACCCAATTTCCAGCCAAGTAACTCAGGGTCCAGTAGCAGGACGAACACGTGTGTGACTCCAGGCAGCAGAGGCAGGTTCCAGCAGTGGGCGTGGCAGGACGAATGAGCCGGTAGCTCCACCCTTGAGCAGGCAGGTTCCAGGCTGGGGGGAAGGGAGGCCACATTTCCCCCCATTAGGTAACAAAACAAAAATAAAAAAAAGGGGGTGGCCTGTGGAAGAAAAATTATCTATGTTCAATAGTTCTGCCTGAGTTCCTAGGGCTAAAGAAAAAACTGTATCTGGCTGAGACTGTCTTAAAAGCACTGACTGAATAGCAGCACTGGGCTGTAGGCTCTGACTTTATAATGCTAATTAGTGCTGAATAGGTAGCTACCTGTTTACATTTTAAGTAGGGCGTTGGAACCCTGGCTGAGTTTAACTAAACAATTTTAGAATAACACTGAGCTGAAAATTATCCACAATTTTGGGTGAAAGGCAGGGGGACAGGGAGAAGGTGTTAAGACTGGCTGGCTCCTAGTACAAGGCCAATTGGCTTTTTTATTTTTTGGGTGGGAGGCAGTGAAGGGCCTGCTCTTACAACAGCAAGGTCTCCAATCTCTCTCCCCCTATTAATTAAGTTTAAATAGGCAATGCTTAACAGAGGTGATCAAATGATTTTTTTCATCCATAGATGAGTGGGCCTTTAACCTTGACTTGGGTGGACATTGACCTGATTCCTCCCGTGGGCGTTATAACAACCCACATATGTGGCTCTTGGTATCTTTTGGGGAGGGGAGGCAGAGCCTTAAGTATTTTTGGTTTTTAGCTGGAGCCAGATACCAACCTCCTTCAAATCAGGTGTGTCGCACAGGGAACTCAGAAACGGTCAAACTGGACCTTCCCTCCGCAGTAATCTCCTGCGCCAAGCGGTACCCATACCGTATTCATATGATTATGAATCAGTAGCGCAATTCTGAGTTATTGCGAGGTCTCTATATGAGACTTGTCAACCTCAGATTTAGCAAGGCCTAGACAAGAATTATGTCAGTATTAACACCATTAATTTTGGTTAAAATAGGAGCTGAAAGTCTTTCCTCTTCATCCCTGTTATTTCCAGTAGCCTGAGGAACTAAGGACACCTTGCAGTAACAGCAAGGGTGAAAAGCCAGAGGCCAGCTAAGGGACTAAGCCTATTTCTATCAAAATAAGAACTAATCTTTGTAAATATATATGAAATTTTTATTTCCATAGCTCTCCTGTTAAATCTAAATCCTATCTTAGACTGAAAAGCCACATGCTGGGATGTCCTTGGAAGGGAGATTAGCAATACCACCTGTTTGCTCGTAGGGGCGGGGCGGAGAACCGGAGAATGTAGATTGACCTGCTTGAGAGAAGGAAGAATTCTAAACAATGAGAGTGTAGCAATGTAAATTTTCTGTTTGGAGAAGTCAAGGTACTTTATTTAGATGCAAATTGTAAAGCTAAAGTTAATCTCCGGCCTCTTGTAGGGGAATTGGCTCAGAGGAAACAGTGTTTTTTGAGAGCTTCCACTCCCAGCACAAGAGGAATTTTAGTCTTTAGAATGATACTTACGAGAAGAGACAGAATCTGTGTTTACCTGACGAATTAATCTCTCTGGTAGCCACTGTGCTTTATCTTCATCTCGTGAAAAAACACAAACCGAGCCTCTTCCCCAGATTAGAACTGGATCTGGACCCTTCCATTTATTAGTCAGGGCGTCCTTCCATTTTACCAATGCATAAGAATTAGAAGTAACTGGGTGCCAGTTGCGTTCCGCTGCAGACTGACCTTTAATGTCAGTTTGCAAAAAGTTTAGGACAAATAAGGTAAAGGCAAGGTGAGCCTTTGGTGACCTTGGGGGAAACGCTCTGAATTAACTTTGTTAGGTAATTTAGAATATAGGAATCTCTAATAATTGGACTGAATATTAGACCAGTCTAAGATTGAGTTAGAATGGCTGGTCACACTGAAGAAGAGTGAAAAATCATTATGACTCTATTAAATGACTAATTTTACTAAGTCTGAATATACAGTCTCTGATGTACTATTGTTATAAAGTTAAAAGGCTAGAAGCTAGTCTAAACTGGAAAAATGACAAGCAAGGATGGATCTAAAACATGAATTTAATCTTTTAGTCCTTTTAATCAGGACACTGAGTTAACTTACCTGTCAGCTCAGCACACGAATTACCAATATGCTTTTGTAGAGTTCTGTGGAGAGAACCTGTTTTTTCCTTTTCTTAATAAGGTAGCTGTTTTAGGATCAATCTATAAGCCAATAAGTAGACCCTTTTAAGATACTAAAAAACATTTATTAAATTTGACATTTTAATCTCAAATTTTGAAAATAAAGGTATGTTTTAAATAGTGTGCATGGAAATGCACTAAATAGTATATATGGGGATACAATTTCTCTCTTTTGTCTTTTAAGAGGTTAAAGTTTAAAATTTTACAATATCTAACCTTTTGAATTAATAACTTTTTGGACAAAACATTTTAAATATTTGGCTGTAAAGGGGCAGTGACTAATTGCACTTTCAATTATTTTTCTTAAGGAACGGTTGTAACTAGAAGGCTAGAAAAGTTATTAAGAGTCACACGTGCATAATTTATTTATTAACTAAAAATATGTATAAGCAATTGTAAATTTGAGAATTAATAGTATCTGAGGGATGAACAATTTTAAGTAATTATGAGCTCAGAGATGCAGCATTGACTATCAATATATAAATTAAGGTTTGATTGTTCAGCATTTTAAAACACTATCTACAGCACACAACCAGATTATTTGTGCTGGAATAGGGGCAACTGTGTGTCTTAAGACTCCGCTCCACAGCAGCTAGTTGGGCCCACGTGGCCAACGATCGGCTGGGAGGATGAGAAAAATGACTTTACAATAATGTGTTTTTTTTTTTTGGCCAAAGAATTGTCTTGGGCACAACTAATTTTTAATTACCAATTAACAACAATTATAAAAGCTTTCTTTATTTTTTGTAAAACCTTTTGTAGTAAACTAAAACACTAAATAATAAAAGGATACTGTCTCTGAATCTTTTGGGTGAGAGCAAGGATTTAAGGTAAACTTCCCTTGAGAAGCATTAGTTAATAAAATACTTTTCACTTAGGAAACAATATATACTGAAAGATTAAAACTTTTGGCTTCTTGTAAAGAAGCAGAAACAATAAACATTTTTCTTACATAATGTAAAGCTATATTAGCCATACGTAGAGCAAAATTTTCTAGTGATTACCAGTTTACTAGAAGCAAAAATCTTTGAATTTAAGCATTATTTTAAACATCTGAATAGATCTGTAACACTGTTAAAAAGAAATTTTCTTGAACACAGGGAAAAACTTTTTTAGGCATTGTTTGCAAAACAAAAGAAAAGGCCACAAGCCGCTCTGGGACTGCCCAGAGCCCTGTATTGACTCAAAGGTAAAATACTTTTTAATCTGAGCATCAATCTTAAATTTGCAATCAAACTGCAAGCTGCAGTCAATGGAACAATGGCAGTTTTAACCATAATTTTTAAGTTTTTGTGCAAGGTTAGGATAATACCTATAACTTTGGGGAAGCAAAACCTATGTTTAAAAAAATTTATCACTGTTAAAATCAATATTAGAAGCATTACTATCATATTACGAAGTTTGGATATCAATTAATACCTATGAATACCTATTAAAGCAAGCTTTAACGCTTTAATAAAGAGGCATTGCTTTATATCTTATCTTAAATTTTACTATTTAGGATAGGAACCACATTAATCATTATCTAAACTAGAAATATCTTAAGAGACTCAGCCTCTGAAGCTTAATCTCAAACTTTAACTCGCTTCAGGGCCTCACCAACTTTCTCCCAGGTTCCACAATCTATCGTTTCTTCTTCTTTGAACCATGGACAACAGCTATCTATCTTATCTAAAAGATTTCTGACTTTGAACCCTTCCTTCTTCCACCTAAGCAGCTTTCTAAAAAGCTGCGGCACACCGCCTGTCTCTGTATCTAGTTCCGATTTACGAACTGCTGACCCCAAGCAGAACCAGTGTTGGGTCAGCACTGTTTCAAACTTGATTCGTATCCTACCGAATCCTCAGCAACACTTTACAAAACTGAAATTTTTTAGGCTAGCGCTAGCATGTGTACCTGTCCGTTGCTCCGATGCTCCTCCGATACGAAGATTCTTTCCTTTCTTGTGGAGCTCCACACAGCAGTCGTTTCTCTTAACATCCCTCTGCCATTCTTCAGGTCCCAGTTCTGGCGCCAACTGTTGCGGCCCGCCCGCGGTCCACAACACGAACGGTTCACAGAGAATGGCAGTTCCCTGCAAAGAGAGGAAACTAGACGGGGCGGAAGAAAAGAATGAAGCCAGGACAACAAGTTCTGATCGAGGCTCAATTTAATATTTCCAGACACTCAGTTTATAAAGGAAGGGGAAGGGAACCCAATTTCCAGCCAAGTAACTCAGGGTCCAGTAGCAGGACGAACACGTGTGTGACTCCAGGCAGCAGAGGCAGGTTCCAGCAGTGGGCGTGGCAGGACGAATGAGCCGGTAGCTCCACCCTTGAGCAGGCAGGTTCCAGGCTGGGGGGAAGGGAGGCCACACCTGCCTGTTCTTTCTTTCTTTCTTATCCTTTTAAAAAATGTTTATTGATTTATGTATTTATTTATTTATTTATTTATTTATTTATTTATTTATTAGATATAAGTACACTGTAGCTGTCTTCAGACACGCCAGAAGAGGGCGTCAGATTCTGGAGAATCTAAATCCCTCTTATGGTCTGCATATGATGTACATAAACACAGCCTCACATATACTTCTAAACATTTAAAGATGGGCAGGGCCACTGAAAGGGCTCAACAATTAACAGCATTGTCTCCTCTTCCAGAGAACCTGGGAAAAACTAACACAAATATATGGTGGCCCATATCCAGTTCCAGAGGTTCAGACAGACAGACAGACAGACAGAGATAAGGATGTCAGGCCTGCCTGATTTTTCTTTCTTTGTTATCCTTTATAAAAAATATTTATTTATTTTTTAATTTATTTATTTATGTATTTATTAGATATAAGTAGACTGTAGCTGTCTTCAGACACTCCAGTAGACGGTGTCAGATTCTGAAAAATCTAAAACCATCTTCTGGTCTGCATATGATGTACATAAACACAGCCTCAGATATACTTCAAAAAATTTAATGAAGGGTGGGGCCACTGAAAGGGCTCAACAATTAACAGCATTATCTCCTCTTCCAGAGAACCTGGGATCAATTACCAGCAACTATATGGTGGCTCATCTCCAGTTCCCAGGGATCAGACAGACAGACAGACAGACACACAGACAGAGATATCGATGGCAGGCCTGCCTGGTCTTTCTTTCTTTCTTATCCTTTTAAAAAAATGTTTATTTATTTATTCATTTATGTATTTATTAGATATAAGTACACTGTAGCTGTTTTTAGATACTCCAGAAGATGGTGTAATTTTCTGTAGAATCTAAATCCCTCTTATAATCTGCATATGATGTACATAAACACAGCCTAACATACAGGTCTAAATATTTAAAGATGGGTGGGGCCATTGAAAGGGCACAACAATGAACAGCATTGTCTCCTCTTCCAGAGAACCTCGGCTCAACTACCAGCAACTATATGGTGGCCCATCTCCAGTTCCAGGGGATCAGACAGAAAGACAGACAGACAGACAGAGATAAGGATGGCAGGCCTGCCTGGTCTTTCTTTCTTTCTTATCCTTTTGAAAAAATGTTTACTTATTTATTTATTTATGTATTTATTAGATATAAGTACACTGTACCTGTCTTCAGACACTCCAGAAGAGGGTGTCAGATTCTGGAGAATCTAAATCCCTCTTATGGCCTGCATATGATGTACATAAACACAGACTCACGTATACTTCTAAAAATTTAAAGATGTGTGGGGCCACTGAGAGGGCTCAACAATTAACAGCATTGTCTCATCTTCCAGAGAACCTGGGATCAACTACCAGCAACTATATGGTGGCCCATCTCCAGTTCCAGTGGATCAGAAAGACAGACAGACAGACAGACACAGATAAGGATGGCAGGCCTGCCTGGTCTTTCTTTATTTCTTATTCTTTATAAAAAATGTTTATTTATTTATTTATTTATTTATTCATTTATTTATTTATTTATTTATGTATTTATTAGATATAAGTACACTGTGTCTGTCTTCAGACACTCCAGAAGAGGGTGTCAGATTCTGGAGAATCTAAATCCCTCTTATGGTCTGCATATGATATACATAAACACAGCCTCACATATCCTTCAAAAATTTAAAGATGGATGGGATCACTGAAAGGGCTCAACAATTAACAGCATTATCTCCTCTTGCAGACAACCTGGGATCAACTACCAGCAACTATATTGTGGCTCATCTCCAGTTCTAGGGAATCAGACAGAAAGACAGACAGACAGACAGAGATAAGGATGGCAGGCCTGCCTGGTTTTTTTTCTTTCTTATCCTTTTTAAAAATGTTTATTTATTTATTTATTTATTTATGTATTTATTAAATATAAGTACACTGTAGCGGTCTTCAGACACTCCAGAAGAGGGTGTCAGATTCTGGAGAATCTAAATCCCTCTTATGGTCTGCATATGATGTACATAAACACAGACTCACATTTACTTCCAAAAATTTAAAGATGTGTGGGGCCACTGAAAGGGCTCAACAATTAACAGCATTGTCTCCTCTTCTAGAGAATTTGGGATCAACTACCAGCAACTATATGGTGGCCCTTCTCCAGTTCCAGGGTATCAGACAGACAGACAGACAGACAGACAGAGATAAGGATGGCAGGCCTGCATGGTCTTTCTTTCTTTCTTATCCTTTTTAAATAATGTTTATTTATATATATATTTATTTATTTATTTATTTATTTATTTATTTATTTATTTATTAGATATAAGTACACTGTAGCTATCTTTAGACACTCCAGAAGAGGGTGTCAGATTCTGGAGAATCTAAATCCCTCTTACGATCTGCATATGATGTATATAAACACAGCCTCACATTTTCTTCTAAAAATTTAAAGATGGGTGTGGCTTGGAATAAGATGAGTAACCCTGAAAAAGTCAAAAAATGAAAAATCACACTGTAGGACTTGGAATATGGTGAGAAACCCTGAAAAAGTCGAAAAATGAGAAAATCATGCAGTAGTACCTGCAATATGGTGAGAAACACTGAAAAAGTCTTAAAATGATTATATCACACTCTAGGACTTGGAATATGGTGAGAAACCTTGAAAATGTCGAAAAATGAGAAAATCATGCAGTAGGACCCAGAATATGGTGAGAAACCCTGAAAAAAAGTCAAAAAATAAGAAAATCACGCAGTAGGACCTGGAAGCTGGTGAGAAACCCTGAAAAAGTCGAAAAATGAACAAATCAATCTGTAGGATCTGGAATATGTTGAGAAACCCTGAAAAATTCGAAAAAAGCAAAAATCACACTCTAGGACTTGGAATATGTTGAGAAACCCTGAAAAAGTCAAAAAATGAGAAAATCACACTGTAGGACTTGGAATATGGTGAGAAACACTGAAAAAGTCGAAAAATGAGAAAATCACACTGTAGGACTTGAAATATGGTGAGAAACCCTGAAAAAGTCGAAAAATGAGAAAATCACGCAGTAGGACCTGGGATTTGGTGAGAAACACTGAAAAAGTCTTAAAATAGAAAATCACACTGTAGTACTTGGAATATGGTGAAAAATACTGAAAAAGTCTTAAAATGAGAAAATCACACTGTAGGACCTGGAATATAATGAGAAACCCTGAAAAAGTCAAAAAATGAGAAAAATCACACTGTAGTACATGGAATATGGTGAGAAACTCTGAAAAAGTCGCAAATTATAAAATGACAGTGTAGGACCTGGAATATGTTGAGAAAACCTGAAATATTCAAAAATGAGAAAATGACAATGTAGAACCTGGAATACCGTAAGAAACCCTGATAAAGTTAAAAAATGAGAAAATCACACTCTAGGACTGGAATATGGTGAGAAACCCTGAAACATCGAAAAATGAGAAAATCATGTAGTAGGACCCAGAATATGGTGAGAAATCCTAAAAAAAGTCGAAAAATGAGAAAATCACGCAGTAGGAACTGGAAGCTGGTGAGAAACCCTGAAAGAGTCGAAAAATGAGAAAATCAAACTGTAGGACCTGGAATATGTTGAGAAACCCTGAAAAATACGAAAAAGGCAAAAATCACACTCTAGGACTTGGAATATGATGAGAAACCGTGAAAAAGTCAAAAAATGAAAAAATCACACTGTAGTACCTGGTATATGGTGAGAAACACTAAAAAAGTATTAAAATGAGAAAATCACACAGTAGGACCTAAAATATGGTGAGAAAACCTGAAACAGTCCAAAAATAAGAAAATAAAACTTGTAGTACATGCAATATGGTGAGAAACACTGAAAAAGTGGAAAAATGAGAATATCACACTCTAGGACTTGGAATATGATGAGAAACCCAGAAAAAGTCAAAAAATGAGAAAATCACACTGTAGGACTTGGAATGTGGTGAGAAACCCTGAAAAAGTCAAAAATGAGAAAATCACACTGTAGTACCTGGAATATGGTGAGAAACACTGAAAAAGTCTAAAAATAAGATAAAACTTGTAGTACCTGAAATATGATGGGAAACCCTGAAAAAGTCAAAAAATTAGAAAATCAAATTGTAGGAACTGGAATATGCTGAGAATCCCTGAAAAATTCATAAAATGCGAAAATCACACTCTAGGACTTGGAATACGATGAGAAACCCTGAAAAAGTCAAAAAATGAGAAAATCACACTGTAGTACCTGGAATATGGTGAGAAACACTGAAAAAGTCTAAAAATAAGATAAAACGTGTAGTACCTGAAATATGGTGAGAAACCCTGAAAAAGTCGAAAAATGAGAAAATCACACTGTAGGACTTCGAATATGATGAGAAACAGTGAAAAAGTAAAAAAATGAGAAAAATACACTGTAGGAGCTGGAATATGGAGAGAAACCCTGAAAAGGTTAAAAAATTAGAAAATCACAATTGTAGGACCTCCAATATGGTGAGAAACCCTGAAAAAGTCGAAAAATGAGAAAAACACACTGTAGGACCTGGAATATGGTGAGAAACACTGAAAAATTCAAAAAATGAGAAAATCACACAGTAGGACCTGAAATATGGTGAGAAACCGTGAAAGAGTCGAAATATAAGAAAATCAAACTTGAAGTACCTGCAATATGGTGAGAAACCCTGAAAAAGTCGAAAAATGAAAAAATCACACTGTAGGATTTGGAATATGATGAGAAACCATGAAAAAGTCAAAAATGAGAAAAATATACTGTAGGAGTTGGAATGAGGTGAGAAAACCTGAAAAAGTCGAAGAATAAGAAAATCACACAAGTAGGACCTCCAATATGGTAAAAAACCCTGAAAAAGTCGAAAAATTAGAAAATCAAACTGTAGGAACTGGAATATGCTGAGAATACCTGAAAAATTCGAAAAATGCGAAAATCACACTCTAGGACTTGGAATATGATGAGAAACCCTGAAAAATTCAAAAAATGAGAAAATCACACTGTAGTACCTGGTATATGATGAGAAACACTAAAAAAGTATTAAAATGAGAAAATCACCCACTAGGACCTGGAATGTGGTGAAAAACCTTGAAAGAGTCGAAAAATAAGAAAATCAAACTTGTAGTACATGCAATATAGTGACAAACCCTGAAAAAGTCGAAAAATGAGAAAATCACACTGTAGGACTTGGAATATGGTGAGAAACACTGAAAAAGTCGAAAAATGAGAAAATCATGCACTAGGACCCAGAATATGATGAGAAACACAGAAAAAGTCTTAAAATGAGAAAATCACACTGTAGGACCTGGAATGTGGTAAGAAACCCTGAAAATGTCGAAAAATGAGAAAATGACACTGTAGGAGCTGGAATATGGTGAGAAGTCATGAAAAAGTCAAAAAAAAAAAAAGAAATACACACTTGTAGGACTTGCATTATGGTGAGAGACCCTAAAAAAGTCTTAAAATGAGAAAATCACACTGTAGGACTTGGGATATGGTGAGAAACCCTGAAAAAGTCGAAAAATTAGAAAATCAAACTGTAGGAACTGGAATATGCTGAGAATCCCTGAAAAATTCGAAAAATGCGAAAATCACACTCTAGGACTTGGAATATGATGAGAAACCCTGAAAAATTCAAAAAATGAGAAAATCACACTGTAGTACCTGGCATATGGTGAGAAACACTAAAAAAGTATTAAAATGAGAAAATCACACAGTAGGACCTAGAATATGGTGAGAAAACCTGAAACAGTCCAAAAATAAGAAAATAAAACTTGTAGTACAAGCAATATGGTGAGAAACACTGAAAAAGTGGAAAAATGAGAATATCACACTCTAGGACTTGGAATATGATGAGAAACCCAGAAAAAGTCAAAAAATGAGAAAATCTCACTGTAGATCTTGGAATATGGTGAGAATCCCTGAAAAAGTCGAAAAATGAGAAAATCACACTGTAGTACCTGGAATATGGTGAGAAACACTGAAAAAGTCTAAAAATAAGATAAAACTTGTAGTACCTGAAATATGCTGAGAAACCCTGAAAAAGTCGAAAAATGAGAAAATCACACTGTAGGACTTCGAATATGATGAGAAACAGTGAAAAAGTAAAAAAAATGAGAAAAATACACTGTAGGAGCTGGAATATGGAGAGAAACCCTGAAAAGGTTAAAAAATTAGAAAATCACAATTGTAGGACCTCCAATATGGTGAGAAACCCTGAAAAAGTCGAAAAATGAGAAAAACACACTGTAGGACCTGGAATATGGTGAGAAACCGTGAAAGAGTCGAAATATAAGAAAATCAAACTTGAAGTACCTGCAATATGGTGAGAAACCCTGAAAAAGTCGAAAAATGAAAAAATCACACTGTAGGATTTGGAATATGATGAGAAACCATGAAAAAGTCAAAAATGAGAAAAATATACTGTAGGAGTTGGAATGTGGTGAGAAAACCTGAAAAAGTCGAAGAATAAGAAAATCACACAAGTAGGACCTCCAATATGGTGAAAAACCCTGAAAAAGTCGAAAAATTAGAAAATCAAACTGTAGGAACTGGAATATGCTGAGAATACCTGAAAAATTCAAAAAATGCGAAAATCACACTCTAGGACTTGGAATATGATGAGAAACCCTGAAAAATTCAAAAAATGAGAGAATCACACTGTAGTACCTGGTATATGATGAGAAACACTAAAAAAGTATTAAAATGAGAAAATCACACAGTCGGACCTGGAATATGGTGAGAAGCCCTGAAACAGTCCAAAAATAAGAAAATAAAACTTGTAGTACATGCAATATGGTGAGAAACACTGAAAAAGTCGAAAAATGAGAATATTACACTCTAGGACATGGAATATGATGAGAAACCCAGAAAAAGTCAAAAAATGAGAAAATCACACTGTAGGACTTGGAATATGGTGAGAAACCCTGAAAAAGTCGAAAAATGAGAAAATCACACTGTAGTACCTGGAATATGGTGAGAAACACTGAAAAAGTCTAAAAATAAGATAAAACGTGTAGTACCTGAAATATGGTGAGAAACCCTGAAAAAGTCAAAAAATTAGAAAATCAAATTGTAGGAACTGGAATATGCTGAGATTCCCTGAAAAATTCGAAAAATGCGAAAATCACACTCTAGGACTTGGAATACGATGAGAAACCCTGAAAAAGTCAAAAAATGAGAAAATCACACTGTAGTACCTGGAATATGGTGAGAAACACTGAAAAAGTCTAAAAATAAGATAAAACTTGTAGTATCTGAAATATGGTGAGAAACACTGAAAAAGTCGAAAAATGAGAAAATCACACTGTAGGACTTCGAATATGATGAGAAACCGTGAAAAAGTAAAAAAATGAGAAAAATACACTGTAGGAGCCGGAATATGGAGAGAAACCCTGAAAAGGTTAAAAAATTAGAAAATCACAATTGTAGGACCTCCAATATGGTGAGAAACCCTGAAAGAGTCGAAAAATGAGAAAAACACACTGTAGGACCTGGAATATGGTGAGAAACACTGAAAAATTCAAAAAAAGAGAAAATCACACAGTAAGACCTGAAATATGGTGAGAAACTGTGAAACAGTCGAAATATAACAAAAATCAAACTTGAAGTATTTGCAATATGGTGAGAAACCCTGAAAAAGTCGAAAAATGAAAAAATCACACTGTAGGATTTGGAATATGATGAGAAACCATGAAAAAGTCAAAAATGAGAAAAATATACTGTAGGACTTGGAATGTGGTGAGAAAACCTGAAAAAGTCGAAGAATAAGAAAATCACAAAAGTAGGACCTCCAATATGGTGAGAAACCCTAAAAAAGTCAAAAAATGAGAAAATTACAGACTAGGACATGGAATATTGTAAGAAACCCTTTAAAAGTCGGAAAAAGAGAAAATCACACTGTAGGATTTGGAATATGATGAGAAAACCTGAAAAAGTCAAAAAATGAGAAAATCACACTGTAGTACCTGGCATATTGTGAGAAAAAATTGAAAAAGTCTAAAAATGAGAAAATCACACAGTAGGACTTGGAATATGGTGAGAAACCCTGAAACAGTCGAAAAATAAGAAAATCAAACTTGTAGTACCTGCAATATGGTGAGAAAACCTGAAAAAGTCGAAAAATGAGAAAATCACACTGTAGAACCTGCAATAGGGTGAGAAATTCTGAAAAAGTCAAAAAATGAGAAAATCACACTGTAGGACTTGGAATATGATGAGAAAACCTGAAAAAATCTAAAAATGAGAAAATCACACTGTAGGAGCTGGAATATGGTGAGAAACCCTGAAAAAGTCAAAAAAAGAGAAAAATCACACTGTAGGACCTGGAATATGGTGAGAAAACATGAAAAAGTCAAAAAAGGAGAAAATCACACTCTAGGACTTGGAATAGGATGAGAAAACCTGAAAAAGTCCAAAAATGAGAAAATCACACTGTAGGACTTGGAATATGGTGAGAAACCCTGAAAAAGTCAAAAAATGAGAAAAATCACACTGTAGTACATGGAATATGGTGAGAAACTCTGAAAAAGTCGCAAAATAGAAAATGACAGTGTAGGACCTGGAATATGTTGAGAAAACCTGAAATATACAAAAAATGAGAAAATGACAATGTAGAACCTGGAATAAGGTAAGAAACCCCGAAAAATTTAAAAAAAGAGAAAAATCACACTGTAGTACCTGGAATATAGTGAGAAACACTGAAAAAGTCAAAAAATGAGAATATCACACTCTAGGACTTGGAATATGGTGAGAAACCCTGAAAAAGTCAAAACATGAGATATTCATGCAGTAGGACCCAGAATATGGTGAGAAACCCTGAAAGAAGTCGGAAAATGAGAAAATCACGCAGTAGGACCTGGAAGCTAGTGAGAAACCCTGAAAAAGACGAAAAATGAGAAAATCATACTGTAGGACGTGCAATAGGGTGAGAAATTCTGAAAAAGTCAACAAATGAGAAAATCACACTGTAGGACTTGGAATATGATGAGAAAACCTGAAAAAATCTAAAAATGAGAAAATCACACTGTAGGAGCTGGAATATGGTGAGAAACCCTGAAAAGTCAAAAAAAGAGAAAAATCACACTGTAGGACCTGGAATATGGTGAGAAAACATGAAAAAGTCAAAAAAGGAGAAAATCAGGCTCTAGGACTTGGAATAGGATGAGAAAACCTGAAAAAGTCCAAAAATGAGAAAATCACACTGTAGGACTTGGAATATGGTGAGAAACTCTGAAAAAGTCAAAAAATGAGAAAATCACCCTGTAGGACTTGGAATATGGTGAGAAACACTGAAAAAGTCCAAAAATAAGAAATTCACACGTGTAGGACCTGCAATATGGTGAGAAACCCTGAAAAAGTCGAAAAATGAGAAAATCACACTGTAGGACTTGGAATAAGATGAGACACCCTGAAAAAGTCAAAAAATGAGAAAATTTCACTGTAGGACTTGGAATAAGATGAGAAACCCTGAAAAAGTTGAAAAATGAGAAAATCACAATGTAGAAGTTGGAATATGGTGAGCAATCCTGAAAAAGTCAAAAAATGAGAAAATCACACTGTGGAACCTGGAATATGGTGAGAAACTCTGAAAAAGGCGAAAAATTGGAAAACTCACACTCTAGGACTTGGAATATGGTGAGAAACCCTGAAAAAGTCAAAAATGAGAAAATCAGGCTGTAGTAGCTGGAATATGGTGAGAAACATTGAAAAAGTCTCAAAATGAGAAAATCACACAGTTGGACCTGCAATATGGTGAGAAACACTGAAACAGTCGAAAAATAAGAAAATCAAACTTGTAGTACCTGCAATATGGTGAGAAACCCTGAAAAATTCCAAAAATGAGAAAATCACACTGTAGGATTTAGAATATGATGAGAAACCGTGAAAAAGTCAAAAAATGAGAAAAATACACTGTAGAAGCTGGAATATGGTGAGTAAACCCTGAAAAAGTCGAAAATTAAGAAAATCACACTTGTAGAACCTCCAATATGGTGAGAAACCCTGAAAAAGTCAAAAAATGAGAAAATCACAGTAGGACCTGGAATATGTTGAGAAACCCTGAAAAAGTCTTAAAATGAGAAAATCACACAGTAGGACTTGGGATATGGTGAGAAACCCAGAAAAAGTCGAAAAATTAGAAAATCAAACTTGTAGTACCTGCAATATGGTGAGAAAACCTGAAAAAGTCGAAAAATGAGAAAATCATACTGTAGGACGTGCAATAGGGTGAGAAATTCTGAAAAAGTCAAAAAATGAGAAAATCACACTGTAGGACTTGGAATATGATGAGAAAACCTGAAAAAATCTAAAAATGAGAAAATCACACTGTAGGAGCTGGAATATGGTGAGAAACCCTGAAAAGTCAAAAAAAGAGAAAAATCACACTGTAGGACCTGGGATATGGTGAGAAAACATGAAAAAGTCAAAAAAGGAGAAAATCACACTCTAGGACTTGGAATAGGATGAGAAAACCTGAAAAAGTCCAAAAATGAGAAAATCACACTGTAGGACTTGGAATATGGTGAGAAACCCTGAAAAAGTCAAAAAATGAGAAAAATCACACTGTAGTACATGGAATATGGTGAGAAACTCTGAAAAAGTCGCAAATTAGAAAATGACAGTGTAGGACCTGGAATATGTTGAGAAAACCTGAAATATTCAAAAAATGAGAAAATGACAATGTAGAACCTGGAATAAGGTAAGAAACCCCGAAAAATTTAAAAAAAGAGAAAATCACACTGTAGGACCTGGAATATGGTGAGAAACACTGAAAAAGTCGAAAAATGAGAAAATCACACTGTAGGACTTGGAATAAGATGAGACACCCTGAAAAACTCAAAAAATGAGAAAATTTCACTGTAGGACTTGGAATAAGATGAGAAACCCTGAAAAAGTTGAAAAATGAGAAAATCACAATGTAGAAGATGGAATATGGTGAGAAATCCTGAAAAAGTCAAAAAAATGAGAAAATCACACTGTAGGACCTGGAATATGGTGAGAAACTCTGAAAAAGTCGCAAATTAGAAAATGACAGTGTAGGACCTGGAATATGTTGAGAAAACCTGAAATATTCAAAAAATGAGAAAATGACAATGTAGAACCTGGAATAAGGTAAGAAACCCCGAAATATTTAAAAAAAGAGAAAATCACACTGTAGGACCTGGAATATGGTGAGAAACACTGAAAAAGTCAAAAAATGAGAATATCACACTCTAGGACTTGGAATATGGTGAGAAACCCTGAAAAAGTCAAAACATGAGAAATTCATGCAGTAGGACCCAGAATATGGTGAGAAACCCTGAAAGAAGTCGGAAAATGAGAAAATCACGCAGTAGGACCTGGAAGCTAGTGAGAAACCCTGAAAAAGACGAAAAATGAGAATAACAAACTGAAGGACCTGGAATATGTTGAGAAACCCTGAAAAATTCGAAAAAAGCAAAAATCACACTCTAGGACTTGGAATGTGATGAGAAACCCGGAAGAAGTAAAAAAATGAGAAAATCACACTGTAGTACCTGGAATATGGTGAGAAACACTAAAAAAGTATTAAAATGAGAAAATCACACAGTAGGACCTGGAATATGGTGAGAAACTCTGAAAAAGTCGAAAACATGAGAAAATCACGCAGTAGTACCTGGAATATGGTGAGAAACCCTGAAAAAGTCGAAAAATGAGAAAATCACGCAGTAGTACCTGGAATATGGTGAGAAACACTGAAAAAGTCGAAAAATTAGAAAATCACACTGTAGGACTTGAAATAAGATGAGACACCCTGAAAAACTCAAAAAATGAGAAAATTTCACTGTAGGACTTGGAATAAGATGAGAAACCCTGAAAAAGTTGAAAAATGAGAAAATCACATTGTAGAAGATGGAATATGGTGAGCAATCCTGAAAAAGTCTTAAAATGAGAAAATCACACTGTAGGACCTGGGATATGGTGAGAAACTGAAAATGTCGAAAAATAAGAAATTCACACTTGTAGGACATGCAATATGGTGAGAAACCCTGAAAAACTCAAAAAATGAGAAAATCACACTGTAGGACTTGGAATAAAATGAGAAACCGTGAAAAAGACAAAAAATGACAAAAGTACACGGTAGGAGATGGAATATGGAGAGAAACCGTTAAAAAGTAGAAAAATAAGTTATACACACTTGTAGGACATGCAATATGTTGAGAGACCCTGAAAAAGTCTTAAAATGAGAAAATCACACTGTAGTACCTGGAATATGGTGAGAAACCCTGAAAAAGTCCAAAAATAAGAAATTCACACGTGTAGGACCTGCAATATGGTGAGAAACCCTGAAAAAGTCGAAAAATGAGAAAATCACACTGTAGGACTTGGAATAAGATGAGACACCCTGAAAAAGTCAAAAAATGAGAAAATTTCACTGTAGGACTTGGAATAAGATGAGAAACCCTGAAAAAGTTGAAAAATGAGAAAATCACAATGTAGAAGATGGAATATGGTGAGCAATCCTGAAAAAGTCAAAACATGAGAAAATCACACTGTGGAACCTGGAATATGGTGAGAAACTCTGAAAAAGGCGAAAAATTGGAAAAATCACACTCTAGGACTTGGAATATGATGAGAAACCCTGAAAAAGTCAAAAATGAGAAAATCAGTCTGTAGTAGCTGGAATATGGTGAGAAACATTGAAAAAGTCTCAAAATGAGAAAATCACACAGTTGGACCTGTGCAATATTGTGAGAAACACTGAAACATTGGAAAAATAAGAAAATCAAACTTGTAGTACCTGCAATATGGTGAGAAACCCTGAAAAATTCCAAAAATGAGAAAATCACACTGTAGGATTTAGAATATGATGAGAAACCGTGAAAAAGTCAAAAAATGAGAAAAATACACTGTAGAAGCTGGAATATGGTGAGTAAACCCTGAAAAAGTCGAAAAATAAGAAAATCACACTTGTAGAACCTCCAATATGGTGAGAAAACCTGAGAAAGTCAAAAAATGAGAAAATTACACTGTAGGACCTGGAATATGTTGAGAAACACTGAAAAAGTCTTAAAATGAGAAAATCACACTGTAGGACTTGGAATAAGATGAGAAACCCTAAAAAAGTCGAAAAATGAGAAAAATACACTGAAGGAGTTGGAATATGTTGAGAAACCCTGAAAAAGTCTTAAAATGAGAAAATCACACTGTAGGACCTGGAATATGGTGAGAAACTCTGAAAAAGTCGAAAAAAGAGAAAATCACACTCTAGGACTTGGAATATGATGAGAAACCCTGAAAAAGTCAAAAAATGAGAAAATCACAATATAGGACTTGGAATAAGATGAGAAACCGTGAAAAAGACAAAAAATGACAAAAACACGCTGTAGGAGCTGGAATATGGTGAGAAACCCTAAAAAAGTCCAAAAATAAGAAATTCACACTTGTAGGACCTGCAATATGGTGAGAAACCCTGAAAAAGTCGAAAAATGAGAAAATCACACTGTAGGACTTGGAATAAGATGAGACACCCTGAAAAAGTCAAAAAATGAGAAAATTTCACTGTAGGACTTGGAATAAGATGAGAAACCCTGAAAAAGTTGAAAAATGAGAAAATCACAACGTAGAAGATGGAATATCGTGAGCAATCCTGAAAAAGTCAAAAAATGAGAAAATCACACTGTGGAACCTGGAATATGGTGAGAAACTCTGAAAAAGGCGAAAAATTGGAAAACTCACACTCTAGGACTTGGAATATGGTGAGAAACCCTGAAAAAGTCAAAAATGAGAAAATCAGGCTGTAGTAGCTGGAATATGGTGAGAAACATTGAAAAAGTCTCAAAATGAGAAAATCACACAGTTGGACCTGCAATATGGTGAGAAACACTGAAACAGTCGAAAAATAAGAAAATCAAACTTGTAGTACCTGCAATATGGTGAGAAACCCTGAAAAATTCCAAAAATGAGAAAATCACACTGTAGGATTTAGAATATGATGAGAAACCGTGAAAAAGTCAAAAAATGAGAAAAATACACTGTAGAAGCTGGAATATGGTGAGTAAACCCTGAAAAAGTCGAAAATTAAGAAAATCACACTTGTAGAACCTCCAATATGGTGAGAAACCCTGAAAAAGTCAAAAAATGAGAAAATCACAGTAGGACCTGGAATATGTTGAGAAACCCTGAAAAAGTCTTAAAATGAGAAAATCACACAGTAGGACTTGGGATATGGTGAGAAACCCAGAAAAAGTCGAAAAATTAGAAAATCAAACTTGTAGTACCTGCAATATGGTGAGAAAACCTGAAAAAGTCGAAAAATGAGAAAATCATACTGTAGGACGTGCAATAGGGTGAGAAATTCTGAAAAAGTCAAAAAATGAGAAAATCACACTGTAGGACTTGGAATATGATGAGAAAACCTGAAAAAATCTAAAAATGAGAAAATCACACTGTAGGAGCTGGAATATGGTGAGAAACCCTGAAAAGTCAAAAAAAGAGAAAAATCACACTGTAGGACCTGGGATATGGTGAGAAAACATGAAAAAGTCAAAAAAGGAGAAAATCACACTCTAGGACTTGGAATAGGATGAGAAAACCTGAAAAAGTCCAAAAATGAGAAAATCACACTGTAGGACTTGGAATATGGTGAGAAACCCTGAAAAAGTCAAAAAATGAGAAAAATCACACTGTAGTACATGGAATATGGTGAGAAACTCTGAAAAAGTCGCAAATTAGAAAATGACAGTGTAGGACCTGGAATATGTTGAGAAAACCTGAAATATTCAAAAATGAGAAAATGACAATGTAGAACCTGGAATAAGGTAAGAAACCCCGAAAAATTTAAAAAAAGAGAAAATCACACTGTAGGACCTGGAATATGGTGAGAAACACTGAAAAAGTCAAAAAATGAGAATATCACACTCTAGGACTTGGAATATGGTGAGAAACCCTGAAAAAGTCAAAACATGAGAAATTCATGCAGTAGGACCCAGAATATGGTGAGAAACCCTGAAAGAAGTCGGAAAATGAGAAAATCACGCAGTAGGACCTGGAAGCTAGTGAGAAACCCTGAAAAAGACGAAAAATGAGAATAACAAACTGAAGGACCTGGAATATGTTGAGAAACCCTGAAAAATTCGAAAAAAGCAAAAATCACACTCTAGGACTTGGAATGTGATGAGAAACCCGGAAGAAGTAAAAAAATGAGAAAATCACACTGTAGTACCTGGAATATGGTGAGAAACACTAAAAAAGTATTAAAATGAGAAAATCACACAGTAGGACCTGGAATATGGTGAGAAACTCTGAAAAAGTCGAAAACATGAGAAAATCACGCAGTAGTACCTGGAATATGGTGAGAAACCCTGAAAAAGTTGAAAAATGAGAAAATCACGCAGTAGTACCTGGAATATGGTGAGAAACACTGAAAAAGTCGAAAAATTAGAAAATCACACTGTAGGACTTGAAATAAGATGAGACACCCTGAAAAACTCAAAAAATGAGAAAATTTCACTGTAGGACTTGGAATAAGATGAGAAACCCTGAAAAAGTTGAAAAATGAGAAAATCACATTGTAGAAGATGGAATATGGTGAGCAATCCTGAAAAAGTCTTAAAATGAGAAAATCACACTGTAGGACCTGGGATATGGTGAGAAACTGAAAATGTCGAAAAATAAGAAATTCACACTTGTAGGACATGCAATATGGTGAGAAACCCTGAAAAACTCAAAAAATGAGAAAATCACACTGTAGGACTTGGAATAAAATGAGAAACCGTGAAAAAGACAAAAAATGACAAAAGTACACGGTAGGAGATGGAATATGGAGAGAAACCGTTAAAAAGTAGAAAAATAAGTTATACACACTTGTAGGACATGCAATATGGTGAGAGACCCTGAAAAAGTCTTAAAATGAGAAAATCACACTGTAGTACCTGGAATATGGTGAGAAACCCTGAAAAAGTCCAAAAATAAGAAATTCACACGTGTAGGACCTGCAATATGGTGAGAAACCCTGAAAAAGTCGAAAAATGAGAAAATCACACTGTAGGACTTGGAATAAGATGAGACACCCTGAAAAAGTCAAAAAATGAGAAAATTTCACTGTAGGACTTGGAATAAGATGAGAAACCCTGAAAAAGTTGAAAAATGAGAAAATCACAATGTAGAAGATGGAATATGGTGAGCAATCCTGAAAAAGTCAAAACATGAGAAAATCACACTGTGGAACCTGGAATATGGTGAGAAACTCTGAAAAAGGCGAAAAATTGGAAAAATCACACTCTAGGACTTGGAATATGATGAGAAACCCTGAAAAAGTCAAAAATGAGAAAATCAGTCTGTAGTAGCTGGAATATGGTGAGAAACATTGAAAAAGTCTCAAAATGAGAAAATCACACAGTTGGACCTGTGCAATATTGTGAGAAACACTGAAACAGTGGAAAAATAAGAAAATCAAACTTGTAGTACCTGCAATATGGTGAGAAACCCTGAAAAATTCCAAAAATGAGAAAATCACACTGTAGGATTTAGAATATGATGAGAAACCGTGAAAAAGTCAAAAAATGAGAAAAATACACTGTAGAAGCTGGAATATGGTGAGTAAACCCTGAAAAAGTCGAAAAATAAGAAAATCACACTTGTAGAACCTCCAATATGGTGAGAAAACCTGAGAAAGTCAAAAAATGAGAAAATTACACTGTAGGACCTGGAATATGTTGAGAAACACTGAAAAAGTCTTAAAATGAGAAAATCACACTGTAGGACTTGGAATAAGATGAGAAACCCTAAAAAAGTCGAAAAATGAGAAAAATACACTGAAGGAGTTGGAATATGTTGAGAAACCCTGAAAAAGTCTTAAAATGAGAAAATCACACTGTAGGACCTGGAATATGGTGAGAAACTCTGAAAAAGTCGAAAAAAGAGAAAATCACACTCTAGGACTTGGAATATGATGAGAAACCCTGAAAAAGTCAAAAAATGAGAAAATCACAATATAGGACTTGGAATAAGATGAGAAACCGTGAAAAAGACAAAAAATGACAAAAACACGCTGTAGGAGCTGGAATATGGTGAGAAACCCTAAAAAAGTCCAAAAATAAGAAATTCACACTTGTAGGACCTGCAATATGGTGAGAAACCCTGAAAAAGTCGAAAAATGAGAAAATCACACTGTAGGACTTGGAATAAGATGAGACACCCTGAAAAAGTCAAAAAATGAGAAAATTTCACTGTAGGACTTGGAATAAGATGAGAAACCCTGAAAAAGTTGAAAAATGAGAAAATCACAACGTAGAAGATGGAATATCGTGAGCAATCCTGAAAAAGTCAAAAAATGAGAAAATCACACTGTGGAACCTGGAATATGGTGAGAAACTCTGAAAAAGGCGAAAAATTGGAAAACTCACACTCTAGGACTTGGAATATGGTGAGAAACCCTGAAAAAGTCAAAAATGAGAAAATCAGGCTGTAGTAGCTGGAATATGGTGAGAAACATTGAAAAAGTCTCAAATGAGAAAATCACACAGTTGGACCTGCAATATGGTGAGAAACACTGAAACAGTCGAAAAATAAGAAAATCAAACTTGTAGTACCTGCAATATGGTGAGAAACCCTGAAAAATTCCAAAAATGAGAAAATCACACTGTAGGATTTAGAATATGATGAGAAACCGTGAAAAAGTCAAAAAATGAGAAAAATACACTGTAGAAGCTGGAATATGGTGAGTAAACCCTGAAAAAGTCGAAAATTAAGAAAATCACACTTGTAGAACCTCCAATATGGTGAGAAACCCTGAAAAAGTCAAAAAATGAGAAAATCACAGTAGGACCTGGAATATGTTGAGAAACCCTGAAAAAGTCTTAAAATGAGAAAATCACACAGTAGGACTTGGGATATGGTGAGAAACCCAGAAAAAGTCGAAAAATTAGAAAATCAAACTTGTAGTACCTGCAATATGGTGAGAAAACCTGAAAAAGTCGAAAAATGAGAAAATCATACTGTCGGACGTGCAATAGGGTGAGAAATTCTGAAAAAGTCAAAAAATGAGAAAATCACACTGTAGGACTTGGAATATGATGAGAAAACCTGAAAAAATCTAAAAATGAGAAAATCACACTGTAGGAGCTGGAATATGGTGAGAAACCCTGAAAAGTCAAAAAAGAGAAAAATCACACTGTAGGACCTGGGATATGGTGAGAAAACATGAAAAAGTCAAAAAAGGAGAAAATCACACTCTAGGACTTGGAATAGGATGAGAAAACCTGAAAAAGTCCAAAAATGAGAAAATCACACTGTAGGACTTGGAATATGGTGAGAAACCCTGAAAAAGTCAAAAAATGAGAAAAATCACACTGTAGTACATGGAATATGGTGAGAAACTCTGAAAAAGTCGCAAATTAGAAAATGACAGTGTAGGACCTGGAATATGTTGAGAAAACCTGAAATATTCAAAAAATGAGAAAATGACAATGTAGAACCTGGAATAAGGTAAGAAACCCCGAAAAATTTAAAAAAAGAGAAAATCACACTGTAGGACCTGGAATATGGTGAGAAACACTGAAAAAGTCGAAAAATGAGAAAATCACACTGTAGGACTTGGAATAAGATGAGACACCCTGAAAAACTCAAAAAATGAGAAAATTTCACTGTAGGACTTGGAATAAGATGAGAAACCCTGAAAAAGTTGAAAAATGAGAAAATCACAATGTAGAAGATGGAATATGGTGAGAAATCCTGAAAAAGTCAAAAAAATGAGAAAATCACACTGTAGGACCTGGAATATGGTGAGAAACTCTGAAAAAGTCGCAAATTAGAAAATGACAGTGTAGGACCTGGAATATGTTGAGAAAACCTGAAATATTCAAAAAATGAGAAAATGACAATGTAGAACCTGGAATAAGGTAAGAAACCCCGAAATATTTAAAAAAAGAGAAAATCACACTGTAGGACCTGGAATATGGTGAGAAACACTGAAAAAGTCAAAAAATGAGAATATCACACTCTAGGACTTGGAATATGGTGAGAAACCCTGAAAAAGTCAAAACATGAGAAATTCATGCAGTAGGACCCAGAATATGGTGAGAAACCCTGAAAGAAGTCGGAAAATGAGAAAATCACGCAGTAGGACCTGGAAGCTAGTGAGAAACCCTGAAAAAGACGAAAAATGAGAATAACAAACTGAAGGACCTGGAATATGTTGAGAAACCCTGAAAAATTCGAAAAAAGCAAAAATCACACTCTAGGACTTGGAATGTGATGAGAAACCCGGAAGAAGTAAAAAAATGAGAAAATCACACTGTAGTACCTGGAATATGGTGAGAAACACTAAAAAAGTATTAAAATGAGAAAATCACACAGTAGGACCTGGAATATGGTGAGAA
>NW_028227276.1:16920929-16972929 GCF_978045245.1 Mus caroli | reverse complement strand
TAGAAAATCACACTGTAGTACTTGGAATATGGTGAAAAATACTGAAAAAGTCTTAAAATGAGAAAATCACACCGTAGGACCTGGAATATAATGAGAAACCCGGAAAAAGTCAAAAAATGAGAAAAATCACACTGTAGTACATGGAATATGGTGAGAAACTCTGAAAAAGTCGCAAATTATAAAATGACAGTGTAGGACCTGGAATATGTTGAGAAAACCTGAAATATTCAAAAATGAGAAAATGACAATGTAGAACCTGGAATACCGTAAGAAACCCTGATAAAGTTAAAAAATGAGAAAATCACACTCTAGGACTGGAGTATGGTGAGAAACCCTGAAACATCGAAAAATGAGAAAATCATGTAGTAGGACCCAGATTATGGTGAGAAATACTGAAAAAAGTCGAAAAATGAGAAAATCACGCAGTAGGAACTGGAAGCTGGTGAGAAACCCTGAAAGAGTCGAAAAATGAGAAAATCAAACTGTAGGACCTGGAATATGTTGAGAAACCCTGAAAAATACGAAAAAGGCAAAAATCACACTCTAGGACTTGGAATATGATGAGAAACCGTGAAAAAGTCAAAAAATGAAAAAATCACACTGTAGTACCTGGAATATGGTGAGAAACACTAAAAAAGTATTAAAATGAGAAAATCACCCACTAGAACCTGGAATGTGGTGAAAAACCTTGAAAGAGTCGAAAAATAAGAAAATCAAACTTGTAGTACATGCAATATGGTGACAAACCCTGAAAAAGTCGAAAAATGAGAAAATCACACTGTAGGACTTGGAATATGGTGAGAAACACTGAAAAAGTCGAAAAATGAGAAAATCATGCACTAGGACCCAGAATATGATGAGAAACACAGAAAAAGTCTTAAAATGAGAAAATCACACTGTAGGACCTGGAATATGGTAAGAAACCCTGAAAATGTCGAAAAATGAGAAAATGACACTGTAGGAGCTGGAATATGGTGAGAAGTCATGAAAAAGTCAAAAAAAAAAAAAAAGAAATACACACTTGTAGGACTTGCAATATGGTGAGAGACCCTAAAAAAGTCTTAAAATGAGAAAATCACACTGTAGGACTTGGGATATGGTGAGAAACCCTGAAAAAGTCGAAAAATTAGAAAATCAAACTGTAGGAACTGGAATATGCTGAGAATCCCTGAGAAATTCGAAAAATGCGAAAATCACACTCTAGGAATTGGAATATGATGAGAAACCCTGAAAAATTCAAAAAATGAGAAAATCACACTGTAGTACCTGGTATATGGTGAGAAACACTAAAAAAGTATTAAAATGAGAAAATCACACAGTAGGACCTGGAATATGGTGAGAGACCCTAAAAAAGTCTTAAAATGAGAAAATCACACTGTAGGATTTGGGATATGGTGAGAAAACCTGAAACAGTCCAAAAATAAGAAAATAAAACTTGTAGTACATGCAATATGGTGAGAAACACTGAAAAAGTGGAAAAAGGAGAATATCACACTCTAGGACTTGGAATATGATGAGAAACCCAGAAAAAGTCAAAAAATGAGAAAATCACACTGTAGGACTTGGAATGTGGTGAGAAACCCTGAAAAAGTCAAAAATGAGAAAATCACACTGTAGTACCTGGAATATGGTGAGAAACACTGAAAAAGTCTAAAAATAAGATAAAACTTGTAGTACCTGAAATATGATGAGAAACCCTGAAAAAGTCAAAAAATTAGAAAATCAAATTGTAGGAACTGGAATATGCTGAGAATCCCTGAAAAATTCATAAAATGCGAAAATCACACTCTAGGACTTGGAATACGATGAGAAACCCTGAAAAAGTCAAAAAATGAGAAAATCACACTGTAGTACCTGGAATATGGTGAGAAACACTGAAAAAGTCTAAAAATAAGATAAAACGTGTAGTACCTGAAATATGGTGAGAAACCCTGAAAAAGTCGAAAAATGAGAAAATCACACTGTAGGACTTCGAATATGATGAGAAACAGTGAAAAAGTAAAAAAATGAGAAAAATACACTGTAGGAGCTGGAATATGGAGAGAAACCCTGAAAAGGTTAAAAAATTAGAAAATCACAATTGTAGGACCTCCAATATGGTGAGAAACCCTGAAAAAGTCGAAAAATGAGAAAAACACACTGTAGGACCTGGAATATGGTGAGAAACACTGAAAAATTCAAAAAATGAGAAAATCACACAGTAGGACCTGAAATATGGTGAGAAACCGTGAAAGAGTCGAAATATAAGAAAATCAAACTTGAAGTACCTGCAATATGGTGAGAAACCCTGAAAAAGTCGAAAAATGAAAAAATCACACTGTAGGATTTGGAATATGATAAGAAACCATGAAAAAGTCAAAAATGAGAAAAATATACTGTAGGAGTTGGAATGAGGTGAGAAAACCTGAAAAAGTCGAAGAATAAGAAAATCACACAAGTAGGACCTCCAATATTGTAAAAAACCCTGAAAAAGTCGAAAAATTAGAAAATCAAACTGTAGGAACTGGAATATGCTGAGAATACCTGAAAAATTCGAAAAATGCGAAAATCACACTCTAGGACTTGGAATATGATGAGAAACCCTGAAAAATTCAAAAAAAATGAGAAAATCACACTGTAGTACCTGGTATATGATGAGAAACACTAAAAAAGTATTAAAATGAGAAAATCACCCACTAGGACCTGGAATGTGGTGAAAAACCTTGAAAGAGTCGAAAAATAAGAAAATCAAACTTGTAGTACATGCAATATGGTGACAAACCCTGAAAAAGTCGAAAAATGAGAAAATCATGCACTAGGACCCAGAATATGATGAGAAACACAGAAAAAGTCTTAAAATGAGAAAATCACACTGTAGGACCTGGAATATGGTAAGAAACCCTGAAAATGTCGAAAAATGAGAAAATGACACTGTAGGAGCTGGAATATGGTGAGAAGTCATGAAAAAGTCAAAAAAAAAAAAAAGAAATACACACTTGTAGGACTTGCAATATGGTGAGAGACCCTAAAAAAGTCTTAAAATGAGAAAATCACACTGTAGGACTTGGGATATGGTGAGAAACCCTGAAAAAGTCGAAAAATTAGAAAATCAAACTGTAGGAACTGGAATATGCTGAGAATCCCTGAAAAATTCGAAAAATGCGAAAATCACACTCTAGGACTTGGAATATGATGAGAAACCCTGAAAAATTCAAAAAATGAGAAAATCACACTGTAGTACCTGGTATATGGTGAGAAACACTAAAAAAGTATTAAAATGAGAAAATCACACAGTAGGACCTAGAATATGGTGAGAAAACCTGAAACAGTCCAAAAATAAGAAAATAAAACTTGTAGTACAAGCAATATGGTGAGAAACACTGAAAAAGTGGAAAAATGAGAATATCACACTCTAGGACTTGGAATATGATGAGAAACCCAGAAAAAGTCAAAAAATGAGAAAATCACACTGTAGGACTTGAATATGGTGAGAAACCCTGAAAAAGTCGAAAAATGAGAAAATCACACTGTAGTACCTGGAATATG
This sequence comes from Mus caroli, assembly GCF_978045245.1. Lineage (NCBI taxonomy): Eukaryota > Metazoa > Chordata > Mammalia > Rodentia > Muridae > Mus > Mus caroli. The sequence continues at coordinate 16,969,404 of NW_028227276.1, read as the reverse complement.
GTGAGAAACACTGAAAAAGTCTAAAAATAAGATAAAACTTGTAGTACCTGAAATATGATGAGAAACCCTGAAAAAGTCGAAAAATGAGAAAATCACATTGTAGGACTTCGAATATGATGAGAAACAGTGAAAAAGTAAAAAAATGAGAAAAATACACTGTAGGAGCTGGAATATGGAGAGAAACCCTGAAAAGGTTAAAAAATTAGAAAATCACAATTGTAGGACCTCCAATATGGTGAGAAACCCTGAAAAAGTCGAAAAATGAGAAAAACACACTGTAGGACCTGGAATATGGTGAGAAACACTGAAAAATTCAAAAAATGAGAAAATCACACAGTAGGACCTGAAATATGGTGAGAAACCGTGAAACAGTCGAAATATAAGAAAATCAAACTTGAAGTACCTGCAATATGGTGAGAAACCCTGAAAAAGTCGAAAAATGAAAAAATCACACTGTAGGATTTGGAATATGATGAGAAACCATGAAAAAGTCAAAAGTGAGAAAAATATACTGTAGGAGTTGGAATGTGGTGAGAAAACCTGAAAAAGTCGAAGAATAAGAAAATCACACAAGTAGGACCTCCAATAGGTTGAAAAACCCTGAAAAAGTCGAAAAATTAGAAAATCAAACTGTAGGAACTGGAATATGCTGAGAATACCTGAAAAATTCGAAAAATGCGAAAATCACACTCTAGGACTTGGAATATGATGAGAAACCCTGAAAAATTCAAAAAATGAGAGAATCACACTGTAGTACCTGGTATATGATGAGAAACACTAAAAAAGTATTAAAATGAGAAAATCACACAGTCGGACCTGGAATATGGTGAGAAGCCCTGAAACAGTCCAAAAATAAGAAAATAAAACTTGTAGTACATGCAATATGGTGAGAAACACTGAAAAAGTCGAAAAATGAGAATATTACACTCTAGGACTTGGAATATGATGAGAAACCCAGAAAAAGTCAAAAAATGAGAAAATCACACTGTAAGACTTGGAATATGGTGAGAAACCCTGAAAAAGTCGAAAAATGAGAAAATCACACTGTAGTACCTGGAATATGGTGAGAAACACTGAAAAAGTCTAAAAATAAGATAAAACGTGTAGTACCTGAAATATGGTGAGAAACCCTGAAAAAGTCAAAAATTAGAAAATCAAATTGTAGGAACTGGAATATGCTGAGATTCCCTGAAAAATTCAAAAATGCGAAAATCACACTCTAGGACTTGGAATACGATGAGAAACCCTGAAAAAGTCAAAAAATGAGAAAATCACACTGTAGTACCTGGAATATGGTGAGAAACACTGAAAAAGTCTAAAAATAAGATAAAACTTGTAGTACCTGAAATATGGTGAGAAACCCTGAAAAAGTCGAAAAATGAGAAAATCACACTGTAGGACTTCGAATATGATGAGAAACCGTGAAAAAGTAAAAAAATGAGAAAAATACACTGTAGGAGCTGGAATATGGAGAGAAACCCTGAAAAGGTTAAAAAATTAGAAAATCACAATTGTAGGACCTCCAATATGGTGAGAAACCCTGAAAAAGTCGAAAAATGAGAAAAACACACTGTAGGACCTAGAATATGGTGAGAAACACTGAAAAATTCAAAAAAAAGAGAAAATCACACAGTAGGACCTGAAATATGGTGAGAAAGCGTGAAACAGTCGAAATATAACAAAAATCAAACTTGAAGTACCTGCAATATGGTGAGAAACCCTGAAAAAGTCGAAAAATGAAAAAATCACACTGTAGGATTTGGAATATGATGAGAAACCATGAAAAAGTCAAAAATGAGAAAAATATACTGTAGGACTTGGAATGTGGTGAGAAAACCTGAAAAAGTCGAAGAATAAGAAAATCACACAAGTAGGACCTCCAATATGGTGAGAAACCCTGAAAAAGTCAAAAAATGAGAAAATTACAGACTAGGATATGGAATATGGTAAGAAACCCTTTAAAAGTCGGAAAAAGAGAAAATCACACTGTAGGATTTGGAATATGATGAGAAAACCTGAAAAAGTCAAAAAATGAGAAAATCACACTGTAGTACCTGGCATATTGTGAGAAAAAATTGAAAAAGTCTAAAAATGAGAAAATCACACAGTAGGACTTGGAATATGGTGAGAAACCCTGAAACAGTCGAAAAATAAGAAAATCAAACTTGTAGTACCTGCAATATGGTGAGAAAACCTGAAAAAGTCGAAAAATGAGAAAATCACACTGTAGAACCTGCAATAGGGTGAGAAATTCTGAAAAAGTCAAAAAATGAGAAAATCACACTGTAGGATTTGGAATATGATGAGAAAACCTGAAAAAATCTAAAAATGAGAAAATCACACTGTAGAAGCTGGAATATGGTGAGAAACCCTGAAAAAGTCAAAAAAAGAGAAAAATCACACTGTAGGACCTGCAATAGGGTGAGAAATTCTGAAAAAGTCAAAAAATGAGAAAATCACACTGTAGGACTTGGAATATGATGAGAAAACCTGAAAAAATCTAAAAATGAGAAAATCACACTGTAGGAGCTGGAATATGGTGAGAAACCCTGAAAAAGTCAAAAAAAGAGAAAAATCACACTGTAGGACCTGGAATATGGTGAGAAAACATGAAAAAGTCAAAAAAGGAGAAAATCACACTCTAGGACTTGGAATAGGATGAGAAAACCTGAAAAAGTCCAAAAATGAGAAAATCACACTGTAGGACTTGGAATATGGTGAGAAACCCTGAAAAAGTCAAAAAATGAGAAAAATCACACTGTAGTACATGGAATATGGTGAGAAACTCTGAAAAAATCGCAAATTAGAAAATGACAGTGTAGGACCTGGAATATGTTGAGAAAACCTGAAATATACAAAAAATGAGAAAATGACAATGTAGAACCTGGAATAAGGTAAGAAACCCCGAAAAATTTAAAAAAAGAGAAAATCACACTGTAGGACCTGGAATATGGTGAGAAACACTGAAAAAGTCAAAAAATGAGAATATCACACTCTAGGACTTGGAATATGGTGAGAAACCCTGAAAAGTCAAAACATGAGATATTCATGCAGTAGGACCCAGAATATGGTGAGAAACCCTGAAAGAAGTCGGAAAATGAGAAAATCACGCAGTAGGACCTGGAAGCTAGTGAGAAACCCTGAAAAAGACGAAAAATGAGAAAATCATACTGTAGGACATGCAATAGGGTGAGAAATTCTGAAAAAGTCAACAAATGAGAAAATCACACTGTAGGACTTGGAATATGATGAGAAAACCTGAAAAAATCTAAAAATGAGAAAATCACACTGTAGGAGCTGGAATATGGTGAGAAACCCTGAAAAGTCAAAAAAAGAGAAAAATCACACTGTAGGACCTGGAATATGGTGAGAAAACATGAAAAAGTCAAAAAAGGAGAAAATCACGCTCTAGGACTTGGAATAGGATGAGAAAACCTGAAAAAGTCCAAAAATGAGAAAATCACACTGTAAAACTTGGAATATGGTGAGAAACTCTGAAAAAGTCAAAAAATGAGAAAATCACCCTGTAGGACTTGGAATATGGTGAGAAACCCTGAAAAAGTCAAAAAATGAGAAAATCACACTGTAGGACTTGGAATAAAATAAGAAACCGTGAAAAAGACAAAAAATGACAAAAGTACACGGTAGGAGATGGAATATGGAGAGAAACCGTTAAAAAGTAGAAAAATAAGTTATACACACTTGTAGGACATGCAATATGGTGAGAGACCCTGAAAAAGTCTTAAAATGAGAAAATCACACTGTAGTACCTGGAATATGGTGAGAAACCCTGAAAAAGTCCAAAAATAAGAAATTCACACGTGTAGGACCTGCAATATGGTGAGAAACCCTGAAAAAGTCGAAAAATGAGAAAATCACACTGTAGGACTTGGAATAAGATGAGACACCCTGAAAAAGTCAAAAAATGAGAAAATTTCACTGTAGGACTTGGAATAAGATGAGAAACCCTGAAAAAGTTGAAAAATGAGAAAATCACAATGTAGAAGATGGAATATGGTGAGCAATCCTGAAAAAGTCAAAAAATGAGAAAATCACACTGTGGAACCTGGAATATGGTGAGAAACTCTGAAAAAGGCGAAAAATTGGAAAACTCACACTCTAGGACTTGGAATATGGTGAGAAACCCTGAAAAAGTCAAAAATGTGAAAATCAGGCTGTAGTAGCTGGAATATGGTGAGAAACATTGAAAAAGTCTCAAAATGAGAAAATCACACAGTTGGACCTGCAATATGGTGAGAAACACTGAAACAGTCGAAAAATAAGAAAATCAAACTTGTAGTACCTGCAATATGGTGAGAAACCCTGAAAAATTCCAAAAATGAGAAAATCACACTGTAGGATTTAGAATATGATGAGAAACCGTGAAAAAGTCAAAAAATGAGAAAAATACACTGTAGAAGCTGGAATATGGTGAGTAAACCCTGAAAAAGTCGAAAATTAAGAAAATCACACTTGTAGAACCTCCAATATGGTGAGAAACCCTGAAAAAGTCAAAAAATGAGAAAATCACACAGTAGGACCTGGAATATGTTGAGAAACCCTGAAAAAGTCTTAAAATGAGAAAATCACACTGTAGTACCTGGAATATGGTGAGAAACCCTGAAAAAGTCCAAAAATAAGAAATTCACACGTGTAGGACCTGCAATATGGTGAGAAACCCTGAAAAAGTCGAAAAATGAGAAAATCACACTGTAGGACTTGGAATAAGATGAGACACCCTGAAAAAGTCAAAAAATGAGAAAATTTCACTGTAGGACTTGGAATAAGATGAGAAACCCTGAAAAAGTTGAAAAATGAGAAAATCACAATGTAGAAGATGGAATATGGTGAGCAATCCTGAAAAAGTCAAAAAATGAGAAAATCACACTGTGGAACCTGGAATATGGTGAGAAACTCTGAAAAAGGCGAAAAATTGGAAAACTCACACTCTAGGACTTGGAATATGGTGAGAAACCCTGAAAAAGTCAAAAATGTGAAAATCAGGCTGTAGTAGCTGGAATATGGTGAGAAACATTGAAAAAGTCTCAAAATGAGAAAATCACACAGTTGGACCTGCAATATGGTGAGAAACACTGAAACAGTCGAAAAATAAGAAAATCAAACTTGTAGTACCTGCAATATGGTGAGAAACCCTGAAAAATTCCAAAAATGAGAAAATCACACTGTAGGATTTAGAATATGATGAGAAACCGTGAAAAAGTCAAAAAATGAGAAAAATACACTGTAGAAGCTGGAATATGGTGAGTAAACCCTGAAAAAGTCGAAAATTAAGAAAATCACACTTGTAGAACCTCCAATATGGTGAGAAACCCTGAAAAAGTCAAAAAATGAGAAAATCACACAGTAGGACCTGGAATATGTTGAGAAACCCTGAAAAAGTCTTAAAATGAGAAAATCACACTGTAGGACTTGGAATAAGATGAGAAACCCTAAAAAAGTCGAAAAATGAGAAAAATACACTGAAGGAGTTGGAATATGTTGAGAAACCCTGAAAAAGTCTTAAAATGAGAAAATCACACTGTAGGACCTGGAATATGGTGAGAAACTCTGAAAAAGTCGAAAAAAGAGAAAATCACACTCTAGGACTTGGAATATGATGAGAAACCCTGAAAAAGTCAAAAAATGAGAAAATCACACTGTAGTACCTGTAATATGGTGAGAAACCCTGAAAAAGTCTAAAAATGAGAAAATCAAACAGTAAGACCTGGAATATGGTGAGAAACCCTGAAAGATCAAAAATAAGAAAATCAAACTTGTAGTACCTGCAATATGGTGAGAAACCCTGCAAAAGGCAAAAAATGAGAAAATCACAATATAGAACATGGAATAAGATGAGAAACCGTGAAAAAGACAAAAAAAGACAAAAACACACTTTAAGAGCTGGAATATGGTGAGAAACCCTGAAAAAGTGCAAAAATAAGAAATTCAAACTTGTAGGACCTGCAATACGGTGAGAAACCCTGAAAAAGTCGAAAAATGAAAAAATCATGCACTAGGACCCAGAATATGATGAGAAACACAGAAAAAGTCTTAAAATGAGAAAATCACACTGTAGGACCTGGAATATGGTAAGAAACCCTGAAAATGTCGAAAAATGAGAAAATGACACTGTAGGAGCTGGAATATGGTGAGAAGTCCTGAAAAAGTCAAAAAAAAAAAAAAAGAAATACACACTTGTAGGACTTGCAATATGGTGAGAGACCCTGAAAAAGTCTTAAAATGAGAAAATCAAACTGTAGGACTTGGGATATGGTGAGAAACCCTGAAAAAGTCGAAAAATTAGAAAATCAAACTGTAGGAACTGGAATATGCTGAGAATCCCTGAAAAATTCTAAAAATGCGAAAATCACACTCTAGGACTTGGAATATGATGAGAAACCCTGAAAAATTCAAAAAATGAGAAAATCACACTGTAGTACCTGGTATATGATGAGAAACACTAAAAAAGTATTAAAATGAGAAAATCACACAGTCAGACGTGGAATATGGTGAGAAGCCCTGAAAGAGTCCAAAAATAAGAAAATAAAACTTGTAATACATGCAATATGGTGAGAAACACTGAAAAAGTCGAAAAATGAGAATATCACACTCTAGGACTTGGAATATGATGAGAAACCCAGAAAAAGTCAAAAAATGAGAAAATCACACTGTAGGACTTGGAATATGATGAGAAACCCTGAAAAAGTAGAAAAATGAGAAAATCACACTGTAGTACCTGGAATATGGTGAGAAACATTGAAAAAGTCTAAAAATAAGATAAAACTTGTAGTACCTGAAATATGGTGAGAAACCCTGAAAAAGTCGAAAAATGAGAAAATCACACTGTAGGACTTCGAATATGATGAGAAACCGTGAAAAAGTAAAAAAATGAGAAAAATACACTGTAGGAGCTGGAATATGGAGAGAAACCCTGAAAAGGTTAAAAAATTAGAAAATCACAATTGTAGGACCTCCAATATGGTGAGAAACCCTGAAAAAGTCGAAAAATGAGAAAAACACACTGTAGGACCTGGAATATGGTGAGAAACACTGAAAAATTCAAAAAATGAGAAAATCACACAGTAGGACCTGAAATATGGTGAGAAACCGTGAAACAGTCGAAATATAAGAAAATCAAACTTGAAGTACCTGCAATATGGTGAGAAACCCTCAAAAAGTCGAAAAATGAAAAAAATCACACTGTAGGATTTGGAATATGATGAGAAACAATGAAAAAGTCAAAAATGAGAAAAATATACTGTAGGAGTTGGAATGTGGTGAGAAAACCTGAAAAAGTCGAAGAATAAGAAAATCACACAAGTAGGACCTCCAATATGGTGAGAAACCCTGAAAAAGTCGAAAAATGAGAAAATTACAGACTAGGACATGGAATATGGTAAGAAACCCTTTAAAAGTCGGAAAAAGAGAAAATCACACTGTAGGATTTGGAATATGATGAGAAAACCTGAAAAAGTCAAAAAATGAGAAAATCACACTGAAGTACCTGGAATATTGTGAGAAAACACTGAAAAAGTCTAAAAATGAGAAAATCACACAGTAGGACTTGGAATATGGTGAGAAACCCTGAAACAGTCGAAAAATAAGAAAATCAAACTTGTAGTACCTGCAATATGGTGAGAAAACCTGAAAAAGTCGAAAAATGAGAAAATCATACTGTAGGACGTGCAATAGGGTGAGAAATTCTGAAAAAGTCAAAAAATGAGAAAATCACACTGTAGGACTTGGAATATGATGAGAAAACCTGAAAAAATCTAAAAATGAGAAAATCACACTGTAGGAGCTGGAATATGGTGAGAAACCCTGAAAAGTCAAAAAAAGAGAAAAATCACACTGTAGGACCTGGAATATGGTGAGAAAACATGAAAAAGTCAAAAAAGGAGAAAATCACACTCTAGGACTTGGAATAGGATGAGAAAACCTGAAAAAGTCCAAAAATGAGAAAATCACACTGTAGGACTTGGAATATGGTGAGAAACCCTGAAAAAGTCAAAAAATGAGAAAAATCACACTGTAGTACATGGAATATGGTGAGAAACTCTGAAAAAGTCGCAAATTAGAAAATGACAGTGTAGGACCTGGAATATGTTGAGAAAACCTGAAATATTCAAAAAATGAGAAAATGACAATGTAGAACCTGGAATAAGGTAAGAAACCCCGAAAAATTTAAAAAAAGAGAAAATCACACTGTAGGACCTGGAATATGGTGAGAAACACTGAAAAAGTCGAAAAATGAGAAAATCACACTGTAGGACTTGGAATAAGATGAGACACCCTGACAAACTCAAAAAATGAGAAAATTTCACTGTAGGACTTCGAATAAGATGAGAAACCCTGAAAAAGTTGAAAAATGAGAAAATCACAATGTAGAAGATGGAATATGGTGAGAAATCCTGAAAAAGTCAAAAAATGAGAAAATCACACTGTAGGACCTGGAATATGGTGAGAAACTCTGAAAAAGTCGCAAATTATAAAATGACAGTGTAGGACCTGGAATATGTTGAGAAAACCTGAAATATTCAAAAAATGAGAAAATGACAATGTAGAACCTGGAATAAGGTAAGAAACCCCGAAAAATTTAAAAAAAGAGAAAATCACACTGTAGGACCTGGAATATGGTGAGAAACACTGAAAAAGTCAAAAAATGAGAATATCACACTCTAGGACTTGGAATATGGTGAGAAACCCTGAAAAAGTCAAAACATGAGAAATTCATGCAGTAGGACCCAGAATATGGTGAGAAACCCTGAAAGAAGTCGGAAAATGAGAAAATCACGCAGTAGGACCTGGAAGCTAGTGAGAAACCCTGAAAAAGACGAAAAATGAGAATAACAAACTGAAGGACCTGGAATATGTTGAGAAACCCTAAAAAATTCGAAAAAAGCAAAAATCACACTCTAGGACTTGGAATGTGATGAGAAACCCGGAAGAAGTAAAAAAATGAGAAAATCACACTGTAGTACCTGGAATATGGTGAGAAACACTAAAAAAGTATTAAAATGAGAAAATCACACAGTAGGACCTGGAATATGGTGAGAAACTCTGAAAAAGTCGAAAACATGAGAAAATCACGCAGTAGTACCTGGAATATGGTGAGAAACCCTGAAAAAGTCGAAAAATGAGAAAATCACGCAGTAGTACCTGGAATATGGTGAGAAACACTGAAAAAGTCGAAAAATGAGAAAATCACACTGTAGGACTTGAAATAAGATGAGACACCCTGAAAAACTCAAAAAATGAGAAAATTTCACTGTAGGACTTGGAATAAGATGAGAAACCCTGAAAAAGTTGAAAAATGAGAAAATCACATTGTAGAAGATGGAATATGGTGAGCAATCCTGAAAAAGTCTTAAAATGAGAAAATCACACTGTAGGACCTGGGGATATGGTGAGAAACTGAAAATGTCGAAAAATAAGAAATTCACACTTGTAGGACATGCAATATGGTGAGAAACCCTGAAAAAGTCAAAAAATGAGAAAATCACACTGTAGGACTTGGAATAAAATAAGAAACCGTGAAAAAGACAAAAAATGACAAAAGTACACGGTAGGAGATGGAATATGGAGAGAAACCGTTAAAAAGTAGAAAAATAAGTTATACACACTTGTAGGACATGCAATATGGTGAGAGACCCTGAAAAAGTCTTAAAATGAGAAAATCACACTGTAGTACCTGGAATATGGTGAGAAACCCTGAAAAAGTCCAAAAATAAGAAATTCACACGTGTAGGACCTGCAATATGGTGAGAAACCCTGAAAAAGTCGAAAAATGAGAAAATCACACTGTAGGACTTGGAATAAGATGAGACACCCTGAAAAAGTCAAAAAATGAGAAAATTTCACTGTAGGACTTGGAATAAGATGAGAAACCCTGAAAAAGTTGAAAAATGAGAAAATCACAATGTAGAAGATGGAATATGGTGAGCAATCCTGAAAAAGTCAAAAAATGAGAAAATCACACTGTGGAACCTGGAATATGGTGAGAAACTCTGAAAAAGGCGAAAAATTGGAAAAATCACAATCTAGGACTTGGAATATGATGAGAAACCCTGAAAAAGTCAAAAATGAGAAAATCAGTCTGTAGTAGCTGCAATATGGTGAGAAACATTGAAAAAGTCTCAAAATGAGAAAATCACACAGTTGGACCTGTGCAATATTGTGAGAAACACTTAAACAGTGGAAAAATAAGAAAATCAAACTTGTAGTACCTGCAATATGGTGAGAAACCCTGAAAAATTCCAAAAATGAGAAAATCACACTGTAGGATTTAGAATATGATGAGAAACCGTGAAAAAGTCAAAAAATGAGAAAAATACACTGTAGAAGCTGGAATATGGTGAGTAAACCCTGAAAAAGTCGAAAAATAAGAAAATCACACTTGTAGAACCTCCAATATGGTGAGAAACGCTGAAAAAGTCAAAAAATGAGAAAATTACACTGTAGGACCTGGAATATGTTGAGAAACACTGAAAAAGTCTTAAAATGAGAAAATCACACTGTAGGACTTGGAATAAGATGAGAAACCCTAAAAAAGTCGAAAAATGAGAAAAATACACTGAAGGAGTTGGAATATGTTGAGAAACCCTGAAAAAGTCTTAAAATGAGAAAATCACACTGTAGGACCTGGAATATGGTGAGAAACTCTGAAAAAGTCGAAAAAAGAGAAAATCACACTCTAGGACTTGGAATATGATGAGAAACCCTGAAAAAGTCAAAAAATGAGAAAATCACACTGTAGGACTTGGAATAAGATGAGAAACCCTGAAAAAGTCAAAAATGAGAAAATCACACAGTAGGACCTGGAATATTTTGAGAAACCCTGAAAAAGTCTTAAAATGAGAAAATCACACTGTAGGACTTGGAATAAGATGAGAAACCCTAAAAAAGTCGAAAAATGAGAAAAATACACTGAAGGAGTTGGAATATGTTGAGAAACCCTGAAAAAGTCTTAAAATGAGAAAATCACACTGTAGGACCTGGAATATGGTGAGAAACTCTGAAAAAGTCGAAAAAAGAGAAAATCACACTCTAGGACTTGGAATATGATGAGAAACCCTGAAAAAGTCAAAAAATGAGAAAATCACACTGTAGTACCTGTAATATGGTGAGAAACCCTGAAAAAGTCTAAAAATGAGAAAATCAAACAGTAAGACCTGGAATATGGTGAGAAACCCTGAAAGATCAAAAATAAGAAAATCAAACTTGTAGTACCTGCAATATGGTGAGAAACCCTGCAAAAGGCAAAAAATGAGAAAATCACAATATAGGACTTGGAATAAGATGAGAAACCGTGAAAAAGACAAAAAAAGACAAAAACACACTGTAGGAGCTGGAATATGGTGAGAAACCCTGGAAAAGTGCAAAAATAAGAAATTCACACTTGTAGGACCTGCAATATGGTGAGAAACCCTGAAAAAGTCGAAAAATGAAAAAATCATGCACTAGGACCCAGAATATGATGAGAAACACAGAAAAAGTCTTAAAATGAGAAAATCACACTGTAGGACCTGGAATATGGTAAGAAACCCTGAAAATGTCGAAAAATGAGAAAATGACACTGTAGGAGCTGGAATATGGTGAGAAGTCCTGAAAAAGTCAAAAAAAAAAAAAAAGAAATACACACTTGTAGGACTTGCAATATGGTGAGAGACCATGAAAAAGTCTTAAAATGAGAAAATCACACTGTAGGACTTGGGATATGGTGAGAAACCCTGAAAAAGTCGAAAAATTAGAAAATCAAACTGTAGGAACTGGAATATGCTGAGAATCCCTGAAAAATTCAAAAAATGAGAAAATCACACTGTAGTACCTGGTATATGATGAGAAACACTAAAAAAGTATTAAAATGAGAAAATCACACAGTCGGACCTGGAATATGGTGAGAAGCCCTGAAACAGTCCAAAAATAAGAAAATAAAACTTGTAGTACATGCAATATGGTGAGAAACACTGAAAAAGTCGAAAAATGAGAATATCACACTCTAGGACTTGGAATATGATGAGACACCCAGAAAAAGTCAAAAAATGAGAAAATCACACTGTAGGACTTGGAATATGATGAGAAACCCTGAAAAAGTCGAAAAATGAGAAAATCACACTGTAGTACCTGGAATATGGTGAGAAACACTGAAAAAGTCTAAAAATAAGATAAAACTTGTAGTACCTGAAATATGGTGAGAAACCCTGAAAAAGTCGAAAAATGAGAAAATCACACTGTAGGACTTCGAATATGATGAGAAACCGTGAAAAAGTAAAAAAATGAGAAAAATACACTGTAGGAGCTGGAATATGGAGAGAAACCCTGAAAAGGTTAAAAAATTAGAAAATCACAATTGTAGGACCTCCAATATGGTGAGAAACCCTGAAAAAGTCGAAAAATGAGAAAAACACACTGTAGGACCTGGAATATGGTGAGAAACACTGAAAAATTCAAAAAAAGAGAAAATCACACAGTAGGACCTGAAATATGGTGAGAAACCGTGAAACAGTCGAAATATAAGAAAATCAAACTTGAAGTACCTGCAATATGGTGAGAAACCCTGAAAGAGTCGAAAAATGAAAAAATCACACTGTAGGATTTGGAATATGATGAGAAAACCTGAAAAAGTCAAAAAATGAGAAAATCACACTGTAGTACCTGGAATATTGTGAGAAAACACAGAAAAAGTCTAAAAATGAGAAAATCACACAGTAGGACTTGGAATATGGTGAGAAACCCTGAAACAGTCGAAAAATAAGAAAATCAAACTTGTAGTACCTGCAATATGGTGAGAAAACCTGAAAAAGTCGAAAAATGAGAAAATCATACTGTAGGACGTGCAATAGGGTGAGAAATTCTGAAAAAGTCAAAAAATGAGAAAATCACACTGTAGGACTTGGAATATGATGAGAAAACCTGAAAAAATCTAAAAATGAGAAAATCACACTGTAGGAGCTGGAATATGGTGAGAAACCCTGAAAAGTCAAAAAAAGAGAAAAATCACACTGTAGGACCTGGAATATGGTGAGAAAACATGAAAAAGTCAAAAAAGGAGAAAATCACACTGTAGGACTTGGAATATGGTGAGAAACCCTGAAAAAGTCAAAAAATGAGAAAAATCACACTGTAGTACATGGAATATGGTGAGAAACTCTGAAAAAGTCGCAAATTAGAAAATGACAGTGTAGGACCTGGAATATGTTGAGAAAACCTGAAATATTCAAAAAATGAGAAAATGACAATGTAGAACCGGGAATAAGGTAAGAAACCCCGAAAAATTAAAAAAAGAGAAAATCACACTGTAGGACCTGGAATATGGTGAGAAACACTGAAAAAGTCGAAAAATGAGAAAATCACACTGTAGGACTTGGAATAAGATGAGACACCCTGAAAAAGTCAAAAAATGAGAAAATTTCACTGTAGGACTTGGAATAAGATGAGAAACCCTGAAAAAGTTGAAAAAATGAGAAAATCACAATGTAGAAGATGGAATATCGTGAGCAATCCTGAAAAAGTCAAAAAATGAGAAAATCACACTCTAGGACTTGGAATATGGGGAGAAACCATGAAAAAGTCAAAACATGAGAAATTCATGCAGTAGGACCCAGAATATGGTGAGAAACCCTGAAAGAAGTCGGAAAATGAGAAAATCACGCAGTAGGACCTGAAAGCTAGTGAGAAACCCTGAAAAATACGAAAAATGAGAATAACAAACTGTAGGACCTGGAATATGTTGAGAAACCCTGAAAAATTCAAAAAAAGCAAAAATCACACTCTAGGACTTGGAATGTGATGAGAAACCCTGAAGAAGTAAAAAAATGAGAAAATCACACAGTAGGACCTGGAATATGGTGAGAAACTCTGAAAAAGTCAAAAACATGAGAAAATCACGCAGTAGTACCTGGAATATGGTGAGAAACCCTGAAAAAGTCGAAAAATGAGAAAATCACGCAGTAGTACCTGGAATATGGTGAGAAACCTTGAAAAAGTCGAAAAATGAGAAAATCACACTGTAGGACTTGAAATAAGATGAGACACCCTGAAAAACTCAAAAAATGAGAAAATTTCACTGTAGGACTTGGAATAAGATGAGAAAACCTGAAAAAGTTGAAAAATGAGAAAATCACAATGTAGAAGATGGAATATGGTGAGCAATCCTGAAAAAGTCTTAAAATGAGAAAATCACACTGTAGGACCTGGAATATGGTGAGAAACTGAAAATGTCGAAAAATAAGAAATTCACACTTGTAGGACATGCAATATGGTGAGAAACCCTGAAAAAGTCAAAAAATGAGAAAATCACACTGTAGGACTTGGAATGAAATGAGAAACCGTGAAAAAGACAAAAAATGACAAAAGTACACGGTAGGAGATGGAATATGGAGAGAAAACGTTAAAAAGTAGAAAAATAAGTTATACACACTTGTAGGACATGCAATATGGTGAGAGACCCTGAAAAAGTCTTAAAATGAGAAAATCACACTGTAGTACCTGGAATATGGTGAGAAACCCTGAAAAAGTCCAAAAATAAGAAATTCACACGTGTAGGACCTGCAATATGGTGAGAAACCCTGAAAAAGTCGAAAAATGAGAAAATCACACTGTAGGACTTTGAATAAGATGAGACACCCTGAAAAAGTCAAAAAATGAGAAAATTTCACTGTAGGACTTGGAATAAGATGAGAAACCCTGAAAAAGTTGAAAAATGAGAAAATCACAATGTAGAAGATGGAATATGGTGAGCAATCCTGAAAAAGTCAAAAAATGAGAAAATCACACTGTGGAACCTGGAATATGGTGAGAAACTCTGAAAAAGGCGAAAAATTGGAAAAATCACACTCTAGGACTTGGAATATGATGAGAAACCCTGAAAAAGTCAAAAATGAGAAAATCAGTCTGTAGTAGCTGGAATATGGTGAGAAACATTGAAAAAGTCTCAAAATGAGAAAATCACACAGTTGGACCTGTGCAATATTGTGATAAACACTGAAACAGTCGAAAAATAAGAAAATCAAACTTGTAGTACCTGCAATATGGTATGAAACCCTGAAAAATTCCAAAAATGAGAAAATCACACTGTAGGATTTAGAATATGATGAGAAACCATGAAAAAGTCAAAAAATGAGAAAAATACACTGTAGAAGCTCGAATATGGTGAGTAAACCCTGAAAAAGTCGAAAAATAAGAAAATCACACTTGTAGAACCTCCAATATGGTGAGAAACCCTGAAAAAGTCAAAAAATGAGAAAATCACACTGTAGGACCTGGAATATGTTGAGAAACCCTGAAAAGTCTTAAAATGAGAAAATCACACTGTAGGACTTGGAATAAGATGAGAAACCCTAAAAAAGTCGAAAAATGAGAAAAATACAATGAAGGAGTTGGAATATGTTGAGAAACCCTGAAAAAGTCTTAAAATGAGAAAATCACACTGTAGGACCTGGAATATGGTGAGAAACTCTGAATAAGTCGAAAAAAAAGAAAATCACACTCTAGGACTTGGAATATGATGAGAAACCCTGAAAAAGTCAAAAAATTAGAAAATCACACTGTAGTACCTGGAATATGGTGAGAAACCCTGAAAAAGTCTAAAAATGAGAAAATCAAACAGTAAGACCTGGAATATGGTGAGAAACCCTGAAAGATCAAAAATAAGAAAATCAAACTTGTAGTACCTGCAATATGGTGAGAAACCCTGCAAAAGGCAAAAAATGAGAAAATCACAATATAGGACTTGGAATAAGATGAGAAACCGTGAAAAAGACAAAAAAAGACAAAAACACACTGTAGGAGCTGGAATATGGTGAGAAACCCTAAAAAAGTCCAAAAATAAGAAATTCACACTTGTAGGACCTGCAATATGGTGAGAAACCATGAAAAAGTCGAAAAATGAGAAAATCACACTGTAGGACTTGGAATAAGATGAGACACCCTGAAAAAGTCAAAAAATGAGAAAATTTCACTGTAGGACTTGGAATAAGATGAGAAACCCTGAAAAAGTTGAAAAATGAGAAAATCACAATGTAGAAGATGGAATATCGTGAGCAATCCTGAAAAAGTCAAAAAATGAGAAAATCACACTGTGGAACCTGGAATATGGTGAGAAACTCTGAAAAAGGCGAAAAATTGGAAAAATCACACTCTAGGACTTGGAATATGATGAGAAACCCTGAAAAAGTAAAAAATGAGAAAATAAGTCTGTAGTAGCTGGAATATGGTGAGAAACATTGAAAAAGTCTCAAAATGAGAAAATCACACAGTTGGACCTGTGCAATATTGTGAGAAACACTGAAACAGTCGAAAAATAAGAAAATCAAACTTGTAGTACCTGCAATATGGTGAGAAACCCTGATAAATTCCAAAAATGAGAAAATCACACTGTAGGATTTAGAATATGATGAGAAACCGTGAAAAAGTCAAAAAATGAGAAAAATACACTGTAGAAGCTGGAATATGGTGAGTAAACCCTGAAAAAGTCGAAAAATAAGAAAATCACACTTGTAGAACCTCCAATATTGTGAGAAACCCTGAAAAAGTCAAAAAATGAGAAAATCACACTGTAGGACTTGGAATATGGTGAGAAACCCTGAAAAAGTCGAAAAATGAGAAAATCATGCACTTCAAACCAGAATATGATGAGAAACACAGAAAGACCTGCCTGATTTTTCTTTCTTTTTTATCCTTTATAAAAAATGTTTATTTATTTATTAATTTATTTATTTATGTATTTATTAGATATAAGTACACTGTAGCTGTCTTCAGACACTCCAGTAGACGGTGTCAGATTCTGAAAAATCTAAAACCATCTTCTGGTCTGCATATGATGTACATATACACAGCCTCAGATATACTTCAAAAAATTTAATGAAGGGTGGAGCCACTGAAAGGGCTCAACAATTAACAGCATTATCTCCTCTTCCAGAGAACCTGGGATCAACTACCAGCAACTATATGGTGGCCTATCTCCAGTTCCAAAGGATCATATAGAGAGACAGACAGACAGACAGAGATGAGGATGGCAGGCCTGCCTGGTCTTTCTTTCTTTCTTATCCTTTTGAAAAAATGTTTACTTATTTATTAATTAATTAATTTATTTATTTATTTATATAGTAGATATAAGTACACTGTAGCTGTTTTCAGACACTCCAGAAGAGGGTGTCAGATTCTGGAGAATCTAAATACCTCTTATGGTCTGCATATGATGTACATAAACACAAACTCAAGTATACTTCTAAAAATTTAAAGATGGGTGGGGCCACTGAAAGGGCTCAACAATTAACAGCGTTGTCTCCTCTTCCAGAGAACCTGGGATAAACTACCAGCAACTATATGGTGGCCCATCTGCAGTTACAGGGGATCAGACAGACAGACAGACAGACAGAGATAAGGATGGCAGGCCGGCCTGGTCTTTCTTTCTTACTTATCCTGTTTATAAAATGTTTATTTATTTATTTATTTATTTTTTAATTATGTATTTATTAGATATAAGTACACTGTAGCTGTCTTCAGACACTCCAGTAGAGGGTGTCAGATTCTGAAGAATCTAAAACCATCTTATGGTCTGCATATGATGTACATAAACACAGCCTCAGATATACTTCTAAAAATTAAATGAAGGGTGGCGCCACTTAAAGGGCTCAACAATTAACAGCATTATGCCCTCTTCCAGAGAACCTGGGATCAACTACCAGCAACTATATGGTGGCTCATCTTAGTTCCCAGGGATCAGACAGACAGACAGACAGACAGACAAACAGAGATATGGATGGCAGGCCTGCCTGGTCTTTCTTTCTTTCTTATCCTTTTGAAAAAATGTTTATTTATTTATTTATTTATTTATTTATTTATTTATTAGATATAAGTACAATGTAGCTGTCTGCAGACACTCCAGAAGAGGGTGTCAGATTCTGGAGAATCTAAATCCCTCTTATGGTCTGCATATGATGTACATAAACACAGCCTCACATATACCTCTAAAAATTTAAAGATAGGTGGGACCACTGAAAGGGCTCAACAATTAACATCATTGTCTCCTCTTCCAGAGAACCTGGGATCAACTACCAGCAACTATATGGTGGCCCATCTGCAGTTTCAGGGGATTAGACAGACAGACAGACAGAGATAAGGATGGCAGGCCTGCCAGGTCTTTCTTTCTCACTTATCCTGTTTAAAAAATGTTTATTTATTTATTTATTTATTTATTTATTTATTTATTTATTTATTTATTTATTAGATATAAGTACACGGTAGCTGTCTTCAGACTGTCCAGAAAAGGGTGTCAGATTCTGGAGAATCTAAATCCCTCTTATGGTCTGCATATGATGTACATAAACACAGCCTCACATATACTTCTAAACATTTAAAGATGGGTGGGGCCACTGAAAGCGCTCAACAATTAACAGCATTGTCTCCTCTTCCAGAGAACCTGGGAAAAACTAACAGCAAATATATGGTGGCCCATATCCAGTTCCAGAGGTTCAGACAGACAGACAGACAGAGATAAGGATTGCAGGTCTGCCTGATTTTTCTTTCTTTCTTATCCTTTATAAAAAATGTTTATTTATTTATTAATTTATGTATTTATGTATTTATGAGATATAAGTACACTGTCGCTGTCTTCAGACACTCCAGTAGACGGTGTCAGATTCTGAAAAATCTAAAACCATCTTCTGGTCTGCATATGATGTACATAAACACAGCTTCAGATATACTTCTAAAAATTTAATGAAGGGTGGGGCCACTGAAAGGGCTCAACAATTAACAGCATTATGCCCTCTTCCAGAGAACCAGGGATCAACTACGAGCATCTATATGGTGGCTCATTTCCAGTTCCCAGGGATCAGACAGACAGACAGACAGACAGATACACAGAAAGAGATATGGATGGCAGGCCTGCCTGGTCTTTCTTTCTTTCTTTCTTATCCTTTTAAAAAAATGTTTATTTATTTATTTATTTATTTATTTATTTATTTATTTATGTATTTATTAGATATTAGTACACTGTAGCTGTCTTTAGACACTCCAGGAGAGGGTGTCAGGTTCTGGAGAATCTAAATCACTCTTATGGTCTGCATATGATGTACATAAACACAGCCTCACATACAGTTCTAAACATTTAAAGATGGGTGGAGCCATTTAAAGGCCTCAACAATGAACAGCATTGTCTCCTCTTCCAGAGAACCTCGGCTCAACTACCAGCAAGTATATGTTGGTCCATCTCCAGTTCCAGGGGATCAGACAGACAGAAAGACAGACAGACAGATATAAGGATGGCAGGCCTGCCTGGTCTTTCTTTCTTTCTTATCCTTTTGAAAAAATGTTTATTTATTTATTTATTTATTTATCTATCTATTTATTTATTAGATATAAGTACACTGTAGCTGTCTTCAGACACTCCAGAAGAGTGTGTCAGATTCTGGAGAATCTAAATCTCTCTTATGGTCTGCTTCTGATGTACATAAACACAGCATCACATATACTTCTAAATATTTAAAGATGGGTTGGACCACTGAAAGGTCTCAAAAATTAACAGCATTGTCTCCTCTTCCATAGAACCTGGGTTCAACTACCAGCAACTATATGGTGGCCCATATCCAGTATCAGAGGATCAGACAGACAGACAGACAGACAGACAGAGATAAGGATGGCAGGCCTGCCAGGTCTTCGTTCTTTCTTATCCTTTTAAAAAATGTTTATTTATATATTTATTTATTTATTTATTTATTTATTTATTTATTTATTTATTTATGTATTTACTCGATATAAGTACACTGTAGATGTCTTCAGACACTCCAGAAGAGGGTATAAGATTCTGGAGAATCTAAATCCCTCTTATGGTCTGCATATGATGTACATAAACACAGCCTCACATATACTTCTAAAAATTTATAGATGGGTGGGACCACTTAAATGGCTCAACAATTACCATCACTGTCTCCACTTCCAGAGAACCTGGGATCAACTATCAGCAACTATATAGTGGCCCACCTCCAGTTCCAGGGGATCAGACAGACTGTCAGACAGACAGACAGACAGACAGACAGAGATAAGGATGGCAGGCCTGCCTGGTCTTACTTTCTTTCTTATCCTGTTTAAAAAATGTTTATTTATTTATTTATTTATTTATTTATTTATTTATTTATTTATTTATTTATGTATTTATTAGATATAAGTACAATTTAGCTGTCTTCAGACACTCCAGTAGAGGGTGTCAGATTCTGGAGAATCTAAATCCCTCTTATGGTCTACATATGATGTACATAAACACAGCCTCATATATACATCTAAAAATTTAAAGATGGGTGAGAACAATGAAAGGGCTCAACAATTAAAAGCATTGTCTCCTCTTCCGGAGAACCTGGGATCAACTACCAGCAACTATATGGTGGCCCATCTCCAGTTCCAGGGGATCAGACTGACAGACAGACAGACAGAGATAAGGATTGCAGGCCTGCCTGGTCTTTCTTTCTTTCTTTTCCTTTTTAAAAAATGTTTATTTATTTATGTATTTATTATATATAATACACTGTAGCTATCTACAGACACTCCAGAAGAGGGTGTCAGATTCTGAAGAATCTAAAACCATCTTATGGTCTGCATATGATGTACATAAACACAGCCTCAGATATACTTCTAAAAATTTAAAGATGGGTGGGGCCACTGAAAGGGCTCAACAATTAACAGCATTGTCTCCTCTTCCAGAGAACCTGGGATCAACTACCAGCATAGATATGGTGGCCCATCTCCAATTCCCGGGGATCAGACAGACAGACAGACAGACAGACAGAGATAAGGATGTCAGGCCTTCCTGGTCTTTCTTTCTTTCTTATTCTTTTTAAAAAATGTTTATTTATTTATGTATTTATTAGATATAAGTACACTGTAGCTGTCTTCAGACACTCCAGAAGTGGGTGTCAGATTCTGGAGAATCTAAATCCCTCTTATGGTCTGCATATGATGTACATAAACACAGCCTCACATATACTTCTAAAAATTTAAAGATGGTTGGGGCCACTGAAGGGCTCAACAATTAACAGAATTGTCTCCTCTTCCAGAGAACCTGGGATCAACTACCAGCAAAAATATATTGGCCCATCTCCAGTTTCAGGGGATCAGACAGACAGACAGACAAACACACAAGGATGGCAGGCCTGCCTGGTTTTTCTTTCTTTCTTATCCTTTTTAAAACATGTTTATTTATTTATTTATTTATTTATTTATTTATTTATTTATTTATTAGATATAAGTACAGTGTAGCTGTCTTCAGACACTCCAGAAGAGGGATCAGATTCTGGAGAATCTAAATCCCTCTTATGATCTGCATATGATGTACATAAACACAGCCTCACAAATACTTCTAAAAATTTAAAGATGGGTGGTGCCACTGAAAGGGCTCAAAAATTAACAGCCTTGTCTCCTCTTGCAGAGAAACTGGGATCAACTACCAGCAACTATATGGTGGCCCATCTCCAGTTCCAGGGTATCAGACAGACAGACAGACAGACAGACAGAGATAAGGATGGCAGGCCTTCCTGGTTTTTCTTTTTTTCTTATCCTTTTTAATAATGTTTATTTATTTATTTATTTATTTATTTATTTATTTATTTATTTATTTATTATTAGATATAAGAACACTGTAGCTCTCTTCAGACACTCCAGAAGAGGGTGTCAGATTCTGGAGAATCTAAATCCCTCTTATGGTCTGAATATGATGTACATAAACACAGACTCACATTTACTTCCAAAAATTAAAGATGTGTGGGGCCACTGAAAGGGCTCAACCATTAACAGCATTTTCTCCTCTTCCAGAGAACCTGGGATCAACTACCAGCAACTATATGGTGGCCCATCTCCAGTTCCAGGGGATCAGACAGAGAGACAGACAGACAGACATATAGAGATAACGATGGCAGGCCTGCCTGGTCTTTCTTTCTTTCTTATCCTTTTAAAGAAATGTTTATTTACTTATTTATGTATTTATTAGATAAAAGTACACTGTAGCTGTCTTCAGACACTCCAGAAGGTTTTATAAAACCTTTATAAAAAGGTTTTATAAAAAGTGTTAAAGTTTTTAAAAATTAAAAAAAAAAAAATACCAGATCACCATCACACAGCATTGGCTGTCTTCAGGTGTTTCCTTTCAGCCTCCAAAACAAAAATCAATGGCTGGCTGTCTTCAGGTGTATCCTATTCTCCAGTCTTATTTCCAACCTAAGAGCTGGGCTGAGCTGCCTCATTATGTAATTGCAAACCTTCCTTGGTTTGTCTTTTCCATTTCTAAGACTAACAGGCCTTTTTCTATTTAGAGAATATGCTCATGACTGTACTTTAGATATAGTAAATATAACTGTTGCTTATAAAACTTGTTTTCTAGGAATTTTTAAAGGGCAATGGCAGAGTTTATTTTTTAAAAATATTTTGCATTTATTTATTTGTGTGAGTGATGAAGCTCAGGTCTTCAAACTCGTCAGGAGGTATGATTACCTCCCCTCTCTCTCAACCCCTCTCTCTCCTCTCTCAATGATTGTGTAAGAATGGTTTGCATGTGTATGCTGTGCCCACAGACTCCAGAACAGAGTATTAGAACCCCTGGAACTGGAGATGGGCCACCATATATAATACTGGTAATTGAGCCCAGGTTCTCTGGAAGAGGAGACAATGCTCTTAATTGTTGAGCCCTCTCTGTAGCCACATCTTTCTTTTTTTTTTTTTGAGTATATGTGAGGCTGTGTTTATATACATCATATGCAGACAATAAGAATGATTTAGATTCTTCAGAATCTGACACCCTCTTCTGGACTGTCTGAAGATAGCTACAGCATACTTAAATATAATAAATATATAAATCTTTAAAAAGAAAAAGAAAAGTAAAAAAGAAAGAACAGGACTGCCATATGCATGTTCATAGAGGAAAATGGAAGAGACCCCAATCTAACCTCAGCAGGGTGCTTCCTTCTGGATGGTAGCTCACAGTTTCATCCCAGCAAGACAGGCAAATCACTGAGTTCAAGGACAGTAAGGTTCAGGACAGCCAATGTTAGGAAGGAAAAGGGTCTATGTTGAGAATACAAACCGACAAAACAACAACTAGGAAAAAGAAGTGACAGTGTAACTTGGGGTAGGGTAGCAAAAAGAGAAAGCTTTCTGTTACCACTTACAAACAGCAGTAGACTTGCACCCTTCTGCCCAGGTCCCTGCCTTCCTTTCTAGGAATTCTAAGGATGCCAGGGGGTGGGGCAATCCAGATTAACTTTTTAAAAACAAAGACTTGGTCTTTGATGTCTATAGGAAACCCTTCTCAGTGCCTTTAACTACCACTTAACTTTCAGGGCTGTGACTCAACTGTAACAAGGAACAGGGCTAAGAACCTGCAGCCTTTGAAAACAACTATTTTTTTAAAGAGGGGGACACAAATCAGCAGTAGAACCCCTCAGGTTCAGCCATAATACTTGTTAGGGAAACAGCCTCAATGTCCGGAGCTGAGGTCTCATGGGTGAACTGCTTCAAGCTCTGAGTATCATTTAAAGAAAGAAAAGTTATCATGTGGTTGCTTAATTTATTTATTTTATTATTTCTATTTTTTGTTTTCTTTTGTTTTATTTTAGAAAAGGCCTCAGTCTGTAGCTATGGCTGACCTAGGACAGACTACATGTGTTAATTAGGGTTTCACAGCTGAGAAACAGACCATAACTATGTAAGACTTAGAAAACCCAACAGTCAGTGGTGGCTCGAGCTCTTAATGAGAGCACTCTGGAGGCAGAAGCAGTCAGTTTCTGAGTTCGAGGCCAGCCTGGTTAAAGACAGGGATAGGCATGGCTAGGCAAGGCAGGGCTGGGCTAGGCTAGGCTAGGCACGGGGCTGGGCTAGGCAAGGCAAGGGGCTAGGCTAGGCTACGCAAGGGGCTAGGCAAGACAGACAGACAGAGAGAAAGACAGACAAGGATGGAAGGCCTGCCTGGTTTTTCTTTCTTTCTTATCCCTTTTAAAAAATGTTTATTTATTTATTTATATATTTATGTATGTATTTATTAAATATAAGTACACTGTAGCTGTCTTCAGACACTCCAGAAGAGGGTGTCAGATTCTGGAGAATCTAAATCCCTCTTATGGTCTGCATATGATGTACAAAAACACAGCCTCACATATACTTCTAAAAATTTAAAGATGGGTGGGGCCACTGAAAAGGCTCAACAATTAACAGCATTGTCTCCTCTTCCAGAGAACCTGGGATCAACTACCAGCAACTATAAGGTGGCCCATCTCCAGTTCCCGGGGATCAGACAGACAGACAGACAGACAGAGATAAGGATGGCAGGCCTGCCTGGTCTTTCTATCTTAGTTATCCTTTTTAAAACATGTTTATTTCTTTATTTATGTATTTATTAGATATAAGTACATTGTAGCTGTCTTCAGACACTCCAGAAGAGTGTGTCAGATTCTCGAGAATCTAAATCCCTCTTATGGTCTGCATATGATGTACAAAAACACAGCCTCACATATACTTCTAAAAATTTAAAGATGGGTGGGGCCACTGTAAGGGCTCAACAATTAACAGCATTGTCTCATCTTCCAGAGAACCTGGGATCAACTACTAGCAACTATATGGTGGCCCATCTCCAGTTCCAGTGGATCAGAAAGACAGACAGACAGACAGACAGACAGAGATAAGGATGGCAGGCCTGCCTGGTCTTTCTTTATTTCTTATCCTTTTGAAAAAATGTTTACTTATTTATTTATTTATGTATTTATTAGATATAAATACACTGTAGCTGTCTTCAGACACTCCAGAAGAGGGTGTCAGATTCTGGAGAATCTAAATCCCTCTTATGGCCTGCATATGATGTACATAAACACAGACTCACGTATACTTCTAAAAATTTAAAGATGTGTGGGGCCACTGAGAGGGCTCAACAATTAACAGCATTGTCTCATCTTCCAGAGAACCTGGGATCAACTACTAGCAACTATATGGTGGCCCATCTCCAGTTCCAGTGGATCAGAAAGACAGACAGACAGACAGACAGAGATAAGGATGGCAGGCCTGCCTGGTCTTTCTTTATTTCTTATCCTTTATAAAAATTGTTTGTTTATTTATTTATTTATTTATTTATTTATTTATTTATTTATTTATTTATTTATTTATTAGATATAAGTACACTGTAGCCGTCTTCAGACACTCCAGAAGAGGGTGTCAGATTCTGGAGAATCTAAATCCCTCTTATGGTCTGCATATGATGTACATATACACAGCCTCACATATACTTCTAAAAATTTAAAGATGGGTGGGACCACTGAAAGGGCTCAACAATTACCATCACTGTCTCCACTTCCAGAGAACCTGGGATCAACTACCAGCAACTATATGGTGGCCCATCTGCACTTCCAGGGGATCAGACAGACAGACAGACAGACAGAGATAAGGATGGCAGGCCTGCCAGGTCTTTCTTTCTTACTTATCCTGTTTAAAAAATGTTTATTTATTTATTTATTTATTTATTTATTTATTTATTTATTTATTAGATATAAGTACACTGTAGCTGTCTTCAGAAAGTCCAGAAAAGGGTGTCAGATTCTGGAGAATCTAAATCCCTATTATGGTCTGCATATGATGTACATAATCACAGCCTCACAAATACTTCTAAACATTTAAAGATGGGTGGGGCCACTGAAAGGGCTCAACAATTAACAGCATTGTCTCCTCTTCCAGAGAACCTGGGAAAAACTAACAGCAAATATATGGTGGCCCATATCCAGTTCCAGATGTTCAGACAGACAGACAGACAGACAGAGATAAGGATGGCAGGCCTTCCTGATTTTTTTTTCTTTCTTATCCTTTATAAAAAATGTTTATTTATTTATTAATTTATTTCTTTATGTATTTATTAGATATAAGTACACTGTAGACGTCTTCAGACACTCCAGAAGAGGGTTTCAGATTCTGGAGAATCTAAAACCCTCTAATGGTCTGCATATGATGTACATAAACACAGCCTCACATATACTTCTAAAAATTTATAGATGGGTGGGACCACTGAAAAGGCTCAACAATTACCATCACTGTCTCCACTTCCAGAGAACCTGGGATCAACTATCAGCAACTATATAGTGGCCCACCTCCAGTTCCAGGGGATCAGACAGACTGTCAGACAGACAGACAGACAGACAGAGATAAGGATGGCAGGCCTGCCTGGTCTTACTTTCTTTCTTATCCTGTTTAAAAAATGTTTATTTATTTATTTATTTATTTATTTATTTATTTATTTATTTATGTATTTATTAGATATAAGTACAATGTAGCTGTCTTCAGACACTCCAGTAGAGGGTGTCAGATTCTGGAGAATCTAAATCCCTCTTATGGTCTGCATATGATGTACATAAACACAGCCTCATATATACATCTAAAAATTTAAAGATGGGTGAGAGCAATGAAAGGGCTCAACAATTAAAAGCATTGTCTCCTCTTCCAGAGAACCTGGGATCAACTACCAGTAACTATATGGTGGCCCATCTCCAGTTCCACGGGATCAGACTGACAGACAGACAGACAGAGATAAGGATTGCAGGCCTGCCTGGTCTTTCTTTATTTCTTTTCCTTTTTAAAAAATGTTTATTTATTTATGTATTTATTATATATAAGTACACTGTAGCTATCTACAGACACTCCAGAAGAGGGTGTCAGATTCTCAAGAATCTAAAACCATCTTATGGTCTGCATATGATGTACATAAACACAGCCTCAGATATACTTCTAAAAATTTAAAGATGGGTGGGGCCACTGAAAGGGCTCAACAATTAACAGCATTGTCTCCTCTTCCAGAGAACCTGGGAACAACTACCAGCAACTATATGGTGGCCTATCTTCAGTTCCAAAGGATCATATAGAGAGACAGACAGACAGACAGAGATGAGGATGGCAGGCCTGCCTGGTCTTTCTTTCTTTCTTATCCATTTGAAAAAAGTTTACTTATTAATTTATTTATTTATTTATTTATTTATTTATTTATTTATTTATTTATTTATTTATTTATTAGATATAAGTACACTGTAGCTGTCTTCAGACACTCCAGAAGAGGGTGTCAGATTCTGGAGAATCTAAATACCTCTTATGGTCTGCATATGATGTACATAAACACAGACTCAAGTATACTTCTAAAAATTTAAAGATGGGTGGGGCCACTGAATGGGCTCAACAATTAACAGCATTGTCTCCTCTTCCAGAGAACTTGGGATCAACTACCAGCAACTATATGGTGGCCCATCTGCAGTTCCAGGGGATCAAACAGACAGACAGACAGACAGAGATAAGGATGGCAAGCCTGCCTGGTCTTTCTTTCTTACTTATCCTGGTTAAAAAATGTTTATTTATTTATTTATTTATTTATTTATTTATTTATTTATGTATTTATTAGATATAAGTACACTGTAGCTGTCTTCAGACACTCCAGAAGAGGGTGTCAGATACTGGAGAATTTAAATCACTCTTATGGTCTCTATATGATGTACATAAATACAGCCTCACATTTACCTCTAAAAATTTATAGATGGTTGGGGCCACTGAAAGGGCTCAACAATTCACAGCATTGTCTCCTCTTCCAGAGAACCTGGGAAAAACTACCAGCAAATATATGGTGGCCCATATCCAGTTCCAGAGGATCAGACAGACAGACAGACAGACAGAGATAAGGATGGCAGGCCTGCCTGATTTTTCTTTCTTTTTTATCCTTTATAAAAAATGTTTATTTATTTATTAATTTATTTATTTATGTATTTATTAGATATAAGTACACTGTAGCTGTCTTCAGACACTCCAGTAGACGGTGTCAGATTCTGAAAAATCTAAAACCATCTTCTGGTCTGCATATGATGTACATATACACAGCCTCAGATATACTTCAAAAAATTTAATGAAGGGTGGAGCCACTGAAAGGGCTCAACAATTAACAGCATTATCTCCTCTTCCAGAGAACCTGGGATCAACTACCAGCAACTATATGGTGGCCTATCTCCAGTTCCAAAGGATCATATAGAGAGACAGACAGACAGACAGAGATGAGGATGGCAGGCCTGCCTGGTCTTTCTTTCTTTCTTATTTTTTTGAAAAAATGTTTACTTATTTATTAATTAATTAATTAATTAATTAATTTATTTATTTATATATTAGATATAAGTACACTGTAGCTGTTTTCAGACACTCCAGAAGAGGGTGTCAGATTCTGGAGAATCTAAATACCTCTTATGGTCTGCATATGATGTACATAAACACAAACTCAAGTATACTTCTAAAAATTTAAAGATGGGTGGGGCCACTGAAAGGGCTCAACAATTAACACCGTTGTCTCCTCTTCCAGAGAACCTGGGATAAACTACCAGCAACTATATGGTGGCCCATCTGCAGTTACAGGGGATCAGACAGACAGACAGACAGACAGAGATAAGGATGGCAGGCCGGCCTGGTCTTTCTTTCTTACTTATCCTGTTTATAAAATGTTTATTTATTTATTTATTTATTTTTTAATTATGTATTTATTAGATATAAGTACACTGTAGCTGTCTTCAGACACTCCAGTAGAGGGTGTCAGATTCTGAAGAATCTAAAACCATCTTATGGTCTGCATATGATGTACATAAACACAGCCTCAGATATACTTCTAAAAATTAAATGAAGGGTGGCGCCACTTAAAGGGCTCAACAATTAACAGCATTATGCCCTCTTCCAGAGAACCTGGGATCAACTACCAGCAACTATATGGTGGCTCATCTTAGTTCCCAGGGATCAGACAGACAGACAGACAGACAGACAGACAGACAAACAGAGATATGGATGGCAGGCCTGCCTGGTCTTTCTTTCTTTCTTATCCTTTTGAAAAAATGTTTGTTTATTTATTTATTTATTTATTTATTTATTTATTTATTAGATATAAGTACAATGTAGCTGTCTGCAGACACTCCAGAAGAGGGTGTCAGATTCTGGAGAATCTAAATCCCTCTTATGGTCTGCATATGATGTACATAAACACAGCCTCACATATACCTCTAAAAATTTAAAGATAGGTGGGACCACTGAAAGGGCTCAACAATTAACATCATTGTCTCCTCTTCCAGAGAACCTGGGATCAACTACCAGCAACTATATGGTGGCCCATCTGCAGTTTCAGGGGATTAGACAGACAGACAGACAGAGATAAGGATGGCAGGCCTGCCAGGTCTTTCTTTCTCACTTATCCTGTTTAAAAAATGTTTATTTATTTATTTATTTATTTATTTATTTATTTATTTATTTATTTATTTATTAGATATAAGTACACGGTAGCTGTCTTCAGACTGTCCAGAAAAGGGTGTCAGATTCTGGAGAATCTAAATCCCTCTTATGGTCTGCATATGATGTACATAAACACAGCCTCACATATACTTCTAAACATTTAAAGATGGGTGGGGCCACTGAAAGCGCTCAACAATTAACAGCATTGTCTCCTCTTCCAGAGAACCTGGGAAAAACTAACAGCAAATATATGGTGGCCCATATCCAGTTCCAGAGGTTCAGACAGACAGACAGACAGACAGAGATAAGGATTGCAGGTCTGCCTGATTTTTCTTTCTTTCTTATCCTTTATAAAAAATGTTTATTTATTTATTAATTTATGTATTTATGAGATATAAGTACACTGTCGCTGTCTTCAGACACTCCAGTAGACGGTGTCAGATTCTGTAAAATCTAAAACCATCTTCTGGTCTGCATATGATGTACATAAACACAGCTTCAGATATACTTCTAAAAATTTAATGAAGATTGGGGCCACTGAAAGGGCTCAACAATTAACAGCATTATGCCCTCTTCCAGAGAACCAGGGATCAACTACGAGCATCTATATGGTGGCTCATTTCCAGTTCCCAGGGATCAGACAGACAGACAGACAGACAGATACACAGAAAGAGATATGGATGGCAGGCCTGCCTGGTCTTTCTTTCTTTCTTATCCTTTTAAAAAAATGTTTATTTATTTATTTATTTATTTATTTATTTATTTATTTATTTATTTATGTATTTATTAGATATTAGTACACTGTAGCTGTCTTTAGACACTCCAGGAGAGGGTGTCAGGTTCTGGAGAATCTAAATCACTCTTATGGTCTGCATATGATGTACATAAACACAGCCTCACATACAGTTCTAAACATTTAAAGATGGGTGGAGCCATTGAAAGGGCTCAACAATGAACAGCATTGTCTCCTCTTCCAGAGAACCTCGGCTCAACTACCAGCAAGTATATGTTGGTCCATCTCCAGTTCCAGGGGATCAGACAGACAGACAGACAGACAGACAGATATAAGGATGGCAGGCCTGCCTGGTCTTTCTTTCTTTCTTATTCTTTTGAAAAAATGTTTATTTATTTATTTATTTATCTATCTATTTATTTATTAGATATAAGTACACTGTAGCTGTCTTCAGACACTCCAGAAGAGTGTGTCAGATTCTGGAGAATCTAAATCTCTCTTATGGTCTGCTTCTGATGTACATAAACACAGCATCACATATACTTCTAAATATTTAAAGATGGGTTGGACCACTGAAAGGTCTCAAAAATTAACAGCATTGTCTCCTCTTCCATAGAACCTGGGTTCAACTACCAGCAACTATATGGTGGCCCATATCCAGTATCAGAGGATCAGACAGACAGACAGACAGACAGACAGACAGAGATAAGGATGGCAGGCCTGCCAGGTCTTCTTTCTTTCTTATCCTTTTAAAAAATGTTTATTTATATATTTATTTATTTATTTATTTATTTATTTATTTATTTATGTATTTACTCGATATAAGTACACTGTAGATGTCTTCAGACACTCCAGAAGAGGGTATAAGATTCTGGAGAATCTAAATCCCTCTTATGGTCTGCATATGATGTACATAAACACAGCCTCACATATACTTCTAAAAATTTATAGATGGGTGGGACCACTTAAATGGCTCAACAATTACCATCACTGTCTCCACTTCCAGAGAACCTGGGATCAACTATCAGCAACTATATAGTGGCCCACCTCCAGTTCCAGGGGATCAGACAGACTGTCAGACAGACAGACAGACAGACAGAGATAAGGATGGCAGGCCTGCCTGGTCTTACTTTCTTTCTTATCCTGTTTAAAAAATGTTTATTTATTTATTTATTTATTTATTTATTTATTTATTTATTTATGTATTTATTAGATATAAGTACAATGTAGCTGTCTTCAGACACTCCAGTAGAGGGTGTCAGATTCTGGAGAATCTAAATCCCTCTTATGGTCTGCATATGATGTACATAAACACAGCCTCATATATACATCTAAAAATTTAAAGATGGGTGAGAGCAATGAAAGGGCTCAACAATTAAAAGCATTGTCTCCTCTTCCGGAGAACCTGGGATCAACTACCAGCAACTATATGGTGGCCCATCTCCAGTTCCAGGGGATCAGACTGACAGACAGACAGACAGAGATAAGGATTGCAGGCCTGCCTGGTCTTTCTTTCTTTCTTTTCCTTTTTAAAAAATGTTTATTTATTTATGTATTTATTATATATAAGTACACTGTAGCTATCTACAGACACTCCAGAAGAGGGTGTCAGATTCTGAAGAATCTAAAACCATCTTATGGTCTGCATATGATGTACATAAACACAGCCTCAGATATACTTCTAAAAATTTAAAGATGGGTGGGGCCACTGAAAGGGCTCAACAATTAACAGCATTGTCTCCTCTTCCAGAGAACCTGGGATCAACTACCAGCATAGATATGGTGGCCCATCTCCAATTCCCGGGGATCAGACAGACAGACAGACAGACAGACAGAGATAAGGATGTCAGGCCTTCCTGGTCTTTCTTTCTTTCTTATTCTTTTTAAAAAATGTTTATTTATTTATGTATTTATTAGATATAAGTACACTGTAGCTGTCTTCAGACACTCCAGAAGTGGGTGTCAGATTCTGGAGAATCTAAATCCCTCTTATGGTCTGCATATGATGTACATAAACACAGCCTCACATATACTTCTAAAAATTTAAAGATGGTTGGGGCCACTGAAGGGCTCAACAATTAACAGCATTGTCTCCTCTTCCAGAGAACCTGGGATCAACTACCAGCAAAAATATATTGGCCCATCTCCAGTTTCAGGGGATCAGACAGACAGACAGACAAACACACAAGGATGGCAGGCCTGCCTGGTTTTTCTTTCTTTCTTATCCTTTTTAAAACATGTTTATTTATTTATTTATTTATTTATTTATTTATTTATTAGATATAAGTACAGTGTAGCTGTCTTCAGACACTCCAGAAGAGGGATCAGATTCTGGAGAATCTAAATCCCTCTTATGATCTGCATATGATGTACATAAACACAGCCTCACAAATACTTCTAAAAATTTAAAGATGGGTGGTGCCACTGAAAGGGCTCAAAAATTAACAGCCTTGTCTCCTCTTGCAGAGAAACTGGGATCAACTACCAGCAACTATATGGTGGCCCATCTCCAGTTCCAGGGTATCTGACAGACAGACAGACAGACAGACAGAGATAAGGATGGCAGGCCTTCCTGGTTTTTCTTTTTTTCTTATCCTTTTTAATAATGTTTATTTATTTATTTATTTATTTATTTATTTATTATTAGATATAAGAACACTGTAGCCCTCTTCAGACACTCCAGAAGAGGGTGTCAGATTCTGGAGAATCTAAATCCCTCTTATGGTCTGAATATGATGTACATAAACACAGACTCACATTTACTTCCAAAAATTAAAGATGTGTGGGGCCACTGAAAGGGCTCAACCATTAACAGCATTTTCTCCTCTTCCAGAGAACCTGGGATCAACTACCAGCAACTATATGGTGGCCCATCTCCAGTTCCAGGGGATCAGACAGAGAGACAGACAGACAGACATATAGAGATAACGATGGCAGGCCTGCCTGGTCTTTCTTTCTTTCTTATCCTTTTAAAGAAATGTTTATTTACTTATTTATGTATTTATTAGATAAAAGTACACTGTAGCTGTCTTCAGACACTCCAGAAGGTTTTATAAAACCTTTATAAAGAGGTTTTATAAAAAGTGTTAAAGTTTTTAAAAATTAAAAAAAAAAAAAACCAGATCACCATCACACAGCATTGGCTGTCTTCAGGTGTTTCCTTTCAGCCTCCAAAACAAAAATCAATGGCTGGCTGTCTTCAGGTGTATCCTATTCTCCAGTCTTATTTCCAACCTAAGAGCTGGGCTGAGCTGCCTCATTATGTAATTGCAAACCTTCCTTGGTTTGTCTTTTCCATGTCTAAGACTAACAGGCCTTTTTCTATTTAGAGAATATGCTCATGACTGTCCTTTAGATATAGTAAATATAACTGTTGCTTATAAAACTTGTTTTCTAGGAATTTTTAAAGGTCAATGGCAGAGTTTATTTTTTAAAAATATTTTGCATTTATTTATTTGTGTGAGTGATGAAGCTCAGGTCTTCAAACTCGTCAGGAGGTATGATTACCTCCCCTCTCTCTCAACCCCTCTCTCTCCTCTCTCAATGATTGTGTAAGAATGTTTTGCATGTGTATGCTGTGCCCA
This sequence comes from Mus caroli, assembly GCF_978045245.1. Classification (NCBI taxonomy): domain Eukaryota; kingdom Metazoa; phylum Chordata; class Mammalia; order Rodentia; family Muridae; genus Mus; species Mus caroli. The sequence goes on along the minus strand of NW_028227276.1, from coordinate 16,935,834 downwards.
CAGACTCCAGAACAGAGTATTAGATCCCCTGGAACTGGAGATGGGCCACCATATATAATACTGGTAATTGAGCCCAGGTTCTCTGGAAGAGGAGACAATGCTCTTAATTGTTGAGCCCTCTCTGTAGCCACATCTTTCTTTTTTTTTTTTTTTGAGTATATGTGAGGCTGTGTTTATATACATCATATGCAGACAATAAGAATGATTTAGATTCTTCAGAATCTGACACCCTCTTCTGGACTGTCTGAAGATAGCTACAGCATACTTAAATATAATAAATATATAAATCTTTAAAAAGAAAAAGAAAAGTAAAAAAGAAAGAACAGGACTGCCATATGCATGTTCATAGAGGAAAATGGAAGAGACCCCAATCTAACCTCAGCAGGGTGCTTCCTTCTGGATGGTAGCTCACAGTTTCATCCCAGCAAGACAGGCAAATCACTGAGTTCAAGGACAGTAAGGTTCAGGACAGCCAATGTTAGGAAGGAAAAGGGTCTATGTTGAGAATACAAACCGACAAAACAACAACTAGGAAAAAGAAGTGACAGTGTAACTTGGGGTAGGGTAGCAAAAAGAGAAAGCTTTCTGTTACCACTTACAAACAGCAGTAGACTTGCACCCTTCTGCCCAGGTCCCTGCCTTCCTTTCTAGGAATTCTAAGGATGCCAGGGGGTGGGGCAATCCAGATTAACTTTTTAAAAACAAAGACTTGGTCTTTGATGTCTATAGGAAACCCTTCTCAGTGCCTTTAACTACCACTTAACTTTCAGGGCTGTGACTCAACTGTAACAAGGAACAGGGCTAAGAACCTGCAGCCTTTGAAAACAACTATTTTTTTAAAGAGGGGGACACAAATCAGCAGTAGAACCCCTCAGGTTCAGCCATAATACTTGTTAGGGAAACAGCCTCAATGTCCGGAGCTGAGGTCTCATGGGTGAACTGCTTCAAGCTCTGAGTATCATTTAAAGAAAGAAAAGTTATCATGTGGTTGCTTAATTTATTTATTTTATTATTTCTATTTTTTGTTTTCTTTTGTTTTATTTTAGAAAAGGCCTCAGTCTGTAGCTATGGCTGACCTAGGACAGACTACATGTGTTAATTAGGGTTTCACAGCTGAGAAACAGACCATACCTATGTAAGACTTAGAAAACCCAACAGTCAGTGGTGGCTCGAGCTCTTAATGAGAGCACTCTGGAGGCAGAAGCAGTCAGTTTCTGAGTTCGAGGCCAGCCTGGTTAAAGACAGGGATAGGCATGGCTAGGCAAGGCAGGGCTGGGCTAGGCTAGGCTAGGCACGGGGCTGGGCTAGGCAAGGCAAGGGGCTAGGCTAGGCTACGCAAGGGGCTAGGCAAGACAGACAGACAGAGAGAAAGACAGACAAGGATGGAAGGCCTGCCTGGTTTTTCTTTCTTTCTTATCCCTTTTAAAAAATGTTTATTTATTTATTTATATATTTATGTATGTATTTATTAAATATAAGTACACTGTAGCTGTCTTCAGACACTCCAGAAGAGGGTGTCAGATTCTGGAGAATCTAAATCCCTCTTATGGTCTGCATATGATGTACAAAAACACAGCCTCACATATACTTCTAAAAATTTAAAGATGGGTGGGGCCACTGAAAAGGCTCAACAATTAACAGCATTGTCTCCTCTTCCAGAGAACCTGGGATCAACTACCAGCAACTATAAGGTGGCCCATCTCCAGTTCCCGGGGATCAGACAGACAGACAGACTGACAGAGATAAGGATGGCAGGCCTGCCTGGTCTTTCTATCTTAGTTATCCTTTTTAAAACATGTTTATTTCTTTATTTATGTATTTATTAGATATAAGTACATTGTAGCTGTCTTCAGACACTCCAGAAGAGTGTGTCAGATTCTCGAGAATCTAAATCCCTCTTATGGTCTGCATATGATGTACAAAAACACAGCCTCACATATACTTCTAAAAATTTAAAGATGGGTGGGGCCACTGTAAGGGCTCAACAATTAACAGCATTGTCTCCTCTTCGAGAGAACCTGGGATCAAGTATGAGCACCTATATGGTGGCCCATCTCCAGTTCCAGGCTATCAGACAGATAGACAGACAGACAGACAGAGAGACAGAGATAAGGAAGGCAGGCCTCCCTGGTCTTTATTTCTTTCTTATCCTTTTTAAAAAATGTTTATTTATATATTTATTTATTTATTTATTTATTTATTTATTAGATATAAGTACACTGTGTCTGTCTTCAGACACTCCAGAAGATGGTGTCAGATTCTGGAGAATCTAAATCCCTCTTATGGTCTGCATATGATGTACATAAACACAGCCTCACATATACTTCAAAAATTTAAAGATGGATGGGGTCACTGAAAGGGCTCAACAATTAACAGCATTATCTCCTCTTCCAGAGAACCTGGGATCAACTACCAGCAACTATATGGTGGCTCATCTCCAGTTCTAGGGGATCAGACAGAAAGACAGACAGAAAGACAGACAAGGGTGGCAGGCCTGCCTGGTTTTTTTTTCTTTCTCATCCTTTTTAAAAATGTTTATTTATTTATTTATGTATTTATTAAATATAAGTACACTGTAGCGGTCTTCAGACACTCCAGGAGAGGGTGTCAGATTCTGGAGAATCTAAATCCCTGTTATGGTCTGCATATGATGTACATAAACACAGACTCACATTTACTTCCAAAAATTTAAAGATGTGTGGGGCCTCTGAAAGGGCTCAACAATTAACAGCATTGTCTCCTCTTCTAGAGGATCTGGGATCAACTACCAGCAACTATATGGTGGCCCTTCTCCAGTTCCAGGGATTCAGACAGACAGACAGACAGACAGACAGAGATAAGGATGGCAGGCCTGCCTGGTCTTTCTTTCTTTCTTATCATTTTAAAAAAATGTTTATTTATATATTTATTTATTTATTTATTTATTTATTTATTTATTTATTAGATATAAGTACACTGTAGCTAACTTTAGACACTCCAGAAGAGGGTGTCAGATTCTGGAGAATCTAAATCCCTCTTACGATCTGCATATGATGTATATAAACACAGCCTCACATTTTCTTCTAAAAATTTAAAGATGGGTGTGGCTTGGAATAAGATGAGTAACCCTGAAATAGTCAAAAAATGAAAAATCACACTGTAGGATTTGGAATATGGTGAGAAACCCTGAAAAAGTCGAAAAATGAGAAAATCATGCAGTAGTACCTGGAATATGGTGAGAAACACTGAAAAAGTCTTAAAATGAGAATATCACACTCTAGGACTTGGAATATGGTGAGAAACACTGAAAAAGTGGAAAAATGAGAAAATCATGCAGTAGGACCCAGAATATGGTGAGAAACCCTGAAAAAAAGTCAAAAAATAAGAAAATCACGCAGTAGGACCTGGAAGCTGGTGAGAAACCCTGAAAAAGTCGAAAAATGAGAAAATCAATCTGTATGATCTGGAATATGTTGAGAAACCCTGAAAAATTCGAAAAAAGCAAAAATCACACTCTAGGACTTGGAATATGTTGAGAAACCCTGAAAAAGTCAAAAAAAGAGAAAATCACACTGTAGGACTTGGAATATGGTGAGAAACCCTGAAAAAGTCGAAAAATGAGAAAATCACACTGTAGGACTTGGAATATGGTGAGAAACCCTGAAAAAGTCGAAAAATGAGAAAATCACGCAGTAGGACCTGGGATTTGGTGAGAAACACTGAAAAAGTCTTAAAATAGAAAATCACACTGTAGTACTTGGAATATGGTGAAAAATACTGAAAAAGTCTTAAAATGAGAAAATCACAGGGAAGGACCTGGAATATGGTGAGAAACCCTGAAAAAGTCTAAAAATAAGATAAAACTTGTAGTACCTGAAATATGATGAGAAACCCTGAAAAAGTCAAAAAATAAGAAAATCAAATTGTAGGAACTGGAATATGCTGAGAATCCCTGAAAAATTCGAAAAATGCGAAAATCACACTCTAGGACTTGGAATATGATGAGAAACCCTGAAAAAGTCAAAAAATGAGAAAATCACACTGTAGTACCTGGAATATGGTGAGAAACACTGAAAAAGTCTAAAAATAAGATAAGAGTTGTAGTACCTGAAAGAGAAACCCTGAAAAAGTCGAAAAATGAGAAAATCACACTTTAGGACTTCGAATATGATGAGAAACCGTGAAAAAGTAAAAAAAATGAGAAAAATACACTGTAGGAGCTGGAATATGGAGAGAAACCCTGAAATGGTTAAAAAATTAGAAAATCACAATTGTAGGACCTCCAATATGGGAAGAAACCCAGAAAAAGTCGAAAAATGAGAAAACCACACTGTAGGACCTGGAATATGGTGAGAAACCGTGAAACAGTCGAAATATAAGAAAATCAAACTTGAAGTACCTGCAATATGGTGAGAAACCCTGAAAAAGTCGAAAAATGAAAAAATCACACTGTAGGATTTGGAATATGATGAGAAACCATGAAAAAGTCAAAAATGAGAAAAATATACTGTAGGAGTTAGAATGTGGTGAGAAAACCTGAAAAAGTCGAAGAATAAGAAAACCACACAAGTAGGACCTCCAATATGGTGAGAAAACCTGAAAAAGTCGAAAAATGAGAAAATTACAGAGTTGGACATGGAATATGGTAAGAAACCCTTTAAAAGTCAGAAAAAGAGAAAATCACACTGTAGGATTTGGAATATGATGAGAAAACCTGAAAAAGTCAAAAAATGAGAAAATCACACTGTAGTACCTGGAATATTGTGAGAAAACCCTGAAAAAGTCTAAAAATGAGAAAATCACACAGTAGGACTTGGAATATGGTGAGAAACCCTGAAACAGTCGAAAAATAAGAAAATCAAACTTGTAGTACCTGCAATATGGTGAGAAAACCTGAAAAAGTCGAAAAATGAGAAAATCATACTGTAGGACCTGGAATATGTAGAGAAACCCTGAAAAATACGAAAAAGGCAAAAATCACACTCTAGGACTTGGAATATGATGAGAAACCGTGAAAAAGTAAAAAAAATGAAAAAATCACACTGTAGTACCTGGAATATGGTGAGAAACATTAAAAAAGTATTAAAATGAGAAAATCAACCAATAGGACCTGAAATGTGGTGAGAAACCCTGAAACAGTAGAAAAATAAGAAAATCAAACTTGTAGTACATGCAATATGGTGACAAACCCTGAAAAAGTCGAAAAATGAGAATTTCACACTCTAGGACTTGGAATATGATGAGAAACCCTGAAAAAGTCAAACAATGAGAAAATCACACTGTAGGACTTGCAATATGGTGAGAAAACCTGAAAAAGTCTAAAAATGAGAAAATCACCCTGTAGGACTTGTAATATGGTGAGAAACACTGAAAAAGTCAAAAAATGAGAAAAATCACACTGTAGTACATGGAATATGGTGAGAAACTCTGAAAAAGTCGCAAATTAGAAAATGACAGTGTAGGACCTGGAATATGTTGAGAAAACCTGAAATATTCAAAAAATGAGACAATGACAATGTAGAACCTGGAATAAGGTAAGAAACCCCGAAAAATTTAAAAAAAGAGAAAATCACACTGTAGGACATGGAATATGGTGGGAAACACTGAAAAAGTCAAAAAATGAGAATATCACACTCTAGGACTTGGAATATGGTGAGAAACCCTGAAAAAGTCAAAACATGAGAAATTCATGCAGTAGGACCCAGAATATGGTGAGAAACCCTGAAAGAAGTCGGAAAATGAGAAAATCACACTGTAGGACTTGGAATAAAATGAGAAACCGTGAAAAAGACAAAAAATGACAAAAGTACACGGTAGGAGATAGAATATGGAGAGAAACCGTTAAAAAGTAGAAAAATAAGATATACACACTTGTAGGACCTGCAATATGGTGAGAAACCCTGAAAAAGTCTTAAAATGAGAAAATCACACTGTAGTACCTGGAATATGGTGAGAAACCCTGAAAAAGTCCAAAAATAAGAAATTCACACTTGTAGGACCTGCAATATGGTGAGAAACCCTGAAAAAGTCAAAAAATGAGAAAATCACACTGTAGGACTTGGAATAAGATGAGACACCCTGAAAAAGTCAAAAAATGAGAAAATTTCACTGTAGGACTTGGAATAAGATGAGAAACCCTGAAAAAGTTGAAAAATGAGAAAATCACAATGTAGAAGATGGAATATGGTGAGCAATCCTGAAAAAGTCAAAAAATGAGAAAATCACACTGTAGGACCTGGAATATGGTGAGAAACTCTGAAAAAGTCGAAAAAAGAGAAAATCACACTCTAGGACTTGGAATATGATGAGAAACCCTGAAAAAGTCAAAAAATGAGAAAATCACACTGTAGTACCTGGAATATGGTGAGAAACCCTGAAAAAGTCTAAAAATGAGAAAAATCAAACAGTAGGACCTGAAATATGGTGAGAAACCCTGAAAGATCAAAAAATAAGAAAATCAAACTTGAAGTACCTGCAATATGGTGAGAAACCCTGAAAAAGTCGAAAAATGAAAAAATCACACTGTAGGATTTGGAATATGATGAGAAACCATGAAAAAGTCAAAAATGAGAAAAATATACTGTAGGAGTTGGAATGTGGTGAGAAAACCTGAAAAAGTCGAAAAATAAGAAAACCACACAAGTAGGAACTCCAATATGGTGAGAAACCCTGAAAAAGTTGAAAAATGAGAAAATCCCAATGTAGAAGATGGAATATGGTGAGCAATCCTGAAAAAGTCGAAAAATGAGAAAATCACACTGTAGGACTTGGAATATGGTGAGAAACCCTGAAAAAGTAGAAAAATGAGAAAATCATGCACTTCAAACCAGAATATGATGAGAAACACAGAAAAAGTCTTAAAATGAGAAAATCACACTGTAGGAACTGGAATATGGTAAGAAACCCTGAAAATGTCGAAAAATGAGAAAATGACACTGTAGGAGCTGGAATATGGTGAGAAGACCTGAAAAAGTCAAAAAAAAAAAAAAAGAAATACAAACTTTTAGGACTTGCAATATGGTGAGAGATCCTGAAAAACTCTTAAAATGAGAAAATCACACAGTAGGACTTGGGATATGGTGTGAAACCCAGAAAAAGTCGAAAAATTAGAAAATCAAACTTGTAGTACCTGCAATATGGTGAGAAAACCTGAAAAAGTCGAAAAATGAGAAAATCATACTGTAGGACCTGCAATAGGGTGAGAAATTCTGAAAAAGTCAAAAAATGAGAAATTCACACTGTAGGACTTGGAATTTGATGAGAAAACCTGAAAAAATCTAAAAATGAGAAAATCACACTGTAGGAGCTGGAACATGGTGAGAAACCCTGAAAAGTCAAAAAAAGAGAAAAATCACACTGTAGGACCTGGAATATGGTGAGAAAACATGAAAAAGTCAAAAAAGGAGAAAATCACACTCTAGGACTTGGAATATGATGAGAAAACCTGAAAAAGTCCAAAAATGAGAAAATCACACTGTAGGACTTGGAATATGGTGAGAAACTCTGAAAAAGTCAAAAAATGAGAAAATCACCCTGTAGGACTTGGAATATAGTGAGAAACCCTGAAAAAGTCAAAAAATGAGAAAATCACCCTGTAGGACTTGGAATATGGTGAGAAACCCTGAAAAAGTCGCAAATTAGAAAATGACAGTTTAGGACCTGGAATATGTTGAGAAAACCTGAAATATTCAAAAAATGAGAAAATGACAATGTAGAACCTGGAATAAGGTAAGAAACCCCGAAAAATTTAAAAAAAGAGAAAATCACACTGTAGGACCTGGAATATGGTGAGAAACACTGAAAAAGTCAAAAAATGAGAATATCACACTCTAGGACTTAGAATATGGTGAGAAACCCTGAAAAAGTCAAAACATGAGAAATTCATGCAGTAGGACCCAGAATATGGTGAGAAACCCTGAAAGAAGTCGGAAAATGAGAAAATCACGCAGTAGGACCTGGAAGCTAGTGAGAAACCCTGAAAAAGACGAAAAATGAGAATAACAAACTGTAGGACCTGGAATAAGTTGAGAAACCCTGAAAAATTCGAAAAAAGCAAAAATCACACTCTAGGACTTGGAATGTGATGAGAAACCCTGAAAAAGTAAAAAAATGAGAAAATCACACTGTAGTACCTGGAATATGGTGAGAAACACTAAAAAAGTATTAAAATGAGAAAATCACACAGTAGGACCTGGAATATGGTGAGAAACTCTGAAAAAGTCGAAAACATGAGAAAATCACGCAGTAGTACCTGGAATATGGTGAGAAACCCCGAAAAAGTCGAAAATGAGAAAATCACGCAGTAGTACATGGAATATGGTGAGAAACACTGTAAAAGTCTTAAAATGAGAAAATCACACTGTAGGACCTGGAATATGGTGAGAAAATCTGAAAATGTCGAAAAGTAAGAAATTCACACTTGTAGGACCTGCAATATGGTGAGAAACCCTGAAAAAGTCAAAAAAATGAGAAAATCACACTGTAGGACTTGGAATAAAATGAGAAACCATGAAAAAGACAAAAAATGACAAAAGTACACGGTAGGAGATGGAATATGTAGAGAAACCGTTAAAAAGTAGAAAAATAAGATATACACACTTGTAGGACATGCAATATGGTGAGAGACCCTGAAAAAGTCTTAAAATGAGAAAAACACACTGTAGTACCTGGAATATGGTGAGAAAACCTGAAAAAGTCCAAAAATAAGAAATTCACACTTGTAGGACCTGCAATATGGTGAGAAACCCTGAAAAAGTCGAAAAAGGAGAAAATCACACTGTAGGACTTGGAATAAGATGAGACACCCTGAAAAAGTCAAAAAATGAGAAAATTTCACTGTAGGACTTGGAATAAGATGAGAAACCCTGAAAAAGTTGAAAAATGAGAAAATCACAATGTAGAAGATGGAATATGGTGAGCAATCCTGAAAAAGTCAAAAAATGAGAAAATCACACTGTAGGACCTGGAATATGGTGAGAAACTCTGAAAAAGTCGAAAAAAGAGAAAATCACACTCTAGGACTTGGAATATGATGAGAAACCCTGAAAAAGTCAAAAAATGAGAAAATCACACTGTAGTACCTGGAATATGGTGAGAAACCCTGAAAAAGTCTAAAAATGAGAAAATCAAACAGTAGAACCTGGAATATGGTGAGAAAGCCTGAAAGATCGAGAAATAAGAAAATCAAACTTGTAGTACCTGTAATATGGTGAGAAACCCTGAAAAAGTCAAAAAATGAGAAAATCAAAATATAGGACTTGGAATAAGATGAGAAACCTTGAAAAAGACAAAAAAAATGACAAAAACACACTGTAGGAGCTGGAATATGGTGAGAAACTCTGAAAAAGTCCAAAAATAAGAAATTCACACTTGTAGGACCTGCAATATGGTGAGAAACCCTGAAAAAGTCGAAAAATGAGAAAATCACACTGTAGGACTTGGAATATGGTGAGAAACCCTGAAAAAGTCGAAAAATGAGAAAATCATGCACTAGGACCCAGAATATGATGAGAAACACAGAAAAAGTCTTAAAATGAGAAAATCACACTGTAGGACCTGGAATATGGTAAGAAACCCTGAAAATGTCGAAAAATGAGAAAATGACACTGTAGGAGCTGGAATATGGTGAGAAGTCCTGAAAAAGTCAAAAAAAAAAAAAAGAAATACAAACTTGTAGGACTTGCAATATGGTGAGAGACCCTGAAAAAGTCTTAAAATGAGAAAATCACACTGTAGGACTTGGGATATGGTGAGAAACCCTGAAAAAGTCGAAAAATTAGAAAATCAAACTGTAGGAACTGGAATATGCTGAGAATCCCTGAAAAATTCGAAAAATACAAAAATCACACTCTAGGACTTTGAATATGATGAGAAACCCTGAAAAATTCAAAAAATGAGAAAATCACACTGTAGTACCTGGTATATGGTGAGAAACACTAAAAAAGTATTAAAATGAGAAAATCACACAGTCGGACCTGGAATATGGTGAGAAACCCTGAAACAGTCCAAAAATAAGAAAATAAAACTTGTAGTACATGCAATATGGTGAGAAACCCTGAAAAAGTCGAAAAATGAGAATATCACACTGTAGGACTTGGAATATGGTGAGAAACCCTGAAAAAGTCTTAAAATGAGAAAATCACACTGTAGTACCTGGAATATGGTGTGAAACACTGAAAAAGTCTAAAAATAAGATAAAACTTGTAGTACCTGAAATATGGTGAGAAACCCTGAAAAGTCAAAAAATTAGAAAATCAAATTGTAGGAAACTGGAATATGCTGAGAATCCCTGAAAAATTCGAAAAATGCGAAAATCACACTCTAGGACTTGGAATAAGATGAGAAACCCTGAAAAAGTCAAAAAATGAGAAAATCACACTGTAGTACCTGGAGTATGGTGAGAAACACCGAAAAAGTCTAAAAATAAGATAAAACTTGTAGTACCTGAAATATGGTGAGAAACCCTGAAAAAGTCGAAAAATGAGAAAATCACACTGTAGTACCTGGAATATGGTGAGAAACCCTGAAAAAGTCTAAAAATGAGAAATCAAACAGTAGGACCTGGATTATGGTGAGAAACCCTGAAAGATCTAAAAATAAGAAAATCAAACTTGTAGTACCTTTAATATGGTGAGAAACCCTGAAAAAGTCAAAAAATGAGAAAATCACAATATAGGACTTGGAATAAGATGAGAAACCGTGAAAAAGACAAAAAAATGACAAAAACACACTGTAGGAGCTGGAATATGGTGAGAAACCCTGAAAAAAGTCCAAAAATAAGAAATTCACACTTGTAGGACCTGCAATATGGTGAGAAACCCTGAAAAAGTCGAAAAATGAGAAAATCAAACTGTAGTACCTGGAATATGGTGTGAAACACTGAAAAAGTCTAAAAATAAGATAAAACTTATAGTACCTGAAATATGGTGAGAAACCCTGAAAAAGTCAAAAAATTAGAAAATCAAATTGTAGGAACTGGAATATGCTGAGAATCCCTGAAAAATTCGAAAAATGCGAAAATCACACTCTAGGACTTGGAATAAGATGAGAAACCCTGAAAAAGTCAAAAAATGAGAAAATCACACTGTAGTACCTGAAGTATGGTGAGAAACACCGAAAAAGTCTAAAAATAAGATAAAACTTGTAGTACCTGAAATATGGTGAGAAACCCTGAAAAAGTCGAAAAATGAGAAAATCACACTGTAGTACCTGGAATATGGTGAGAAACCCTGAAAAAGTCTAAAAATGAGAAAATCAAACAGTAGGACCTGGATTATGGTGAGAAACCCTGAAAGATCTAAAAATAAGAAAATCAAACTTGTAGTACCTGTAATATGGTGAGAAACCCTGAAAAAGTCAAAAAATGAGAAAATCACAATATAGGACTTGGAATAAGATGAGAAACCTTGAAAAAGACAAAAAAAAATGACAAAAACACACTGTAGGAGCTGGAATATGGTGAGAAACTCTGAAAAAGTCCAAAAATAAGAAATTCACACTTGTAGGACCTGCAATATGGTGAGAAACCCTGAAAAAGTCGAAAAATGAGAAAAACACACTGTAGGACTTGGAATATGGTGAGAAACCCTGAAAAAGTCGAAAAATGTGAAAATCGTGCACTAGGACCCAGAATATGATGAGAAACACAGAAAAAGTCTTAAAATGAGAAAATCACACTGTAGGACCTGGAATATGGTAAGAAACCCTGAAAATGTCGAAAAATGAGAAAATGACACTGTAGGAGCTGGAATATGGTGAGAAGTCCTGAAAAAGTCAAAAAAAAAAAAAAAAGAAATACAAACTTGTAGGACTTGCAATATGGTGAGAGACCCTGAAAAAGTCTTAAAATGAGAAAATCACACTGTAGGACTTGGGATATGGTGAGAAACCCTGAAAAAGTCGAAAAATTAGAAAATCAAACTGTAGGAACTGGAATATGCTGAGAATCCCTGAAAAATTCGAAAAATACGAAAATCACTCTCTAGGACTTTGAATATGATGAGAAACCCTGAAAAATTCAAAAAATGAGAAAATCACACTGTAGTACCTGGTATATGGTGAGAAACACTAAAAAAGTATTAAAATGAGAAAATCACACAGTCGGACCTGGAATATGGTGAGAAACCCTGAAACAGTCCAAAAATAAGAAAATAAAACTTGTAGTACATGCAATATGGTGAGAAACCCTGAAAAGTCGAAAAATGAGAATATCACACTGTAGGACTTGGAATATGGTGAGAAACCCTGAAAAAGTCTTAAAATGAGAAAATCACACTGTAGTACCTGGAATATGGTGTGAAACACTGAAAAAGTCTAAAAATAAGATAAAACTTGTAGTACCTGAAATATGGTGAGAAACCCTGAAAAAGTCAAAAAATTAGAAAATCAAATTGTAGGAACTGGAATATGCTGAGAATCCCTGAAAAATTCGAAAAATGCGAAAATCACACTCTAGGACTTGGAATACGATGAGAAACCCTGAAAAAGTCAAAAAATGAGAAATTCACACTGTAGTACCTGGAGTATGGTGAGAAACACCGAAAAAGTCTAAAAATAAGATAAAACTTGTAGTACCTGAAATATGGTGAGAAACCCTGAAAAAGTCGAAAAATGAGAAAATCACACTGTAGTACCTGGAATATGGTGAGAAACCCTGAAAAAGTCTAAAAAGAAGAAAATCAAACAGTAGGACCTGGATTATGGTGAGAAACCCTGAAAGATCTAAAAATAAGAAAATCAAACTTGTAGTACCTGTAATATGGTGAGAAACCCTGAAAAAGTCAAAAAATGAGAAAATCACAATATAGGACTTGGAATAAGATGAGAAACCGTGAAAAAGACAAAAAAAAAGACAAAAAACACACTGTAGGAGCTGGAATATGGTGAGAAACCCTGAAAAAGTCCAAAAATAAGAAATTCACACTTGTAGGAACTGCAATATGGTGAGAAACCCTGAAAAAGTCGAAAAATGAGAAAATCACACTGTAGGACTTATAATATGGTGAGAAACCCTGAAAAAGTCGAAAAATGAGAAAATCATGCACTTCAACCCAGAATATGATGAGAAACACAGAAAGAGTCTTAAAATGAGAAAATCACACTGTAGGACCTGGAATATGGTAAGAAACCCTGAAAATGTCGAAAAATGAGAAAATGACACTGTAGGAGCTGCAATATGGTGAGAAGTCCTGAAAAAGTCAAAAAAAAAAAGAAATACAAACTTGTAGGACTTGCAATATGGTGAGAGACCCTGAAAAAGTCTTAAAATGAGAAATTCACACTGTAGGACTTGGGATATGGTGAGAAACCCTGAAAAAGTCGAAAAATTAGAAAATCAAACTGTAGGAACTGGAATATGCTGAGAATCCCTGAAAAATTCGAAAAATACGAAAATCACACTCTAGGACTTTGAATATGATGAGAAACCCTGAAAAATTCAAAAAATGAGAAAATCACACTGTAGTATCTGGAGTATGGTGAGAAACACCGAAAAAGTCTAAAATAAGATAAAACTTGTAGTACCTGAAATATGGTGAGAAACCCTGAAAAAGTCGAAAAATGAGAAAATCACACTGTAGTACCTGGAATATGGTGAGAAATACTAAAAAAGTATTAAAATGAGAAAATCACACAGTAGGACCTGGAATATGGTGAGAAACTCTGAAAAAGTCGAAAACATGAGAAAATCACGCAGTAGTACCTGGAATATGGTGAGAAACCCTGAAAAAGTCGAAAAATGAGAAAATCACGCAGTATTACTTGGAATATGGTGAGAAACACTGAAAAAGTCTTAAAATGAGAAAATCACACTGTAGGACCTGGAATATGGTGAAAAACTCTGAAAATGTCGAAAAATAAGAAATTCACACTTGTAGGACCTGCAATATGGTGAGAAACCCTGAAAAAGTCGAAAAATGAGAAAATCACACTGTAGGACTTGGAATAAGATGAGAAACCCTGAAAAAGTCAAAAAATGAGAAAATTTCACTGTAGGACTTGGAATAAAATGAGAAACCGTGAAAAAGACAAAAAATGACAAAAGTACACGGTAGGAGATGGAATATGGAGAGAAACCGTTAAAAAGTAGAAAAATAAGATATACACACTTGTAGGACATGCAATATGGTGAGAGACCCTTAAAAAGTCTTAAATGAGAAAATCGCACAGTAGTACCTGGAATATGGTGAGAAACCCTGAAAAAGTCCAAAAATAAAAAATTCACACGTGTAGGACCTGCAATATGGTGAGAAACCCTGAAAAAGTTGAAAAATGAGAAAATCACACTGTAGGACTTTGAATAAGATGAGACACCCTGAAAAAGTCAAAAAATGAGAAAATTTCACTGTAGGACTTGGAATAAGATGAGAAACCCTGAAAAAGTTGAAAAATGAGAAAATCCCAATGTAGAAGATGGAATATGGTGAGCAATCCTGAAAAAGTCGAAAAATGAGAAAATCACACTGTAGGACTTGGAATATGGTGAGAAACCCTGAAAAAGTAGAAAAATGAGAAAATCATGCACTTCAAACCAGAATATGATGAGAAACACAGAAAAAGTCTTAAAATGAGAAAAATCACACTGTAGGAACTGGAATATGGTAAGAAACCCTGAAAATGTCGAAAAATGAGAAAATGACACTGTAGGAGCTGGAATATGGTGAGAAGACCTGAAAAAGTCAAAAAAAAAAAAAAAGAAATACAAACTTTTAGGACTTGCAATATGGTGAGAGATCCTGAAAAACTCTTAAAATGAGAAAATCACACAGTAGGACTTGGGATATGGTGTGAAACCCAGAAAAAGTCGAAAAATTAGAAAATCAAACTTGTAGTACCTGCAATATGGTGAGAAAACCTGAAAAAGTCGAAAAATGAGAAAATCATACTGTAGGACCTGCAATAGGGTGAGAAATTCTGAAAAGTCAAAAAA
>NW_028227276.1:16877564-16920829 GCF_978045245.1 Mus caroli | reverse complement strand
CACACGTGTAGGACCTGCAATATGGTGAGAAACCCTGAAAAAGTCGAAAAATGAGAAAATCACACTGTAGGACTTGGAATAAGATGAGACACCCTGAAAAAGTCAAAAAATGAGAAAATTTCACTGTAGGACTTGGAATAAGATGAGAAACCCTGAAAAAGTTGAAAAATGAGAAAATCACAATGTAGAAGATGGAATATGGTGAGCAATCCTGAAAAAGTCAAAAAATGAGAAAATCACACTGTGGAACCTGGAATATGGTGAGAAACTCTGAAAAAGGCGAAAAATTGGAAAAATCACAATCTAGGACTTGGAATATGATGAGAAACCCTGAAAAAGTAAAAAATGAGAAAATCAGTCTGTAGTAGCTGCAATATGGTGAGAAACATTGAAAAAGTCTCAAAATGAGAAAATCACACAGTTGGACCTGTGCAATATTGTGAGAAACACTTAAACAGTGGAAAAATAAGAAAATCAAACTTGTAGTACCTGCAATATGGTGAGAAACCCTGAAAAATTCCAAAAATGAGAAAATCACACTGTAGGATTTAGAATATGATGAGAAACCGTGAAAAAGTCAAAAAATGAGAAAAATACACTGTAGAAGCTGGAATATGGTGAGTAAACCCTGAAAAAGTCGAAAAATAAGAAAATCACACTTGTAGAACCTCCAATATGGTGAGAAACGCTGAAAAAGTCAAAAAATGAGAAAATTACACTGTAGGACCTGGAATATGTTGAGAAACACTGAAAAAGTCTTAAAATGAGAAAATCACACTGTAGGACTTGGAATAAGATGAGAAACCCTAAAAAAGTCGAAAAATGAGAAAAATACACTGAAGGAGTTGGAATATGTTGAGAAACCCTGAAAAAGTCTTAAAATGAGAAAATCACACTGTAGGACCTGGAATATGGTGAGAAACTCTGAAAAAGTCGAAAAAAGAGAAAATCACACTCTAGGACTTGGAATATGATGAGAAACCCTGAAAAAGTCAAAAAATGAGAAAATCACACTGTAGTACCTGTAATATGATGAGAATCCCTGAAAAAGTCTAAAAATGAGAAAATCAAACAGTAAGACCTGGAATATGGTGAGAAACCCTGAAAGATCAAAAATAAGAAAATCAAACTTGTAGTACCTGCAATATGGTGAGAAACCCTGCAAAAGGCAAAAAATGAGAAAATCACAATATAGGACTTGGAATAAGGTGAGAAACCGTGAAAAAGACAAAAAAAGACAAAAACACACTGTAGGAGCTGGAATATGATGAGAATTCCTAAAAAAGTCCAAAAATAAGAAATTCACACTTGTAGGACGTGCAATATGGTGAGAAACCCTGAAAAAGTCGAAAAATGAGAAAATCACACTTTAGGACTTGGAATAAGATGAGACACACTGAAAAAGTCAAAAATGAGAAAATTTCATTGTAGGACTTGGAATAAGATGAGAAACCCTGAAAAAGTTGAAAAATGAGAAAATCACAATGTAGAAGATGGAATATGGTGAGCAATCCTGAAAAAGTCAAAAAATGAGAAAATCACACTGTAGGACCTGGAATATGGTGAGAAACTCTGAAAAAGTCGCAAATTAGAAAATGACAGTGTAGGACCTGGAATATGTTGAGAAAACCTGAAATATTCAAAAAATGAGAAAATGACAATTTAGAACCTGGAATAAGGTAAGAAACCCCGAAAAATTTAAAAAAAGAGAAAATCACACTGTAGGACCTGGAATATGGTGAGAAACACTGAAAAAGTCAAAAAATGAGAATATCACACTCTAGGACTTGGAATATGGTGAGAAACCCTGAAAAAGTCAAAACATGAGAAATTCATGCAGTAGGACCCAGAATATGGTGAGAAACCCTGAAAGAAGTCGGAAAATGAGAAAACCACGCAGTAGGACCTGGAAGCTAGTGAGAAACTCTGAAAAAGACGAAAAATGAGAATAACAAACTGTAGGACCTGGAATATGTTGAGAAACCCTGAAAAAGTCTTAAAATGAGAAAATCACACTGTAGGACTTGGAATAAGATGAGAAACCCTGAAAAAGTCAAAAATGAGAAAATCACACAGTAGGACCTGGAATATTTTGAGAAACCCTGAAAAAGTCTTAAAATGAGAAAATCACACTGTAGGACTTGGAATAAGATGAGAAACCCTAAAAAGTCGAAAAATGAGAAAAATACACTGAAGGAGTTGGAATATGTTGAGAAACCCTGAAAAAGTCTTAAAATGAGAAAATCACACTGTAGGACCTGGAATATGGTGAGAAACTCTGAAAAAGTCGAAAAAAGAGAAAATCACACTCTAGGACTTGGAATATGATGAGAAACCCTGAAAAAGTCAAAAAATGAGAAAATCACACTGTGAGTACCTGTAATATGGTGAGAAACCCTGAAAAAGTCTAAAAATGAGAAAATCAAACAGTAAGACCTGGAATATGGTGAGAAACCCTGAAAGATCAAAAATAAGAAAATCAAACTTGTAGTACCTGCAATATGGTGAGAAACCCTGCAAAAGGCAAAAAATGAGAAAATCACAATATAGGACTTGGAATAAGATGAGAAACCGTGAAAAAGACAAAAAAAGACAAAAACACACTGTAGGAGCTGGAATATGGTGAGAAACCCTGGAAAAGTGCAAAAATAAGAAATTCACACTTGTAGGACCTGCAATATGGTGAGAAACCCTGAAAAAGTCGAAAAATGAAAAAATCATGCACTAGGACCCAGAATATGATGAGAAACACAGAAAAAGTCTTAAAATGAGAAAATCACACTGTAGGACCTGGAATATGGTAAGAAACCCTGAAAATGTCGAAAAATGAGAAAATGACACTGTAGGAGCTGGAATATGGTGAGAAGTCCTGAAAAAGTCAAAAAAAAAAAAAAAAAAAAGAAATACACACTTGTAGGACTTGCAATATGGTGAGAGACCATGAAAAAGTCTTAAAATGAGAAAATCACACTGTAGGACTTGGGATATGGTGAGAAACCCTGAAAAAGTCGAAAAATTAGAAAATCAAACTGTAGGAACTGGAATATGCTGAGAATCCCTGAAAAATTCAAAAAATGAGAAAATCACACTGTAGTACCTGGTATATGATGAGAAACACTAAAAAAGTATTAAAATGAGAAAATCACACAGTCGGACCTGGAATATGGTGAGAAGCCCTGAAACAGTCCAAAAATAAGAAAATAAAACTTGTAGTACATGCAATATGGTGAGAAACACTGAAAAAGTCGAAAAATGAGAATATCACACTCTAGGACTTGGAATATGATGAGACACCCAGAAAAAGTCAAAAAATGAGAAAATCACACTGTAGGACTTGGAATATGATGAGAAACCCTGAAAAAGTCGAAAAATGAGAAAATCACACTGTAGTACCTGGAATATGGTGAGAAACACTGAAAAAGTCTAAAAATAAGATAAAACGTGTAGTACCTGAAATATGGTGAGAAACCCTGAAAAAGTCGAAAAATGAGAAAATCACACTGTAGGACTTCGAATATGATGAGAAACCGTGAAAAAGTAAAAAAATGAGAAAAATACACTGTAGGAGCTGGAATATGGAGAGAAACCCTGAAAAGGTTAAAAAATTAGAAAATCACAATTGTAGGACCTCCAATATGGTGAGAAACCCTGAAAAAGTCGAAAAATGAGAAAAACACACTGTAGGACCTGGAATATGGTGAGAAACACTGAAAAATTCAAAAAAGAGAAAATCACACAGTAGGACCTGAAATATGGTGAGAAACCGTGAAACAGTCGAAATATAAGAAAATCAAACTTGAAGTACCTGCAATATGGTGAGAAACCCTGAAAGAGTCGAAAAATGAAAAAATCACACTGTAGGATTTGGAATATGATGAGAAAACCTGAAAAAGTCAAAAAATGAGAAAATCACACTGTAGTACCTGGAATATTGTGAGAAAACACAGAAAAAGTCTAAAAATGAGAAAATCACACAGTAGGACTTGGAATATGGTGAGAAACCTGAAACAGTCGAAAAATAAGAAAATCAAACTTGTAGTACCTGCAATATGTGAGAAAACCTGAAAAAGTCGAAAAATGAGAAAATCATACTGTAGGACGTGCAATAGGGTGAGAAATTCTGAAAAAGTCAAAAAATGAGAAAATCACACTGTAGGACTTGGAATATGATGAGAAAACCTGAAAAAATCTAAAAATGAGAAAATCACACTGTAGGAGCTGGAATATGGTGAGAAACCCTGAAAAGTCAAAAAAAGAGAAAAATCACACTGGAGGACCTGGAATATGGTGAGAAAACATGAAAAAGTCAAAAAAGGAGAAAATCACACTGTAGGACTTGGAATATGGTGAGAAACCCTGAAAAAGTCAAAAAATGAGAAAAATCACACTGTAGTACATGGAATATGGTGAGAAACTCTGAAAAAGTCGCAAATTAGAAAATGACAGTGTAGGACCTGGAATATGTTGAGAAAACCTGAAATATTCAAAAAATGAGAAAATGACAATGTAGAACCGGGAATAAGGTAAGAAACCCCGAAAAATTAAAAAAAAGAGAAAATCACACTGTAGGACCTGGAATATGGTGAGAAACACTGAAAAAGTCGAAAAATGAGAAAATCACACTGTAGGACTTGGAATAAGATGAGACACCCTGAAAAAGTCAAAAAATGAGAAAATTTCACTGTAGGACTTGGAATAAGATGAGAAACCCTGAAAAAGTTGAAAAAATGAGAAAATCACAATGTAGAAGATGGAATATCGTGAGCAATCCTGAAAAAGTCAAAAAATGAGAAAATCACACTCTAGGACTTGGAATATGGGGAGAAACCATGAAAAAGTCAAAACATGAGAAATTCATGCAGTAGGACCCAGAATATGGTGAGAAACCCTGAAAGAAGTCGGAAAATGAGAAAATCACGCAGTAGGACCTGAAAGCTAGTGAGAAACCCTGAAAAATACGAAAAATGAGAATAACAAACTGTAGGACCTGGAATATGTTGAGAAACCCTGAAAAATTCAAAAAAAGCAAAAATCACACTCTAGGACTTGGAATGTGATGAGAAACCCTGAAGAAGTAAAAAAATGAGAAAATCACACAGTAGGACCTGGAATATGGTGAGAAACTCTGAAAAAGTCAAAAACATGAGAAAATCACGCAGTAGTACCTGGAATATGGTGAGAAACCCTGAAAAAGTCGAAAAATGAGAAAATCACGCAGTAGTACCTGGAATATGGTGAGAAACCTTGAAAAAGTCGAAAAATGAGAAAATCACACTGTAGGACTTGAAATAAGATGAGACACCCTGAAAAACTCAAAAAATGAGAAAATTTCACTGTAGGACTTGGAATAAGATGAGAAAACCTGAAAAAGTTGAAAAATGAGAAAATCACAATGTAGAAGATGGAATATGGTGAGCAATCCTGAAAAAGTCTTAAAATGAGAAAATCACACTGTAGGACCTGGAATATGGTGAGAAACTGAAAATGTCGAAAAATAAGAAATTCACACTTGTAGGACATGCAATATGGTGAGAAACCCTGAAAAAGTCAAAAAATGAGAAAATCACACTGTAGGACTTGGAATAAAATGAGAAACCGTGAAAAAGACAAAAAATGACAAAAGTACACGGTAGGAGATGGAATATGGAGAGAAACCGTTAAAAAGTAGAAAAATAAGTTATACACACTTGTAGGACATGCAATATGGTGAGAGACCCTGAAAAAGTCTTAAAATGAGAAAATCACACTGTAGTACCTGGAATATGGTGAGAAACCCTGAAAAAGTCCAAAAATAAGAAATTCACACGTGTAGGACCTGCAATATGGTGAGAAACCCTGAAAAAGTCGAAAAATGAGAAAATCACACTGTAGGACTTGGAATAAGATGAGACACCCTGAAAAAGTCAAAAAATGAGAAAATTTCACTGTAGGACTTGGAATAAGATGAGAAACCCTGAAAAAGTTGAAAAATGAGAAAATCACAATGTAGAAGATGGAATATGGTGAGCAATCCTGAAAAAGTCAAAAAATGAGAAAATCACACTGTGGAACCTGGAATATGGTGAGAAACTCTGAAAAAGGCGAAAAATTGGAAAAATCACACTCTAGGACTTGGAATATGATGAGAAACCCTGAAAAAGTCAAAAATGAGAAAATCAGTCTGTAGTAGCTGGAATATGGTGAGAAACATTGAAAAAGTCTCAAAATGAGAAAATCACACAGTTGGACCTGTGCAATATTGTGATAAACACTGAAACAGTCGAAAAATAAGAAAATCAAACTTGTAGTACCTGCAATATGGTATGAAACCCTGAAAAATTCCAAAAATGAGAAAATCACACTGTAGGATTTAGAATATGATGAGAAACCATGAAAAAGTCAAAAAATGAGAAAAATACACTGTAGAAGCTCGAATATGGTGAGTAAACCCTGAAAAAGTCGAAAAATAAGAAAATCACACTTGTAGAACCTCCAATATGGTGAGAAACCCTGAAAAAGTCAAAAAATGAGAAAATCACACTGTAGGACCTGGAATATGTTGAGAAACCCTGAAAAGTCTTAAAATGAGAAAATCACACTGTAGGACTTGGAATAAGATGAGAAACCCTAAAAAAGTCGAAAAATGAGAAAAATACAATGAAGGAGTTGGAATATGTTGAGAAACCCTGAAAAAGTCTTAAAATGAGAAAATCACACTGTAGGACCTGGAATATGGTGAGAAACTCTGAATAAGTCGAAAAAAGAGAAAATCACACTCTAGGACTTGGAATATGATGAGAAACCCTGAAAAAGTCAAAAAATTAGAAAATCACACTGTAGTACCTGGAATATGGTGAGAAACCCTGAAAAAGTCTAAAAATGAGAAAATCAAACAGTAAGACCTGGAATATGGTGAGAAACCCTGAAAGATCAAAAATAAGAAAATCAAACTTGTAGTACCTGCAATATGGTGAGAAACCCTGCAAAAGGCAAAAAATGAGAAAATCACAATATAGGACTTGGAATAAGATGAGAAACCGTGAAAAAGACAAAAAAAGACAAAAACACACTGTAGGAGCTGGAATATGGTGAGAAACCCTAAAAAAGTCCAAAAATAAGAAATTCACACTTGTAGGACCTGCAATATGGTGAGAAACCATGAAAAAGTCGAAAAATGAGAAAATCACACTGTAGGACTTGGAATAAGATGAGACACCCTGAAAAAGTCAAAAAATGAGAAAATTTCACTGTAGGACTTGGAATAAGATGAGAAACCCTGAAAAAGTTGAAAAATGAGAAAATCACAATGTAGAAGATGGAATATCGTGAGCAATCCTGAAAAAGTCAAAAAATGAGAAAATCACACTGTGGAACCTGGAATATGGTGAGAAACTCTGAAAAAGGCGAAAAATTGGAAAAATCACACTCTAGGACTTGGAATATGATGAGAAACCCTGAAAAAGTAAAAAATGAGAAAATAAGTCTGTAGTAGCTGGAATATGGTGAGAAACATTGAAAAAGTCTCAAAATGAGAAAATCACACAGTTGGACCTGTGCAATATTGTGAGAAACACTGAAACAGTCGAAAAATAAGAAAATCAAACTTGTAGTACCTGCAATATGGTGAGAAACCCTGAAAAATTCCAAAAATGAGAAAATCACACTGTAGGATTTAGAATATGATGAGAAACCGTGAAAAAGTCAAAAAATGAGAAAAATACACTGTAGAAGCTGGAATATGGTGAGTAAACCCTGAAAAAGTCGAAAAATAAGAAAATCACACTTGTAGAACCTCCAATATTGTGAGAAACCCTGAAAAAGTCAAAAAATGAGAAAATCACACTGTAGGACTTGGAATATGGTGAGAAACCCTGAAAAAGTCGAAAAATGAGAAAATCATGCACTTCAAACCAGAATATGATGAGAAACACAGAAAGACCTGCCTGATTTTTCTTTCTTTTTTATCCTTTATAAAAAATGTTTATTTATTTATTAATTTATTTATTTATGTATTTATTAGATATAAGTACACTGTAGCTGTCTTCAGACACTCCAGTAGACGGTGTCAGATTCTGAAAAATCTAAAACCATCTTCTGGTCTGCATATGATGTACATATACACAGCCTCAGATATACTTCAAAAAATTTAATGAAGGGTGGAGCCACTGAAAGGGCTCAACAATTAACAGCATTATCTCCTCTTCCAGAGAACCTGGGATCAACTACCAGCAACTATATGGTGGCCTATCTCCAGTTCCAAAGGATCATATAGAGAGACAGACAGACAGACAGAGATGAGGATGGCAGGCCTGCCTGGTCTTTCTTTCTTTCTTATCCTTTTGAAAAAATGTTTACTTATTTATTAATTAATTAATTTATTTATTTATTTATATAGTAGATATAAGTACACTGTAGCTGTTTTCAGACACTCCAGAAGAGGGTGTCAGATTCTGGAGAATCTAAATACCTCTTATGGTCTGCATATGATGTACATAAACACAAACTCAAGTATACTTCTAAAAATTTAAAGATGGGTGGGGCCACTGAAAGGGCTCAACAATTAACAGCGTTGTCTCCTCTTCCAGAGAACCTGGGATAAACTACCAGCAACTATATGGTGGCCCATCTGCAGTTACAGGGGATCAGACAGACAGACAGACAGACAGAGATAAGGATGGCAGGCCGGCCTGGTCTTTCTTTCTTACTTATCCTGTTTATAAAATGTTTATTTATTTATTTATTTATTTTTTAATTATGTATTTATTAGATATAAGTACACTGTAGCTGTCTTCAGACACTCCAGTAGAGGGTGTCAGATTCTGAAGAATCTAAAACCATCTTATGGTCTGCATATGATGTACATAAACACAGCCTCAGATATACTTCTAAAAATTAAATGAAGGGTGGCGCCACTTAAAGGGCTCAACAATTAACAGCATTATGCCCTCTTCCAGAGAACCTGGGATCAACTACCAGCAACTATATGGTGGCTCATCTTAGTTCCCAGGATTCAGACAGACAGACAGACAGACAGACAAACAGAGATATGGATGGCAGGCCTGCCTGGTCTTTCTTTCTTTCTTATCCTTTTGAAAAAATGTTTATTTATTTATTTATTTATTTATTTATTTATTTATTAGATATAAGTACAATGTAGCTGTCTGCAGACACTCCAGAAGAGGGTGTCAGATTCTGGAGAATCTAAATCCCTCTTATGGTCTGCATATGATGTACATAAACACAGCCTCACATATACCTCTAAAAATTTAAAGATAGGTGGGACCACTGAAAGGGCTCAACAATTAACATCATTGTCTCCTCTTCCAGAGAACCTGGGATCAACTACCAGCAACTATATGGTGGCCCATCTGCAGTTTCAGGGGATTAGACAGACAGACAGACAGAGATAAGGATGGCAGGCCTGCCAGGTCTTTCTTTCTCACTTATCCTGTTTAAAAAATGTTTATTTATTTATTTATTTATTTATTTATTTATTTATGTATTTATTAGATATAAGTACACGGTAGCTGTCTTCAGACTGTCCAGAAAAGGGTGTCAGATTCTGGAGAATCTAAATCCCTCTTATGGTCTGCATATGATGTACATAAACACAGCCTCACATATACTTCTAAACATTTAAAGATGGGTGGGGCCACTGAAAGCGCTCAACAATTAACAGCATTGTCTCCTCTTCCAGAGAACCTGGGAAAAACTAACAGCAAATATATGGTGGCCCATATCCAGTTCCAGAGGTTCAGACAGACAGACAGACAGACAGAGATAAGGATTGCAGGTCTGCCTGATTTTTCTTTCTTTCTTATCCTTTATAAAAAATGTTTATTTATTTATTAATTTATGTATTTATGAGATATAAGTACACTGTCGCTGTCTTCAGACACTCCAGTAGACGGTGTCAGATTCTGTAAAATCTAAAACCATCTTCTGGTCTGCATATGATGTACATAAACACAGCTTCAGATATACTTCTAAAAATTTAATGAAGGGTGGGGCCACTGAAAGGGCTCAACAATTAACAGCATTATGCCCTCTTCCAGAGAACCAGGGATCAACTACGAGCATCTATATGGTGGCTCATTTCCAGTTCCCAGGGATCAGACAGACAGACAGACAGACAGATACACAGAAAGAGATATGGATGGCAGGCCTGCCTGGTCTTTCTTTCTTTCTTATCCTTTTAAAAAAATGTTTATTTATTTATTTATTTATTTATTTATTTATTTATTTATGTATTTATTAGATATTAGTACACTGTAGCTGTCTTTAGACACTCCAGGAGAGGGTGTCAGGTTCTGGAGAATCTAAATCACTCTTATGGTCTGCATATGATGTACATAAACACAGCCTCACATACAGTTCTAAACATTTAAAGATGGGTGGAGCCATTGAAAGGGCTCAACAATGAACAGCATTGTCTCCTCTTCCAGAGAACCTCGGCTCAACTACCAGCAAGTATATGTTGGTCCATCTCCAGTTCCAGGGGATCAGACAGACAGACAGACAGACAGACAGATATAAGGATGGCAGGCCTGCCTGGTCTTTCTTTCTTTCTTATCCTTTTGAAAAAATGTTTATTTATTTATTTATTTATCTATCTATTTATTTATTAGATATAAGTACACTGTAGCTGTCTTCAGACACTCCAGAAGAGTGTGTCAGATTCTGGAGAATCTAAATCTCTCTTATGGTCTGCTTCTGATGTACATAAACACAGCATCACATATACTTCTAAATATTTAAAGATGGGTTGGACCACTGAAAGGTCTCAAAAATTAACAGCATTGTCTCCTCTTCCATAGAACCTGGGTTCAACTACCAGCAACTATATGGTGGCCCATATCCAGTATCAGAGGATCAGACAGACAGACAGACAGACAGACAGACAGAGATAAGGATGGCAGGCCTGCCAGGTCTTCTTTCTTTCTTATCCTTTTAAAAAATGTTTATTTATATATTTATTTATTTATTTATTTATTTATTTATTTATTTATTTATTTATGTATTTACTCGATATAAGTACACTGTAGATGTCTTCAGACACTCCAGAAGAGGGTATAAGATTCTGGAGAATCTAAATCCCTCTTATGGTCTGCATATGATGTACATAAACACAGCCTCACATATACTTCTAAAAATTTATAGATGGGTGGGACCACTTAAATGGCTCAACAATTACCATCACTGTCTCCACTTCCAGAGAACCTGGGATCAACTATCAGCAACTATATAGTGGCCCACCTCCAGTTCCAGGGGATCAGACAGACTGTCAGACAGACAGACAGACAGACAGAGATAAGGATGGCAGGCCTGCCTGGTCTTACTTTCTTTCTTATCCTGTTTAAAAAATGTTTATTTATTTATTTATTTATTTATTTATTTATTTATTTATGTATTTATTAGATATAAGTACAATGTAGCTGTCTTCAGACACTCCAGTAGAGGGTGTCAGATTCTGGAGAATCTAAATCCCTCTTATGCTCTGCATATGATGTACATAAACACAGCCTCATATATACATCTAAAAATTTAAAGATGGGTGAGAGCAATGAAAGGGCTCAACAATTAAAAGCATTGTCTCCTCTTCCGGAGAACCTGGGATCAACTACCAGCAACTATATGGTGGCCCATCTCCAGTTCCAGGGGATCAGACTGACAGACAGACAGACAGAGATAAGGATTGCAGGCCTGCCTGGTCTTTCTTTCTTTCTTTTCCTTTTTAAAAAATGTTTATTTATTTATGTATTTATTATATATAAGTACACTGTAGCTATCTACAGACACTCCAGAAGAGGGTGTCAGATTCTGAAGAATCTAAAACCATCTTATGGTCTGCATATGATGTACATAAACACAGCCTCAGATATACTTCTAAAAATTTAAAGATGGGTGGGGCCACTGAAAGGGCTCAACAATTAACAGCATTGTCTCCTCTTCCAGAGAACCTGGGATCAACTACCAGCATAGATATGGTGGCCCATCTCCAATTCCCGGGGATCAGACAGACAGACAGACAGACAGACAGAGATAAGGATGTCAGGCCTTCCTGGTCTTTCTTTCTTTCTTATTCTTTTTAAAAAATGTTTATTTATTTATGTATTTATTAGATATAAGTACACTGTAGCTGTCTTCAGACACTCCAGAAGTGGGTGTCAGATTCTGGAGAATCTAAATCCCTCTTATGGTCTGCATATGATGTACATAAACACAGCCTCACATATACTTCTAAAAATTTAAAGATGGTTGGGGCCACTGAAGGGCTCAACAATTAACAGCATTGTCTCCTCTTCCAGAGAACCTGGGATCAACTACCAGCAAAAATATATTGGCCCATCTCCAGTTTCAGGGGATCAGACAGACAGACAGACAAACACACAAGGATGGCAGGCCTGCCTGGTTTTTCTTTCTTTCTTATCCTTTTTAAAACATGTTTATTTATTTATTTATTTATTTATTTATTTATTTATTTATTTATTTATTAGATATAAGTACAGTGTAGCTGTCTTCAGACACTCCAGAAGAGGGATCAGATTCTGGAGAATCTAAATCCCTCTTATGATCTGCATATGATGTACATAAACACAGCCTCACAAATACTTCTAAAAATTTAAAGATGGGTGGTGCCACTGAAAGGGCTCAAAAATTAACAGCCTTGTCTCCTCTTGCAGAGAAACTGGGATCAACTACCAGCAACTATATGGTGGCCCATCTCCAGTTCCAGGGTATCTGACAGACAGACAGACAGACAGACAGAGATAAGGATGGCAGGCCTTCCTGGTTTTTCTTTTTTTCTTATCCTTTTTAATAATGTTTATTTATTTATTTATTTATTTATTTATTTATTTATTTATTTATTTATTATTAGATATAAGAACACTGTAGCCCTCTTCAGACACTCCAGAAGAGGGTGTCAGATTCTGGAGAATCTAAATCCCTCTTATGGTCTGAATATGATGTACATAAACACAGACTCACATTTACTTCCAAAAATTAAAGATGTGTGGGGCCACTGAAAGGGCTCAACCATTAACAGCATTTTCTCCTCTTCCAGAGAACCTGGGATCAACTACCAGCAACTATATGGTGGCCCATCTCCAGTTCCAGGGGATCAGACAGAGAGACAGACAGACAGACATATAGAGATAACGATGGCAGGCCTGCCTGGTCTTTCTTTCTTTCTTATCCTTTTAAAGAAATGTTTATTTACTTATTTATGTATTTATTAGATAAAAGTACACTGTAGCTGTCTTCAGACACTCCAGAAGGTTTTATAAAACCTTTATAAAGAGGTTTTATAAAAAGTGTTAAAGTTTTTAAAAATTAAAAAAAAAAAAAAAACCAGATCACCATCACACAGCATTGGCTGTCTTCAGGTGTTTCCTTTCAGCCTCCAAAACAAAAATCAATGGCTGGCTGTCTTCAGGTGTATCCTATTCTCCAGTCTTATTTCCAACCTAAGAGCTGGGCTGAGCTGCCTCATTATGTAATTGCAAACCTTCCTTGGTTTGTCTTTTCCATGTCTAAGACTAACAGGCCTTTTTCTATTTAGAGAATATGCTCATGACTGTCCTTTAGATATAGTAAATATAACTGTTGCTTATAAAACTTGTTTTCTAGGAATTTTTAAAGGTCAATGGCAGAGTTTATTTTTTAAAAATATTTTGCATTTATTTATTTGTGTGAGTGATGAAGCTCAGGTCTTCAAACTCGTCAGGAGGTATGATTACCTCCCCTCTCTCTCAACCCCTCTCTCTCCTCTCTCAATGATTGTGTAAGAATGTTTTGCATGTGTATGCTGTGCCCACAGACTCCAGAACAGAGTATTAGATCCCCTGGAACTGGAGATGGGCCACCATATATAATACTGGTAATTGAGCCCAGGTTCTCTGGAAGAGGAGACAATGCTCTTAATTGTTGAGCCCTCTCTGTAGCCACATCTTTCTTTTTTTTTTTTTGAGTATATGTGAGGCTGTGTTTATATACATCATATGCAGACAATAAGAATGATTTAGATTCTTCAGAATCTGACACCCTCTTCTGGACTGTCTGAAGATAGCTACAGCATACTTAAATATAATAAATATATAAATCTTTAAAAAGAAAAAGAAAAGTAAAAAAGAAAGAACAGGACTGCCATATGCATGTTCATAGAGGAAAATGGAAGAGACCCCAATCTAACCTCAGCAGGGTGCTTCCTTCTGGATGGTAGCTCACAGTTTCATCCCAGCAAGACAGGCAAATCACTGAGTTCAAGGACAGTAAGGTTCAGGACAGCCAATGTTAGGAAGGAAAAGGGTCTATGTTGAGAATACAAACCGACAAAACAACAACTAGGAAAAAGAAGTGACAGTGTAACTTGGGGTAGGGTAGCAAAAAGAGAAAGCTTTCTGTTACCACTTACAAACAGCAGTAGACTTGCACCCTTCTGCCCAGGTCCCTGCCTTCCTTTCTAGGAATTCTAAGGATGCCAGGGGGTGGGGCAATCCAGATTAACTTTTTAAAAACAAAGACTTGGTCTTTGATGTCTATAGGAAACCCTTCTCAGTGCCTTTAACTACCACTTAACTTTCAGGGCTGTGACTCAACTGTAACAAGGAACAGGGCTAAGAACCTGCAGCCTTTGAAAACAACTATTTTTTTAAAGAGGGGGACACAAATCAGCAGTAGAACCCCTCAGGTTCAGCCATAATACTTGTTAGGGAAACAGCCTCAATGTCCGGAGCTGAGGTCTCATGGGTGAACTGCTTCAAGCTCTGAGTATCATTTAAAGAAAGAAAAGTTATCATGTGGTTGCTTAATTTATTTATTTTATTATTTCTATTTTTTGTTTTCTTTTGTTTTATTTTAGAAAAGGCCTCAGTCTGTAGCTATGGCTGACCTAGGACAGACTACATGTGTTAATTAGGGTTTCACAGCTGAGAAACAGACCATACCTATGTAAGACTTAGAAAACCCAACAGTCAGTGGTGGCTCGAGCTCTTAATGAGAGCACTCTGGAGGCAGAAGCAGTCAGTTTCTGAGTTCGAGGCCAGCCTGGTTAAAGACAGGGATAGGCATGGCTAGGCAAGGCAGGGCTGGGCTAGGCTAGGCTAGGCACGGGGCTGGGCTAGGCAAGGCAAGGGGCTAGGCTAGGCTACGCAAGGGGCTAGGCAAGACAGACAGACAGAGAGAAAGACAGACAAGGATGGAAGGCCTGCCTGGTTTTTCTTTCTTTCTTATCCCTTTTAAAAAATGTTTATTTATTTATTTATATATTTATGTATGTATTTATTAAATATAAGTACACTGTAGCTGTCTTCAGACACTCCAGAAGAGGGTGTCAGATTCTGGAGAATCTAAATCCCTCTTATGGTCTGCATATGATGTACAAAAACACAGCCTCACATATACTTCTAAAAATTTAAAGATGGGTGGGGCCACTGAAAAGGCTCAACAATTAACAGCATTGTCTCCTCTTCCAGAGAACCTGGGATCAACTACCAGCAACTATAAGGTGGCCCATCTCCAGTTCCCGGGGATCAGACAGACAGACAGACAGACAGAGATAAGGATGGCAGGCCTGCCTGGTCTTTCTATCTTAGTTATCCTTTTTAAAACATGTTTATTTCTTTATTTATGTATTTATTAGATATAAGTACATTGTAGCTGTCTTCAGACACTCCAGAAGAGTGTGTCAGATTCTCGAGAATCTAAATCCCTCTTATGGTCTGCATATGATGTACAAAAACACAGCCTCACATATACTTCTAAAAATTTAAAGATGGGTGGGGCCACTGTAAGGGCTCAACAATTAACAGCATTGTCTCATCTTCCAGAGAACCTGGGATCAACTACTAGCAACTATATGGTGGCCCATCTACAGTTCCAGTGGATCAGAAAGACAGACAGACAGACAGACAGACAGAGATAAGGATGGCAGGCCTGCCTGGTCTTTCTTTATTTCTTATCCTTTTGAAAAAATGTTTACTTATTTATTTATTTATGTATTTATTAGATATAAATACACTGTAGCTGTCTTCAGACACTCCAGAAGAGGGTGTCAGATTCTGGAGAATCTAAATCCCTCTTATGGCCTGCATATGATGTACATAAACACAGACTCACGTATACTTCTAAACATTTAAAGATGTGTGGGGCCACTGAGAGGGCTCAACAATTAACAGCATTGTCTCATCTTCCAGAGAACCTGGGATCAACTACTAGCAACTATATGGTGGCCCATCTCCAGTTCCAGTGGATCAGAAAGACAGACAGACAGACAGACAGAGATAAGGATGGCAGGCCTGCCTGGTCTTTCTTTATTTCTTATCCTTTATAAAAATTGTTTGTTTATTTATTTATTTATTTATTTATTTATTTATTTATTTATTTATTAGATATAAGTACACTGTAGCCGTCTTCAGACACTCCAGAAGAGGGTGTCAGATTCTGGAGAATCTAAATCCCTCTTATGGTCTGCATATGATGTACATATACACAGCCTCACATATACTTCTAAAAATTTAAAGATGGGTGGGACCACTGAAAGGGCTCAACAATTACCATCACTGTCTCCACTTCCAGAGAACCTGGGATCAACTACCAGCAACTATATGGTGGCCCATCTGCACTTCCAGGGGATCAGACAGACAGACAGACAGACAGAGATAAGGATGGCAGGCCTGCCAGGTCTTTCTTTCTTACTTATCCTGTTTAAAAAATGTTTATTTATTTATTTATTTATTTATTTATTTATTTATTTATTAGATATAAGTACACTGTAGCTGTCTTCAGAAAGTCCAGAAAAGGGTGTCAGATTCTGGAGAATCTAAATCCCTATTATGGTCTGCATATGATGTACATAATCACAGCCTCACAAATACTTCTAAACATTTAAAGATGGGTGGGGCCACTGAAAGGGCTCAACAATTAACAGCATTGTCTCCTCTTCCAGAGAACCTGGGAAAAACTAACAGCAAATATATGGTGGCCCATATCCAGTTCCAGATGTTCAGACAGACAGACAGACAGACAGAGATAAGGATGGCAGGCCTTCCTGATTTTTCTTTCTTTCTTATCCTTTATAAAAAATGTTTATTTATTTATTAATTTATTTCTTTATGTATTTATTAGATATAAGTACACTGTAGACGTCTTCAGACACTCCAGAAGAGGGTTTCAGATTCTGGAGAATCTAAAACCCTCTAATGGTCTGCATATGATGTACATAAACACAGCCTCACATATACTTCTAAAAATTTATAGATGGGTGGGACCACTGAAAAGGCTCAACAATTACCATCACTGTCTCCACTTCCAGAGAACCTGGGATCAACTATCAGCAACTATATAGTGGCCCACCTCCAGTTCCAGGGGATCAGACAGACTGTCAGACAGACAGACAGACAGACAGAGATAAGGATGGCAGGCCTGCCTGGTCTTACTTTCTTTCTTATCCTGTTTAAAAAATGTTTATTTATTTATTTATTTATTTATTTATTTATTTATTTATGTATTTATTAGATATAAGTACAATGTAGCTGTCTTCAGACACTCCAGTAGAGGGTGTCAGATTCTGGAGAATCTAAATCCCTCTTATGGTCTGCATATGATGTACATAAACACAGCCTCATATATACATCTAAAAATTTAAAGATGGGTGAGAGCAATGAAAGGGCTCAACAATTAAAAGCATTGTCTCCTCTTCCAGAGAACCTGGGATCAACTACCAGTAACTATATGGTGGCCCATCTCCAGTTCCACGGGATCAGACTGACAGACAGACAGACAGATATAAGGATTGCAGGCCTGCCTGGTCTTTCTTTATTTCTTTTCCTTTTTAAAAAATGTTTATTTATTTATGTATTTATTATATATAAGTACACTGTAGCTATCTACAGACACTCCAGAAGAGGGTGTCAGATTCTCAAGAATCTAAAACCATCTTATGGTCTGCATATGATGTACATAAACACAGCCTCAGATATACTTCTAAAAATTTAAAGATGGGTGGGGCCACTGAAAGGGCTCAACAATTAACAGCATTGTCTCCTCTTCCAGAGAACCTGGGAACAACTACCAGCAACTATATGGTGGCCTATCTTCAGTTCCAAAGGATCATATAGAGAGACAGACAGACAGACAGAGATGAGGATGGCAGGCCTGCCTGGTCTTTCTTTCTTTCTTATCCATTTGAAAAAAGTTTACTTATTAATTTATTTATTTATTTATTTATTTATTTATTTATTTATTTATTAGATATAAGTACACTGTAGCTGTCTTCAGACACTCCAGAAGAGGGTGTCAGATTCTGGAGAATCTAAATACCTCTTATGGTCTGCATATGATGTACATAAACACAGACTCAAGTATACTTCTAAAAATTTAAAGATGGGTGGGGCCACTGAATGGGCTCAACAATTAACAGCATTGTCTCCTCTTCCAGAGAACTTGGGATCAACTACCAGCAACTATATGGTGGCCCATCTGCAGTTCCAGGGGATCAAACAGACAGACAGACAGACAGAGATAAGGATGGCAAGCCTGCCTGGTCTTTCTTTCTTACTTATCCTGGTTAAAAAATGTTTATTTATTTATTTATTTATTTATTTATTTATTTATTTATTTATTTATGTATTTATTAGATATAAGTACACTGTAGCTGTCTTCAGACACTCCAGAAGAGGGTGTCAGATACTGGAGAATTTAAATCACTCTTATGGTCTCTATATGATGTACATAAATACAGCCTCACATTTACCTCTAAAAATTTATAGATGGTTGGGGCCACTGAAAGGGCTCAACAATTCACAGCATTGTCTCCTCTTCCAGAGAACCTGGGAAAAACTACCAGCAAATATATGGTGGCCCATATCCAGTTCCAGAGGATCAGACAGACAGACAGACAGACAGAGATAAGGATGGCAGGCCTGCCTGATTTTTCTTTCTTTTTTATCCTTTATAAAAAATGTTTATTTATTTATTAATTTATTTATTTATGTATTTATTAGATATAAGTACACTGTAGCTGTCTTCAGACACTCCAGTAGACGGTGTCAGATTCTGAAAAATCTAAAACCATCTTCTGGTCTGCATATGATGTACATATACACAGCCTCAGATATACTTCAAAAAATTTAATGAAGGGTGGAGCCACTGAAAGGGCTCAACAATTAACAGCATTATCTCCTCTTCCAGAGAACCTGGGATCAACTACCAGCAACTATATGGTGGCCTATCTCCAGTTCCAAAGGATCATATAGAGAGACAGACAGACAGACAGAGATGAGGATGGCAGGCCTGCCTGGTCTTTCTTTCTTTCTTATCCTTTTGAAAAAATGTTTACTTATTAATTAATTAATTAATTAATTAATTTATTTATTTATTTATATATTAGATATAAGTACACTGTAGCTGTTTTCAGACACTCCAGAAGAGGGTGTCAGATTCTGGAGAATCTAAATCCCTCTTATGGCCTGCATATGATGTACATAAACACAAACTCAAGTATACTTCTAAAAATTTAAAGATGGGTGGGGCCACTGAAAGGGCTCAACAATTAACACCGTTGTCTCCTCTTCCAGAGAACCTGGGATAAACTACCAGCAACTATATGGTGGCCCATCTGCAGTTACAGGGGATCAGACAGACAGACAGACAGACAGAGATAAGGATGGCAGGCCGGCCTGGTCTTTCTTTCTTACTTATCCTGTTTATAAAATGTTTATTTATTTATTTATTTATTTTTTAATTATGTATTTATTAGATATAAGTACACTGTAGCTGTCTTCAGACACTCCAGTAGAGGGTGTCAGATTCTGAAGAATCTAAAACCATCTTATGGTCTGCATATGATGTACATAAACACAGCCTCAGATATACTTCTAAAAATTAAATGAAGGGTGGCGCCACTTAAAGGGCTCAACAATTAACAGCATTATGCCCTCTTCCAGAGAACCTGGGATCAACTACCAGCAACTATATGGTGGCTCATCTTAGTTCCCAGGGATCAGACAGACAGACAGACAGACAGACAGACAGACAAACAGAGATATGGATGGCAGGCCTGCCTGGTCTTTCTTTCTTTCTTATCCTTTTGAAAAAATGTTTGTTTATTTATTTATTTATTTATTTATTTATTTATTTATTAGATATAAGTACAATGTAGCTGTCTGCAGACACTCCAGAAGAGGGTGTCAGATTCTGGAGAATCTAAATCCCTCTTATGGTCTGCATATGATGTACATAAACACAGCCTCACATATACCTCTAAAAATTTAAAGATAGGTGGGACCACTGAAAGGGCTCAACAATTAACATCATTGTCTCCTCTTCCAGAGAACCTGGGATCAACTACCAGCAACTATATGGTGGCCCATCTGCAGTTTCAGGGGATTAGACAGACAGACAGACAGAGATAAGGATGGCAGGCCTGCCAGGTCTTTCTTTCTCACTTATCCTGTTTAAAAAATGTTTATTTATTTATTTATTTATTTATTTATTTATTTATTTATGTATTTATTAGATATAAGTACACGGTAGCTGTCTTCAGACTGTCCAGAAAAGGGTGTCAGATTCTGGAGAATCTAAATCCCTCTTATGGTCTGCATATGATGTACATAAACACAGCCTCACATATACTTCTAAACATTTAAAGATGGGTGGGGCCACTGAAAGCGCTCAACAATTAACAGCATTGTCTCCTCTTCCAGAGAACCTGGGAAAAACTAACAGCAAATATATGGTGGCCCATATCCAGTTCCAGAGGTTCAGACAGACAGACAGACAGACAGAGATAAGGATTGCAGGTCTGCCTGATTTTTCTTTCTTTCTTATCCTTTATAAAAAATGTTTATTTATTTATTAATTTATGTATTTATGAGATATAAGTACACTGTCGCTGTCTTCAGACACTCCAGTAGACGGTGTCAGATTCTGTAAAATCTAAAACCATCTTCTGGTCTGCATATGATGTACATAAACACAGCTTCAGATATACTTCTAAAAATTTAATGAAGGGTGGGGCCACTGAAAGGGCTCAACAATTAACAGCATTATGCCCTCTTCCAGAGAACCAGGGATCAACTACGAGCATCTATATGGTGGCTCATTTCCAGTTCCCAGGGATCAGACAGACAGACAGACAGACAGATACACAGAAAGAGATATGGATGGCAGGCCTGCCTGGTCTTTCTTTCTTTCTTATCCTTTTAAAAAAATGTTTATTTATTTATTTATTTATTTATTTATTTATGTATTTATTAGATATTAGTACACTGTAGCTGTCTTTAGACACTCCAGGAGAGGGTGTCAGGTTCTGGAGAATCTAAATCACTCTTATGGTCTGCATATGATGTACATAAACACAGCCTCACATACAGTTCTAAACATTTAAAGATGGGTGGAGCCATTGAAAGGGCTCAACAATGAACAGCATTGTCTCCTCTTCCAGAGAACCTCGGCTCAACTACCAGCAAGTATATGTTGGTCCATCTCCAGTTCCAGGGGATCAGACAGACAGACAGACAGACAGACAGATATAAGGATGGCAGGCCTGCCTGGTCTTTCTTTCTTTCTTATCCTTTTGAAAAAATGTTTATTTATTTATTTATTTATCTATCTATTTATTTATTAGATATAAGTACACTGTAGCTGTCTTCAGACACTCCAGAAGAGTGTGTCAGATTCTGGAGAATCTAAATCTCTCTTATGGTCTGCTTCTGATGTACATAAACACAGCATCACATATACTTCTAAATATTTAAAGATGGGTTGGACCACTGAAAGGTCTCAAAAATTAACAGCATTGTCTCCTCTTCCATAGAACCTGGGTTCAACTACCAGCAACTATATGGTGGCCCATATCCAGTATCAGAGGATCAGACAGACAGACAGACAGACAGACAGACAGACAGAGATAAGGATGGCAGGCCTGCCAGGTCTTCTTTCTTTCTTATCCTTTTAAAAAATGTTTATTTATATATTTATTTATTTATTTATTTATTTATTTATTTATTTATTTATTTATGTATTTACTCGATATAAGTACACTGTAGATGTCTTCAGACACTCCAGAAGAGGGTATAAGATTCTGGAGAATCTAAATCCCTCTTATGGTCTGCATATGATGTACATAAACACAGCCTCACATATACTTCTAAAAATTTATAGATGGGTGGGACCACTTAAATGGCTCAACAATTACCATCACTGTCTCCACTTCCAGAGAACCTGGGATCAACTATCAGCAACTATATAGTGGCCCACCTCCAGTTCCAGGGGATCAGACAGACTGTCAGACAGACAGACAGACAGACAGAGATAAGGATGGCAGGCCTGCCTGGTCTTACTTTCTTTCTTATCCTGTTTAAAAAATGTTTATTTATTTATTTATTTATTTATTTATTTATTTATTTATTTATTTATTTATTAGATATAAGTACAATGTAGCTGTCTTCAGACACTCCAGTAGAGGGTGTCAGATTCTGGAGAATCTAAATCCCTCTTATGCTCTGCATATGATGTACATAAACACAGCCTCATATATACATCTAAAAATTTAAAGATGGGTGAGAGCAATGAAAGGGCTCAACAATTAAAAGCATTGTCTCCTCTTCCGGAGAACCTGGGATCAACTACCAGCAACTATATGGTGGCCCATCTCCAGTTCCAGGGGATCAGACTGACAGACAGACAGACAGAGATAAGGATTGCAGGCCTGCCTGGTCTTTCTTTCTTTCTTTTCCTTTTTAAAAAATGTTTATTTATTTATGTATTTATTATATATAAGTACACTGTAGCTATCTACAGACACTCCAGAAGAGGGTGTCAGATTCTGAAGAATCTAAAACCATCTTATGGTCTGCATATGATGTACATAAACACAGCCTCAGATATACTTCTAAAAATTTAAAGATGGGTGGGGCCACTGAAAGGGCTCAACAATTAACAGCATTGTCTCCTCTTCCAGAGAACCTGGGATCAACTACCAGCATAGATATGGTGGCCCATCTCCAATTCCCGGGGATCAGACAGACAGACAGACAGACAGACAGAGATAAGGATGTCAGGCCTTCCTGGTCTTTCTTTCTTTCTTTCTTATTCTTTTTAAAAAATGTTTATTTATTTATGTATTTATTAGATATAAGTACACTGTAGCTGTCTTCAGACACTCCAGAAGTGGGTGTCAGATTCTGGAGAATCTAAATCCCTCTTATGGTCTGCATATGATGTACATAAACACAGCCTCACATATACTTCTAAAAATTTAAAGATGGTTGGGGCCACTGAAGGGCTCAACAATTAACAGCATTGTCTCCTCTTCCAGAGAACCTGGGATCAACTACCAGCAAAAATATATTGGCCCATCTCCAGTTTCAGGGGATCAGACAGACAGACAGACAAACACACAAGGATGGCAGGCCTGCCTGGTTTTTCTTTCTTTCTTATCCTTTTTAAAACATGTTTATTTATTTATTTATTTATTTATTTATTTATTTATTTATTTATTTATTAGATATAAGTACAGTGTAGCTGTCTTCAGACACTCCAGAAGAGGGATCAGATTCTGGAGAATCTAAATCCCTCTTATGATCTGCATATGATGTACATAAACACAGCCTCACAAATACTTCTAAAAATTTAAAGATGGGTGGTGCCACTGAAAGGGCTCAAAAATTAACAGCCTTGTCTCCTCTTGCAGAGAAACTGGGATCAACTACCAGCAACTATATGGTGGCCCATCTCCAGTTCCAGGGTATCTGACAGACAGACAGACAGACAGACAGAGATAAGGATGGCAGGCCTTCCTGGTTTTTCTTTTTTTCTTATCCTTTTTAATAATGTTTATTTATTTATTTATTTATTTATTTATTTATTTATTATTAGATATAAGAACACTGTAGCCCTCTTCAGACACTCCAGAAGAGGGTGTCAGATTCTGGAGAATCTAAATCCCTCTTATGGTCTGAATATGATGTACATAAACACAGACTCACATTTACTTCCAAAAATTAAAGATGTGTGG
Organism: Mus caroli; assembly: GCF_978045245.1. Classification (NCBI taxonomy): domain Eukaryota; kingdom Metazoa; phylum Chordata; class Mammalia; order Rodentia; family Muridae; genus Mus; species Mus caroli. Next base: position 16,896,831 of record NW_028227276.1, on the reverse strand, counting down.
GGCCACTGAAAGGGCTCAACCATTAACAGCATTTTCTCCTCTTCCAGAGAACCTGGGATCAACTACCAGCAACTATATGGTGGCCCATCTCCAGTTCCAGGGGATCAGACAGAGAGACAGACAGACAGACATATAGAGATAACGATGGCAGGCCTGCCTGGTCTTTCTTTCTTTCTTATCCTTTTAAAGAAATGTTTATTTACTTATTTATGTATTTATTAGATAAAAGTACACTGTAGCTGTCTTCAGACACTCCAGAAGGTTTTATAAAACCTTTATAAAGAGGTTTTATAAAAAGTGTTAAAGTTTTTAAAAATTAAAAAAAAAAAAAAAACCAGATCACCATCACACAGCATTGGCTGTCTTCAGGTGTTTCCTTTCAGCCTCCAAAACAAAAATCAATGGCTGGCTGTCTTCAGGTGTATCCTATTCTCCAGTCTTATTTCCAACCTAAGAGCTGGGCTGAGCTGCCTCATTATGTAATTGCAAACCTTCCTTGGTTTGTCTTTTCCATGTCTAAGACTAACAGGCCTTTTTCTATTTAGAGAATATGCTCATGACTGTCCTTTAGATATAGTAAATATAACTGTTGCTTATAAAACTTGTTTTCTAGGAATTTTTAAAGGTCAATGGCAGAGTTTATTTTTTAAAAATATTTTGCATTTATTTATTTGTGTGAGTGATGAAGCTCAGGTCTTCAAACTCGTCAGGAGGTATGATTACCTCCCCTCTCTCTCAACCCCTCTCTCTCCTCTCTCAATGATTGTGTAAGAATGTTTTGCATGTGTATGCTGTGCCCACAGACTCCAGAACAGAGTATTAGATCCCCTGGAACTGGAGATGGGCCACCATATATAATACTGGTAATTGAGCCCAGGTTCTCTGGAAGAGGAGACAATGCTCTTAATTGTTGAGCCCTCTCTGTAGCCACATCTTTCTTTTTTTTTTTTTGAGTATATGTGAGGCTGTGTTTATATACATCATATGCAGACAATAAGAATGATTTAGATTCTTCAGAATCTGACACCCTCTTCTGGACTGTCTGAAGATAGCTACAGCATACTTAAATATAATAAATATATAAATCTTTAAAAAGAAAAAGAAAAGTAAAAAAGAAAGAACAGGACTGCCATATGCATGTTCATAGAGGAAAATGGAAGAGACCCCAATCTAACCTCAGCAGGGTGCTTCCTTCTGGATGGTAGCTCACAGTTTCATCCCAGCAAGACAGGCAAATCACTGAGTTCAAGGACAGTAAGGTTCAGGACAGCCAATGTTAGGAAGGAAAAGGGTCTATGTTGAGAATACAAACCGACAAAACAACAACTAGGAAAAAGAAGTGACAGTGTAACTTGGGGTAGGGTAGCAAAAAGAGAAAGCTTTCTGTTACCACTTACAAACAGCAGTAGACTTGCACCCTTCTGCCCAGGTCCCTGCCTTCCTTTCTAGGAATTCTAAGGATGCCAGGGGGTGGGGCAATCCAGATTAACTTTTTAAAAACAAAGACTTGGTCTTTGATGTCTATAGGAAACCCTTCTCAGTGCCTTTAACTACCACTTAACTTTCAGGGCTGTGACTCAACTGTAACAAGGAACAGGGCTAAGAACCTGCAGCCTTTGAAAACAACTATTTTTTTAAAGAGGGGGACACAAATCAGCAGTAGAACCCCTCAGGTTCAGCCATAATACTTGTTAGGGAAACAGCCTCAATGTCCGGAGCTGAGGTCTCATGGGTGAACTGCTTCAAGCTCTGAGTATCATTTAAAGAAAGAAAAGTTATCATGTGGTTGCTTAATTTATTTATTTTATTATTTCTATTTTTTGTTTTCTTTTGTTTTATTTTAGAAAAGGCCTCAGTCTGTAGCTATGGCTGACCTAGGACAGACTACATGTGTTAATTAGGGTTTCACAGCTGAGAAACAGACCATACCTATGTAAGACTTAGAAAACCCAACAGTCAGTGGTGGCTCGAGCTCTTAATGAGAGCACTCTGGAGGCAGAAGCAGTCAGTTTCTGAGTTCGAGGCCAGCCTGGTTAAAGACAGGGATAGGCATGGCTAGGCAAGGCAGGGCTGGGCTAGGCTAGGCTAGGCACGGGGCTGGGCTAGGCAAGGCAAGGGGCTAGGCTAGGCTACGCAAGGGGCTAGGCAAGACAGACAGACAGAGAGAAAGACAGACAAGGATGGAAGGCCTGCCTGGTTTTTCTTTCTTTCTTATCCCTTTTAAAAAATGTTTATTTATTTATTTATATATTTATGTATGTATTTATTAAATATAAGTACACTGTAGCTGTCTTCAGACACTCCAGAAGAGGGTGTCAGATTCTGGAGAATCTAAATCCCTCTTATGGTCTGCATATGATGTACAAAAACACAGCCTCACATATACTTCTAAAAATTTAAAGATGGGTGGGGCCACTGAAAAGGCTCAACAATTAACAGCATTGTCTCCTCTTCCAGAGAACCTGGGATCAACTACCAGCAACTATAAGGTGGCCCATCTCCAGTTCCCGGGGATCAGACAGACAGACAGACTGACAGAGATAAGGATGGCAGGCCTGCCTGGTCTTTCTATCTTAGTTATCCTTTTTAAAACATGTTTATTTCTTTATTTATGTATTTATTAGATATAAGTACATTGTAGCTGTCTTCAGACACTCCAGAAGAGTGTGTCAGATTCTCGAGAATCTAAATCCCTCTTATGGTCTGCATATGATGTACAAAAACACAGCCTCACATATACTTCTAAAAATTTAAAGATGGGTGGGGCCACTGTAAGGGCTCAACAATTAACAGCATTGTCTCCTCTTCGAGAGAACCTGGGATCAAGTATGAGCACCTATATGGTGGCCCATCTCCAGTTCCAGGCTATCAGACAGATAGACAGACAGACAGACAGAGAGACAGAGATAAGGAAGGCAGGCCTCCCTGGTCTTTATTTCTTTCTTATCCTTTTTAAAAAATGTTTATTTATATATTTATTTATTTATTTATTTATTTATTTATTTATTTATTTATTTATTAGATATAAGTACACTGTGTCTGTCTTCAGACACTCCAGAAGATGGTGTCAGATTCTGGAGAATCTAAATCCCTCTTATGGTCTGCATATGATGTACATAAACACAGCCTCACATATACTTCAAAAATTTAAAGATGGATGGGGTCACTGAAAGGGCTCAACAATTAACAGCATTATCTCCTCTTCCAGAGAACCTGGGATCAACTACCAGCAACTATATGGTGGCTCATCTCCAGTTCTAGGGGATCAGACAGAAAGACAGACAGAAAGACAGACAAGGGTGGCAGGCCTGCCTGGTTTTTTTTCTTTCTCATCCTTTTTAAAAATGTTTATTTATTTATTTATGTATTTATTAAATATAAGTACACTGTAGCGGTCTTCAGACACTCCAGGAGAGGGTGTCAGATTCTGGAGAATCTAAATCCCTGTTATGGTCTGCATATGATGTACATAAACACAGACTCACATTTACTTCCAAAAATTTAAAGATGTGTGGGGCCTCTGAAAGGGCTCAACAATTAACAGCATTGTCTCCTCTTCTAGAGAATCTGGGATCAACTACCAGCAACTATATGGTGGCCCTTCTCCAGTTCCAGGGATTCAGACAGACAGACAGACAGACAGACAGAGATAAGGATGGCAGGCCTGCCTGGTCTTTCTTTCTTTCTTATCATTTTAAAAAAATGTTTATTTATATATTTATTTATTTATTTATTTATTTATTTATTTATTAGATATAAGTACACTGTAGCTAACTTTAGACACTCCAGAAGAGGGTGTCAGATTCTGGAGAATCTAAATCCCTCTTACGATCTGCATATGATGTATATAAACACAGCCTCACATTTTCTTCTAAAAATTTAAAGATGGGTGTGGCTTGGAATAAGATGAGTAACCCTGAAATAGTCAAAAAATGAAAAATCACACTGTAGGATTTGGAATATGGTGAGAAACCCTGAAAAAGTCGAAAAATGAGAAAATCATGCAGTAGTACCTGGAATATGGTGAGAAACACTGAAAAAGTCTTAAAATGAGAATATCACACTCTAGGACTTGGAATATGGTGAGAAACACTGAAAAAGTGGAAAAATGAGAAAATCATGCAGTAGGACCCAGAATATGGTGAGAAACCCTGAAAAAAAGTCAAAAAATAAGAAAATCACGCAGTAGGACCTGGAAGCTGGTGAGAAACCCTGAAAAAGTCGAAAAATGAGAAAATCAATCTGTATGATCTGGAATATGTTGAGAAACCCTGAAAAATTCGAAAAAAGCAAAAATCACACTCTAGGACTTGGAATATGTTGAGAAACCCTGAAAAAGTCAAAAAAAGAGAAAATCACACTGTAGGACTTGGAATATGGTGAGAAACCCTGAAAAAGTCGAAAAATGAGAAAATCACACTGTAGGACTTGGAATATGGTGAGAAACCCTGAAAAAGTCGAAAAATGAGAAAATCACGCAGTAGGACCTGGGGTTTGGTGAGAAACACTGAAAAAGTCTTAAAATAGAAAATCACACTGTAGTACTTGGAATATGGTGAAAAATACTGAAAAAGTCTTAAAATGAGAAAATCACAGGGAAGGACCTGGAATATGGTGAGAAACCCTGAAAAAGTCTAAAAATAAGATAAAACTTGTAGTACCTGAAATATGATGAGAAACCCTGAAAAAGTCAAAAAATAAGAAAATCAAATTGTAGGAACTGGAATATGCTGAGAATCCCTGAAAAATTCGAAAAATGCGAAAATCACACTCTAGGACTTGGAATATGATGAGAAACCCTGAAAAAGTCAAAAAATGAGAAAATCACACTGTAGTACCTGGAATATGGTGAGAAACACTGAAAAAGTCTAAAAATAAGATAAGAGTTGTAGTACCTGAAAGAGAAACCCTGAAAAAGTCGAAAAATGAGAAAATCACACTTTAGGACTTCGAATATGATGAGAAACCGTGAAAAAGTAAAAAAAATGAGAAAAATACACTGTAGGAGCTGGAATATGGAGAGAAACCCTGAAATGGTTAAAAAATTAGAAAATCACAATTGTAGGACCTCCAATATGGGGAGAAACCCAGAAAAAGTCGAAAAATGAGAAAACCACACTGTAGGACCTGGAATATGGTGAGAAACCGTGAAACAGTCGAAATATAAGAAAATCAAACTTGAAGTACCTGCAATATGGTGAGAAACCCTGAAAAAGTCGAAAAATGAAAAAATCACACTGTAGGATTTGGAATATGATGAGAAACCATGAAAAAGTCAAAAATGAGAAAAATATACTGTAGGAGTTGGAATGTGGTGAGAAAACCTGAAAAAGTCGAAGAATAAGAAAATCACACAAGTAGGACCTCCAATATGGTGAGAAAACCTGAAAAAGTCGAAAAATGAGAAAATTACAGAGTTGGACATGGAATATGGTAAGAAACCCTTTAAAAGTCAGAAAAAGAGAAAATCACACTGTAGGATTTGGAATATGATGAGAAAACCTGAAAAAGTCAAAAAATGAGAAAATCACACTGTAGTACCTGGAATATTGTGAGAAAACCCTGAAAAAGTCTAAAAATGAGAAAATCACACAGTAGGACTTGGAATACGGTGAGAAACCCTGAAACAGTCGAAAAATAAGAAAATCAAACTTGTAGTACCTGCAATATGGTGAGAAAACCTGAAAAAGTCGAAAAATGAGAAAATCATACTGTAGGACCTGGAATATGTAGAGAAACCCTGAAAAATACGAAAAAGGCAAAAATCACACTCTAGGACTTGGAATATGATGAGAAACCGTGAAAAAGTAAAAAAAATGAAAAAATCACACTGTAGTACCTGGAATATGGTGAGAAACATTAAAAAAGTATTAAAATGAGAAAATCAACCAATAGGACCTGAAATGTGGTGAGAAACCCTGAAACAGTAGAAAAATAAGAAAATCAAACTTGTAGTACATGCAATATGGTGACAAACCCTGAAAAAGTCGAAAAATGAGAATTTCACACTCTAGGACTTGGAATATGATGAGAAACCCTGAAAAAGTCAAACAATGAGAAAATCACACTGTAGGACTTGCAATATGGTGAGAAAACCTGAAAAAGTCTAAAAATGAGAAAATCACCCTGTAGGACTTGTAATATGGTGAGAAACACTGAAAAAGTCAAAAAATGAGAAAAATCACACTGTAGTACATGGAATATGGTGAGAAACTCTGAAAAAGTCGCAAATTAGAAAATGACAGTGTAGGACCTGGAAAATGTTGAGAAAACCTGAAATATTCAAAAAATGAGACAATGACAATGTAGAACCTGGAATAAGGTAAGAAACCCCGAAAAATTTAAAAAAAGAGAAAATCACACTGTAGGACATGGAATATGGTGGGAAACACTGAAAAAGTCAAAAAATGAGAATATCACACTCTAGGACTTGGAATATGGTGAGAAACCCTGAAAAAGTCAAAACATGAGAAATTCATGCAGTAGGACCCAGAATATGGTGAGAAACCCTGAAAGAAGTCGGAAAATGAGAAAATCACACTGTAGGACTTGGAATAAAATGAGAAACCGTGAAAAAGACAAAAAATGACAAAAGTACACGGTAGGAGATAGAATATGGAGAGAAACCGTTAAAAAGTAGAAAAATAAGATATACACACTTGTAGGACATGCAATATGGTGAGAGACCCAGAAAAAGTCTTAAAATGAGAAAATCACACTGTAGTACCTGGAATATGGTGAGAAACCCTGAAAAAGTCCAAAAATAAGAAATTCACACTTGTAGGACCTGCAATATGGTGAGAAACCCTGAAAAAGTCAAAAAATGAGAAAATCACACTGTAGGACTTGGAATAAGATGAGACACCCTGAAAAAGTCAAAAAATGAGAAAATTTCACTGTAGGACTTGGAATAAGATGAGAAACCCTGAAAAAGTTGAAAAATGAGAAAATCACAATGTAGAAGATGGAATATGGTGAGCAATCCTGAAAAAGTCAAAAAATGAGAAAATCACACTGTAGGACCTGGAATATGGTGAGAAACTCTGAAAAAGTCGAAAAAAGAGAAAATCACACTCTAGGACTTGGAATATGATGAGAAACCCTGAAAAAGTCAAAAAATGAGAAAATCACACTGTAGTACCTGGAATATGGTGAGAAACCCTGAAAAAGTCTAAAAATGAGAAAAATCAAACAGTAGGACCTGAAATATGGTGAGAAACCCTGAAAGATCAAAAAATAAGAAAATCAAACTTGAAGTACCTGCAATATGGTGAGAAACCCTGAAAAAGTCGAAAAATGAAAAAATCACACTGTAGGATTTGGAATATGATGAGAAACCATGAAAAAGTCAAAAATGAGAAAAATATACTGTAGGAGTTGGAATGTGGTGAGAAAACCTGAAAAAGTCGAAGAATAAGAAAACCACACAAGTAGGAACTCCAATATGGTGAGAAACCCTGAAAAAGTCGAAAAATGAGAAAATCATACTGTAGGACCTGCAATAGGGTGAGAAATTCTGAAAAAGTCAAAAAATGAGAAATTCACAATGTAGGACTTGGAATTTGATGAGAAAACCTGAAAAAATCTAAAAATGAGAAAATCACACTGTAGGAGCTGGAACATGGTGAGAAACCCTGAAAAGTCAAAAAAAGAGAAAAATCACACTGTAGGACCTGGAATATGGTGAGAAAACATGAAAAAGTCAAAAAAGGAGAAAATCACACTCTAGGACTTGGAATATGATGAGAAAACCTGAAAAAGTCCAAAAATGAGAAAATCACACTGTAGGACTTGGAATATGGTGAGAAACTCTGAAAAAGTCAAAAAATGAGAAAATCACCCTGTAGGACTTGGAATATAGTGAGAAACCCTGAAAAAGTCAAAAAATGAGAAAATCACCCTGTAGGACTTGGAATATGGTGAGAAACCCTGAAAAAGTCACAAATTAGAAAATGACAGTTTAGGACCTGGAATATGTTGAGAAAACCTGAAATATTCAAAAAATGAGAAAATGACAATGTAGAACCTGGAATAAGGTAAGAAACCCCGAAAAATTTAAAAAAAGAGAAAATCACACTGTAGGACCTGGAATATGGTGAGAAACACTGAAAAAGTCAAAAAATGAGAATATCACACTCTAGGACTTAGAATATGGTGAGAAACCCTGAAAAAGTCAAAACATGAGAAATTCATGCAGTAGGACCCAGAATATGGTGAGAAACCCTGAAAGAAGTCGGAAAATGAGAAAATCACGCAGTAGGACCTGGAAGCTAGTGAGAAACCCTGAAAAAGACGAAAAATGAGAATAACAAACTGTAGGACCTGGAATAAGTTGAGAAACCCTGAAAAATCGAAAAAAGCAAAAATCACACTCTAGGACTTGGAATGTGATGAGAAACCCTGAAAAAGTAAAAAAATGAGAAAATCACACTGTAGTACCTGGAATATGGTGAGAAACACTAAAAAAGTATTAAAATGAGAAAATCGCACAGTAGGACCTGGAATATGGTGAGAAACTCTGAAAAAGTCGAAAACATGAGAAAATCACGCAGTAGTACCTGGAATATGGTGAGAAACCCCGAAAAAGTCGAAAATGAGAAAATCACGCAGTAGTACCTGGAATATGGTGAGAAACACTGAAAAAGTCTTAAAATGAGAAAATCACACTGTAGGACCTGGAATATGGTGAGAAAATCTGAAAATGTCGAAAAGTAAGAAATTCACACTTGTAGGACCTGCAATATGGTGAGAAACCCTGAAAAAGTCAAAAAAATGAGAAAATCACACTGTAGGACTTGGAATAAAATGAGAAACCATGAAAAAGACAAAAAATGACAAAAGTACACGGTAGGAGATGGAATATGTAGAGAAACCGTTAAAAAGTAGAAAAATAAGATATACACACTTGTAGGACATGCAATATGGTGAGAGACTCTGAAAAAGTCTTAAAATGAGAAAAACACACTGTAGTACCTGGAATATGGTGAGAAAACCTGAAAAAGTCCAAAAATAAGAAATTCACACTTGTAGGACCTGCAATATGGTGAGAAACCCTGAAAAAGTCGAAAAAGGAGAAAATCACACTGTAGGACTTGGAATAAGATGAGACACCCTGAAAAAGTCAAAAAATGAGAAAATTTCACTGTAGGACTTGGAATAAGATGAGAAACCCTGAAAAAGTTGAAAAATGAGAAAATCCCAATGTAGAAGATGGAATATGGTGAGCAATCCTGAAAAAGTCAAAAAATGAGAAAATCACACTGTAGGACCTGGAATATGGTGAGAAACTCTGAAAAAGTCGAAAAAAGAGAAAATCACACTCTAGGACTTGGAATATGATGAGAAACCCTGAAAAAGTCAAAAAATGAGAAAATCACACTGTAGTACCTGGAATATGGTGAGAAACCCTGAAAAAGTCTAAAAATGAGAAAATCAAACAGTAGAACCTGGAATATGGTGAGAAAGCCTGAAAGATTGAGAAATAAGAAAATCAAACTTGTAGTACCTGTAATATGGTGAGAAACTCTGAAAAAGTCCAAAAATAAGAAATTCACACTTGTAGGACCTGCAATATGGTGAGAAACCCTGAAAAAGTCGAAAAATGAGAAAATCACACTGTAGGACTTGGAATATGGTGAGAAACCCTGAAAAAGTCGAAAAATGAGAAAATCATGCACTAGGACCCAGAATATGATGAGAAACACAGAAAAAGTCTTAAAATGAGAAAATCACACTGTAGGACCTGGAATATGTTAAGAAACCCTGAAAATGTCGAAAAATGAGAAAATGACACTGTAGGAGCTGGAATATGGTGAGAAGTCCTGAAAAAGTCAAAAAAAAAAAAAAGAAATACAAACTTGTAGGACTTGCAATATGGTGAGAGACCCTGAAAAAGTCTTAAAATGAGAAAATCACACTGTAGGACTTGGGATATGGTGAGAAACCCTGAAAAAGTCGAAAAATTAGAAAATCAAACTGTAGGAACTGGAATATGCTGTTAATCCCTGAAAAATTCGAAAAATACGAAAATCACACTCTAGGACTTTGAATATGATGAGAAACCCTGAAAAATTCAAAAAATGAGAAAATCACACTGTAGAACCTGGTATATGGTGAGAAACACTAAAAAAGTATTAAAATGAGAAAATCACACAGTCGGACCTGGAATATGGTGAGAAACCCTGAAACAGTCCAAAAATAAGAAAATAAAACTTGTAGTACATGCAATATGGTGAGAAACCCTGAAAAAGTCGAAAAATGAGAATATCACACTGTAGGACTTGGAATATGGTGAGAAACCCTGAAAAAGTCTTAAAATGAGAAAATCACACTGTAGTACCTGGAATATGGTGTGAAACACTGAAAAAGTCTAAAAATAAGATAAAACTTGTAGTACCTGAAATATGGTGAGAAACCCTGAAAAAGTCAAAAAATTAGAAAATCAAATTGTAGGAACTGGAATATGCTGAGAATCCCTGAAAAATTCGAAAAATGCGAAAATCACACTCTAGGACTTGGAATAAGATGAGAAACCCTGAAAAAGTCAAAAAATGAGAAAATCACACTGTAGTACCTGGAGTATGGTGAGAAACACCGAAAAAGTCTAAAAATAAGATAAAACTTGTAGTACCTGAAATATGGTGAGAAACCCTGAAAAAGTCGAAAAATGAGAAAATCACACTGTAGTACCTGGAATATGGTGAGAAACCCTGAAAAAGTCTAAAAATGAGAAAATCAAACAGTAGGACCTGGATTATGGTGAGAAACCCTGAAAGATCTAAAAATAAGAAAATCAAACTTGTAGTACCTTTAATATGGTGAGAAACCCTGAAAAAATCAAAAAATGAGAAAATCACAATATAGGACTTGGAATAAGATGAGAAACCGTGAAAAAGACAAAAAAATGACAAAAACACACTGTAGGAGCTGGAATATGGTGAGAAACCCTGAAAAAGTCCAAAAATAAGAAATTCACACTTGTAGGACCTGCAATATGGTGAGAAACCCTGAAAAAGTCGAAAAATGAGAAAATCAAACTGTAGTACCTGGAATATGGTGTGAAACACTGAAAAAGTCTAAAAATAAGATAAAACTTATAGTACCTGAAATATGGTGAGAAACCCTGAAAAAGTCAAAAAATTAGAAAATCAAATTGTAGGAACTGGAATATGCTGAGAATCCCTGAAAAATTCGAAAAATGCGAAAATCACACTCTAGGACTTGGAATAAGATGAGAAACCCTGAAAAAGTCAAAAAATGAAAAAATCACACTGTAGTACCTGAAGTATGGTGAGAAACACCGAAAAAGTCTAAAAATAAGATAAAACTTGTAGTACCTGAAATATGGTGAGAAACCCTGAAAAAGTCGAAAAATGAGAAAATCACACTGTAGTACCTGGAATATGGTGAGAAACCCTGAAAAAGTCTAAAAATGAGAAAATCAAACAGTAGGACCTGGATTATGGTGAGAAACCCTGAAAGATCTAAAAATAAGAAAATCAAACTTGTAGTACCTGTAATATGGTGAGAAACCCTGAAAAAGTCAAAAAATGAGAAAATCACAATATAGGACTTGGAATAAGATGAGAAACCTTGAAAAAGACAAAAAAAAAATGACAAAAACACACTGTAGGAGCTGGAATATGGTGAGAAACTCTGAAAAAGTCCAAAAATAATAAATTCACACTTGTAGGACCTGCAATATGGTGAGAAACCCTGAAAAAGTCGAAAAATGAGAAAATCACACTGTAGGACTTGGAATATGGTGAGAAACCCTGAAAAAGTCGAAAAATGTGAAAATCATGCACTAGGACCCAGAATATGATGAGAAACACAGAAAAAGTCTTAAAATGAGAAAATCACACTGTAGGACCTGGAATATGGTAAGAAACCCTGAAAATGTCGAAAAATGAGAAAATGACACTGTAGGAGCTGGAATATGGTGAGAAGTCCTGAAAAAGTCAAAAAAAAAAAAAAAAGAAATACAAACTTGTAGGACTTGCAATATGGTGAGAGACACTGAAAAAGTCTTAAAATGAGAAAATCACACTGTAGGACTTGGGATATGGTGAGAAACCCTGAAAAAGTCGAAAAATTAGAAAATCAAACTGTAGGAACTGGAATATGCTGAGAATCCCTGAAAAATTCGAAAAATACGAAAATCACACTCTAGGACTTTGAATATGATGAGAAACCCTGAAAAATTCAAAAAATGAGAAAATCACACTGTAGTACCTGGTATATGGTGAGAAACACTAAAAAAGTATTAAAATGAGAAAATCACACAGTCGGACCTGGAATATGGTGAGAAACCCTGAAACAGTCCAAAAATAAGAAAATAAAACTTGTAGTACATGCAATATGGTGAGAAACCCTGAAAAAGTCGAAAAATGAGAATATCACACTGTAGGACTTGGAATATGGTGAGAAACCCTGAAAAAGTCTTAAAATGAGAAAATCACACTGTAGTACCTGGAATATGGTGTGAAACACTGAAAAAGTCTAAAAATAAGATAAAACTTGTAGTACCTGAAATATGGTGAGAAACCCTGAAAAAGTCAAAAAATTAGAAAATCAAATTGTAGGAACTGGAATATGCTGAGAATCCCTGAAAAATTCGAAAAATGCGAAAATCACACTCTAGGACTTGGAATACGATGAGAAACCCTGAAAAAGTCAAAAAATGAGAAAATCACACTGTAGTACCTGGAGTATGGTGAGAAACACCGAAAAAGTCTAAAAATAAGATAAAACTTGTAGTACCTGAAATATGGTGAGAAACCCTGAAAAAGTCGAAAAATGAGAAAATCACACTGTAGTACCTGGAATATGGTGAGAAACCCTGAAAAAGTCTAAAAAGAAGAAAATCAAACAGTAGGACCTGGATTATGGTGAGAAACCCTGAAAGATCTAAAAATAAGAAAATCAAACTTGTAGTACCTGTAATATGGTGAGAAACCCTGAAAAAGTCAAAAAATGAGAAAATCACAATATAGGACTTGGAATAAGATGAGAAACCGTGAAAAAGACAAAAAAAAAGACAAAAACACACTGTAGGAGCTGGAATATGGTGAGAAACCCTGAAAAAGTCCAAAAATAAGAAATTCACACTTGTAGGAACTGCAATATGGTGAGAAACCCTGAAAAAGTCGAAAAATGAGAAAATCACACTGTAGGACTTATAATATGGTGAGAAACCCTGAAAAAGTCGAAAAATGAGAAAATCATGCACTTCAACCCAGAATATGATGAGAAACACAGAAAGAGTCTTAAAATGAGAAAATCACACTGTAGGACCTGGAATATGGTAAGAAACCCTGAAAATGTCGAAAAATGAGAAAATGACACTGTAGGAGCTGCAATATGGTGAGAAGTCCTGAAAAAGTCAAAAAAAAAAAAAAAAGAAATACAAACTTGTAGGACTTGCAATATGGTGAGAGACCCTGAAAAAGTCTTAAAATGAGAAATTCACACTGTAGGACTTGGGATATGGTGAGAAACCCTGAAAAAGTCGAAAAATTAGAAAATCAAACTGTAGGAACTGGAATATGCTGAGAATCCCTGAAAAAATTCGAAAAATACGAAAATCACACTCTAGGACTTTGAATATGATGAGAAACCCTGAAAAATTCAAAAAATGAGAAAATCACACTGTAGTATCTGGAGTATGGTGAGAAACACCGAAAAAGTCTAAAAATAAGATAAAACTTGTAGTACCTGAAATATGGTGAGAAACCCTGAAAAAGTCGAAAAATGAGAAAATCACACTGTAGTACCTGGAATATGGTGAGAAACCCTGAAAAAGTCTAAAAATGAGAAAATCAAACAGTAGGACCTGGATTATGGTGAGAAACCCTGAAAAGATCTAAAAATAAGAAAATCAAACTTGTAGTACCTCTAATATGGTGAGAAACACTGAAAAAGTCAAAAAATGTGAAAATCACAATATAGGACTTGGAATAAGATGAGAAACCGTGAAAAAGACAAAAAAATGACAAAAACACACTGTAGGAGCTGGAATATGGTGAGAAACCCTGAAAAAGTCCAAAAATAAGAAATTCACACTTGTAGGACCTGCAATATGGTGAGAAACCCTGAAAAAGTCGAAAAATGAGAAAATCACACTGTAGGACTTGGAATATGGTGAGAACCCTGAAAAAGTAGAAAAATGAGAAAATCATGCACTTCAAACCAGAATATGATGAGAAACACAGAAAAAGTCTTAAAATGAGAAAATCACACTGTAGGAACTGGAATATGGTAAGAAACCCTGAAAATGTCGAAAAATGAGAAAATGACACTGTAGGAGCTGGAATATGGTGAGAAGACCTGAAAAAGTCAAAAAAAAAAAAAAGAAATACAAACTTTTAGGACTTGCAATATGGTGAGAGATCCTGAAAAATTCTTAAAATGAGAAAATCACACAGTAGGACTTGGGATATGGTGTGAAACCCAGAAAAAGTCGAAAAATTAGAAAATCAAACTTGTAGTACCTGCAATATGGTGAGAAAACCTGAAAAAGTCGAAAAATGAGAAAATCATACTGTAGGACCTGCAATAGGGTGAGAAATTCTGAAAAAGTCAAAAAATGAGAAAATCACACTGTAGGACTTGGAATATGATGAGAAAACCTGAAAAAATCTAAAAATGAGAAAATCACACTGTAGGAGCTGGAATATGGTGAGAAACCCTGAAAAGTCTAAAAATGAGAAAATCAAACAGTAGGACCTGGATTATGGTGAGAAACCCTGAAAGATCTAAAAATAAGAAAATCAAACTTGTAGTACCTGTAATATGGTGAGAAACCCTGAAAAAGTCAAAAATGAGAAAATCACAATATAGGACTTGAATAAGATGAGAAACCTTGAAAAAGACAAAAAAAAAAAATGACAAAAACACACTGTAGGAGCTGAATATGGTGAGAAACTCTGAAAAAGTCCAAAAATAAGAAATTCACACTTGTAGGACCTGCAATATGGTGAGAAACCCTGAAAAAGTCGAAAAATGAGAAAATCACACTGTAGGACTTGGAATATGGTGAGAAACCCTGAAAAAGTCGAAAAATGTGAAAATCATGCACTAGGACCCAGAATATGATGAGAAACACAGAAAAGTCTTAAAATGAGAAAATCACACTGTAGGACCTGGAATATGTTAAGAAACCCTGAAAAGTCGAAAAATGAGAAAATGACACTGTAGGAGCTGGAATATGGTGAGAAGTCCTGAAAAAGTCAAAAAAAAAAAAAAAGAAATACAAACTTGTAGGACTTGCAATATGGTGAGAGACCCTGAAAAAGTCTTAAAATGAGAAAAATCACACTGTAGGTCTTGGGATATGGTGAGAAACCCTGAAAAAGTCGAAAATTAGAAATCAAACTGTAGGAACTGGAATATGCTGAGAATCCCTGAAAATTCGAAAATACGAAAATCACACTCTAGGACTTTGAATATGATGAGAAACCCTGAAAAATTCAAAAAATGAGAAAATCACACTGTAGTACCTGGTATATGGTGAGAAACACTAAAAAAGTATTAAAATGAGAAAATCACACAGTCGGACCCTGGAATATGGTGAGAAACCCTGAACAGTCCAAAAATAAGAAAATAAAACTTGTAGTACATGCAATATGGTGAGAAACCCTGAAAAAGTCGAAAAATGAGAATATCACACTGTAGGACTTGGAATATGGTGAGAAACCTGAAAAAGTCTTAAAATGAGAAAATCACACTGTAGTACCTGGAATATGGTGTGAAACACTGAAAAAGTCTAAAAATAAGATAAAACTTGTAGTACCTGAAATATGGTGAGAAACCCTGAAAAAGTCAAAAAATTAGAAAATCAAATTGTAGGAACTGGAATATGCTGAGAATCCCTGAAAAATTCGAAAAATGCGAAATCACACTCTAGGACTTGGAATACGATGAGAACCCTGAAAAAGTCAAAAAATGAGAAAATCACACTGTAGTACCTGGAGTATGGTGAGAACACCGAAAAAGTCTAAAAAATAAGATAAAACTTGTAGTACCCTGAAATATGGTGAGAAACCCTGAAAAGTCGAAAAATGAGAAAATCACACTGTAGTACCTGGAATATGGTGAGAAACCCTGAAAAAGTCTAAAAAGAAGAAAATCAAACAGTAGGAACCTGGATTATGGTGAGAAACCCTGAAAGATCTAAAAATAGAAAATCAAACTTGTAGTACCTGTAATATGGTGAGAAACCCTGAAAAAGTCAAAAAATGAGAAAAATCACAATATAGGACTTGGAATAAGATGAGAAACCGTGAAAAAGACAAAAAAAAAAGACAAAAACCACTGTAGGAGCTGGAATATGGTGAGAACCCTGAAAAAGTCCAAAAATAAGAATTCCACGACTTGTAGGAACTGCAATATGGTGAGAACCCCTGAAAAAGTCGAAAAATGAGAAAATCACACTGTAGGACTTATAATATGGTGAGAAACCCTGAAAAAAGTCGAAAAATGAGAAATCATGCCACTTCAACCCAGAATATGATGAGAAACACAGAAAGAGTCTTAAATGAGAAAATCACACTGTAGGACCTGGATATGGTAAGAAACCCCTGAAATGTCAGAAAAATGAGAAAATGACACTGTAGGAGCTGCAATATGGTGAGAAGTCCTGAAAAAGTCAAAAAAAAAAAAAAAGAAATACAAACTTGTAGGACTTGCAATATGGTGAGAGACCCTGAAAAAGTCTTAAATGAGAAATTCACACTGTAGGACTTGGGGATATGGTGAGAAACCCTGAAAAAGTCGAAAAATTAGAAAATCAAACTGTAGGAACTGGAATATGCTGAGAATCCCTGAAAAATTCGAAAAATACGAAAACACACTCTAGGACTTTGAATATGATGAGAAAACCCTGAAAAATTCAAAAAATGAGAAAATCACACTGTAGTATCTGGAGTATGGTGAGAAACACCGAAAAAGTCTAAAAATAAGATAAAAACTTGTAGTACCTGAAATATGGTGAGAAACCCTGAAAAAGTCGAAAAATGAGGAAAATCACACTGTAGTACCCTGGAATATGGTGAGAACCCTGAAAAAGTCTAAAAATGAGAAAAATCAAACAGTAGGACCTGGATTATGGTGAGAAAACCCTGAAAGATCTAAAATAAGAAAATCAAACTTGTAGTACCTGTAATATGGTGAGAAACACTGAAAAAGTCAAAAAATGTGAAAATCACAATATAGGACTTGGAATAAGATGAGAAACCGTGAAAAAGACAAAAAAATGACAAAAACACACTGTAGGAGCTGGAATATGGTGAGAACCCTGAAAAAGTCCAAAAATAAGAAATTCACACTTGTAGGACCTGCAATATGGTGAGAAACCCTGAAAAAGGTCGAAAAATGAGAAAAATCACACTGTAAGGACTTTGAATATGGTGAGAAACCCTGAAAAAGTAGAAAAATGAGAAAATCATGCACTTCAAACCAGAATATGATGAGAAACACAGAAAAAGTCTTAAAATGAGAAAAATCACACTGTAGGGAACTGGAATATGGTAAGAAACCCTGAAAATGTCCGAAAATGAGAAAAATGACACTGTAGGAGCTGGAATATGGTGAGAAGACCTGAAAAAGTCAAAAAAAAAAAAAAGAAATACAAACTTTTAGGACTTGCAATATGGTGAGAGATCCTGAAAAACTCTTAAAATGAGAAAATCACACAGTAGGACTTGGGATATGGTGTGAAACCCAGAAAAAGTCGAAAAATTAGAAAATCAAACTTGTAGTACCTGCAATATGGTGAGAAAACCTGAAAAAGTCGAAAAATGAAAATCATACTGTAGGACCTGCAATAGGGTGAGAAATTCTGAAAAAGTCAAAAAATGAGAAAATCACACTGTAGGACTTGGAATATGATGAGAAAACCTGAAAAAATCTAAAAATGAGAAAATCACACTGTAGGAGCTGGAATATGGTGAGAAAACCCTGAAAAGTCAAAAAAAGAGAAAAATCACACTGTAGGACCTGGAATATGGTGAGAAAACATGAAAAGTCAAAAAAGGAGAAATCACACTCTAGGACTTGGAATATGATGAGAAAACCTGAAAAAGTCCAAAATGAGAAAATCACACTGTAGGACTTGGAATATGGTGAGAAACTCTGAAAAAGTCAAAAATGAGAAAATCACCCTGTAGGACTTGGAATATGGTGAGAATCTGAAAAAGTCGCAAATTAGAAAATGACAGTGTAGGACGTGGAATATGTTGAGAAAACCTGAAATATTCAAAAAATGAGACAATGACAATGTAGAACCTGGAATAAGGTAAGAAACCCCGAAAAATTTAAAAAAGAGAAAATCACACTGTAGGACCTGGAATATGGTGGGAAACACTGAAAAAAGTCAAAAAATGAGAATATCACAATCTAGGACTTGGAATATGGTGAGAAACCCTGAAAAAGTCAAAACATGAGAAATTCATGGCAGAAGGACCCAGAATATGGTGAGAAACCCTGAAAGAAGTCGGAAAATGAGAAAATCACGCAGTAGGACCTGGAAGCTAGTGAGAAAACCTGAAAAAGACGAAAAATGAGAATAACAAACTGTAGGACTGGAATAAGTTGAGAAACCCTGAAAATTCGAAAAAAGCAAAATCACACTCTAGGACTTGGAATGGGATGAGAAACCCTGAAAAAGTAAAAAAATGAGAAAATCACACTGTAGTACCTGGAATATGGTGAGAAATACTAAAAAAGTATTAAAATGAGAAAATCACACAGTAGGACCTGGAATATGGTGAGAAACTCTGAAAAAGTCGAAAACATGAGAAATCACGCAGTAGTACCTGGAATATGGTGAGAAACCCTGAAAAAGTCGAAAAATGAGAAAATCACGCAGTATTACTTGGAATATGGTGAGAAACACTGAAAAAGTCTTAAAATGAGAAAATCACACTGTAGGACCTGGAAATATGGTGAAAAACTCTGAAAATGTCGAAAATAAGAAATTCACACTTGTAGGACCCTGCAATATGGTGAGAAACCCTGAAAAGTCGAAAAATGAGAAAATCACACTGTAGGACTTGGATAGAGATGAGAAACCTGAAAAAGTCAAAAAATGAGAAAATTTCACTGTAGGACTTGGAATAAAATGAGAAACCGTGAAAAAGACAAAAAATGACAAAAGTACACGGTAGGAGATGGAATATGAGAGAAACCGTTAAAAAGTAGAAAAATAAGATATACACACTTGTAGGACATGCAATATGGTGAGAGACCCTTAAAAAGTCTTAAATGA
>NW_028227276.1:16840791-16877464 GCF_978045245.1 Mus caroli | reverse complement strand
GGGTCCTTCAGTGTGAGTTTTTAATTTTCCTCGTTTTTCAGGTTTTCTAGCCATATTCCGGGTCCTTCGGTGTGAATTTTTAATTTTCCACGATTTTCAGGTTTTTTCCTTCCACGTTTTTCACACTGGGTCCTACAGTGTGATTTTCTCATTTCCATGTTTTTCAGATTTTCTTGCCATATTCCAAGTCCTTCAATGTGAATTTTTAATTTTCCACATTTTTCAGTATTTCTGGCCATATTCTGGGTAATACGGTGTCAATTTTTATTTATCCACTTTTTTCGTGGTTTCTCGCCATATTCTGGTGTCCCACAGTGTGAATTTTTAATTTCAACGTTTTTCAGGGTTTCTTGGCATATTCTGGGTCCTGCAGTGTGATTTCTCTTTTTCCATGTTTTTCAAGTTTTTTTGTAATTCTGGGTCCTACAGTGTGATTTTTCTCATTTTCCACCTTTTTCAGGTTTTCTCGCCATATTTTGGGGTCCTTCAGTCTGAGTTTGTACTTTTCTAATTATTTCAGGGTTTCTTGGTATATTCTGGGTCATACAGTGTGATTTTCTCATTTTCCACGTTATTCAAGATTTTTTGCAATTATGGGTCCTACAGTGTGATTATTCTCATTTTCCACCTTTTTCAGGTTTTCTCGACATATTCGGGGTAAGTGTGAATTTTTAATTTTCCACGTTTTTCAGGTTTTTTCGTCATATTCTGAATCCTACAGTGTGATTTTCTCATTTAAACGTTTTTCAGGTTTTCTTGCCATATTCCCAGGTTCTTCAGTGTGAATTTTTAATTTTCCACCTTTTTCAGTATTCTCACCAAATTCCTGGGTAATACAGTGTGAATTTTTAATTTTCGACTTTTTCATAGTTTCTCGCCATATTCTTTGTACGACAGTGTGAATTTTTAATTTTTACGTTTATCAGGGTTTCTTGCATATTCTGGGTCCTGCAGTGTGATTTTCTCTTTTTCCAGTTTTTCAAGTTTTTTTGTAATTCTGGGTCCTACAGTATGATTTTTCTCATTTTCCACTTTTTCAGGTTTTCTCGCCATATTTGGGGTCCTTCAGTGTGAGTTTGTACTTTTCTACTTTTTTCAAGGTTTCTCACCATATTCTGGGTCATACAGCGTGTATTTTTAATTTTCAACGTTTTCAGGGATTCTCGGCGATATTCTGTGTCCTGCAGTGTGATTTTCTCATTTTCCCACGTTTTTCAAAGTTTTTTTGCAATTCTGAGTCCTACAGTGTGATTATTCTCATTTTCCACCTTTTTCAGGTTTTCTTGCCATATTCGAGGTTCTTCAGTGTGAATTTTTAATTTCTACTTTTTTCAGGTTTTCTCGCCTTTTTTCTGGGTCCTTCAGTGTGAGTTTTTAATTTTCCTCGTTTTCAGGTTTTCTCCGCCATATTCTGGGTAATACAGTGTGAATTTTTAATTAACCACTTTTTTCATGTTTTCTCACCGATATTCTGTGTCTGACAGTGTGAATTTTTAATTTTCACCTTTTTCAGGGTTTTTCGGCATATTCTAGGTCCTGCAGTGTGATTTTCTCATTTTCCACGTTTTTCAATTTTTTCATAATTCTGTGTAGTACAGTGAGATTTTCTCATTTTCCATCTTTTTCAGGTTTTCTCGCCATATTCGGGGTCCTTCAGTTGAGTTTTTAATTTTCTACTTTTTTCAGGGTTTCTAGCCATATTCTGTGTCCGACATTGTAAATTTTTAATTTTCACGTTTTTCAGGGTTTCTTGCCATATTCTGGGACCTACAGCGTGTATTTTAATTTTCCACGTTTTTCAGGGTTTCTCGCCATATTCTGGGTCGTTTTTAATTTTCCACATTTTTCAGGGTTTCTTCCATATTCCAGATCATTGAGTGTGAGTTTGTAATTTTGCATATTTTTCAGGGTTTCTCGCCATATTCTGGTCCTACATTGTGAATTTGAATTTTCCACGTTTTTCAGGGGTTTCTGGCCATATTCCAGATCCTTCCGTGTGAGTTTTTAATTTTCCACCTTTTCAGGGATTCTAGCCATATTCTGGGTCCTACAGTGTGAATTTTTAATTTTCCACGTTTTTCAGGGTTCTTCCTCGCCATATTCCAGATCCTTCAGTGTGAGTTTTTAATTTTCCACCTTTTTCAGGGATTCTAGCCATATTCTGGGTACTACTGTGTGAATTTTGAATTTTCCACGTTTTCAAAGTTTCTCGAAATATTCTGGGTCCTACAGTGTGAATTTTTAATTTTTCCCACCTCTTACAGGGTTTCTTGCCATATTCTGGGTCCTTCAGTGTGAGTTTTTAATTTTCCATGTTTTTCAGGGTTTCTAGCTATATTCCAGGTCCTTAATTGAGAGTTTTTTTTCCATGTTTTTCAGGGTTTCTCGCCATATTCTGGGTCCTTCAGTGTGAGTTTTAATTTTCCACGTTTTCAGTGTTTCTCGCATTATTCTGGGTCCTACAGTGTGAAGTTTAATTTCTCCACCTTTTTCAGGGTTTCTCACCATATTCTGGGTCCTTCAGTGTGATTATTTAATTTTCCATGTTGTCAGGGATTCTCGCCATATTCAGGGTCCTACGGTGTTAGTTTTTAATTTTCCAACATTTTTTCAGGGTTTCTTACCATTTTCCAGATCCTTGAGTGTGAGTTGTTAATTTTCCATGTTTTTCAGGGTTTCTCGCCATATTCTGGGTACTTCAGTGTGAGTTTTTAATTTTCCATGTTTTTCAGGGTTTCTCGCCATATTCATGGTCCTCCAGTGTGAGTTTTTAATTTTCCACATTTTTCAGGATTTCTCGCAATATCCCAGACCCTTGAGTGTGAGTTGTTATTTTTACATATTTTTCAGGATTTCTTTCCATATTCCAGTTCCTTCAGAGGGAGTTTTTAATTTTCCAATTTTTTCACGGTTTCTCACCATATTCTGAGTCCTACAGTGTGAGTTTTAATTTTCCATGTTTTTCTGGGTTTCTCGCCATATTCTGGGTCCTACAGTGTTAATTTTTTATTATCCACCTTTTTCAGGGTTTCTTGCCATATTCAGGGTCCTTTAGTGGGAGTTTTTAATTTTCCACATTTTTCAGGATTTCTAGCAATATTCCAGATCATTGAGTGTGAGTTGTTAATTTATCATATTTTTCAGGATTTCTTGCCATATTCCAGGTCCTACATTTTGAGTTTTTAATTTTCCACGTTTTTCTGTGTTTCTCTCATTATTCTGTGGGTCCTACAGTGTCAAATTTAACTTTTCCACGTGTTTAAGGGTGCCATATTCCAGGTCCTTCAGTGTGAGTTTTTTATTTTTCACTTTTTTCTGGGATTCTCGCCATATTCTGGGTCCTACAGTGTGAATTTTTAATTTTCTACGATTTTGAGGATTTCTGGCCATATTCTAGGTCCTTCAGTGTGAATTTTTAATTTTCCACGATTTTAAGGGTTTCTGGCTATATTCCAGGTCCTTCAGTGTGAGTTTTTAATTTTCCACGTTTTTCAGGTTTTCTCGCCATATTCCAGGTCCTTCAGAGTGAGTTTTTAATTTTCCATGTTTTTCAGAGTTTCTCGCCATATTCTGGGTCCTACAGTGTGAATTTTTAATTTTCCACGTTTTTCAGGGTTTTTCACATTATTCTGGGTACTACACTGTGAATTTTTAATTTTTCACGTTTTTCAGGGTTTCTCACCATATTCCCGGTACTTCCTTGTGAGTTTTCAATTTTCCACATTTTTCAGGATTTCTCACACTATCCCTGATCCTTGCATGTGAGTTGTTAATTTTTCCTGCTTTTCAGGATTTCTTGCCATATTCTAGGTCCATCAGTGTGAGTTTTTAATTTTCCAAGTTTTTAAGGGTTTCTCACCATATTCCGGGTCCTTCAGTGTGAATTTTTAATTTTCCACCTTTCTCAGGGATTCATGCCATATTCTGTGTCCTTCAGTGTGAGTTTTTAATTTATCATGTTTTTTCAGAGTTTCTTGCCATATTCCCAGTCCTTCAGTGTGATTTTTTAATTTTCCACATTTGTCAGGATTTCTCGCAATATTCCAGTTCCTTTACTGTGAGTTGTTAATTTTTCATGCTTTTCAGGATTTCTTGCCATATTCCAGGTCCTTCAGTGTGAGTTTTTAATTTTCCACATTTGTCAGGATTTCTCGCAATATTCCAGATCCTTGGTGTGAGTTGTTAATTTTTCATGCTTTTCAGGATTTCTCGCCATATTCTGGGTCCTTCAGTGTGAGTTTTTAATTTTCCATGTTTTTCAGGGTTTCTTGCAATTTTCAAGATCCTTGAGTGTGAGTGTTAATTTCCGTGTATTTCAGGGTTTCTCCCCATATTCTGTGTCCTTCAGTGTGAGTTTTTAATTTTCCATGTTTTTCAAGGTTTCTCGGCATATTCCCGGTCCTTCAGTGTGAGTTTTTAATTTTCCACATTTTTCAGGATTTCTCGCAATATTCCAGACCCTTGAGTGTGAGTTGTTAATTTTACATATTTTTCAAGATTTCTTGCCATATTCCAGGTCCTTTGGTGTGAGTTTTTAATTTTCCACGTTTTTCAGTGTTTCTCGGATTATTATGTGTCCTACAGTGTGAATTTTTAATTTTCCACGTTTTTCAGGGTTTCTCGGATTATTATGTGTCCTACAGTGTGAATTTTTAATTTTCCACGTTTTTCAGGGTTTCTCCCCATATTCCAAGGTCCTTCAGTGTGAGTTTTTAATTTTCCACTTTTTTCAGGGATTCTCGCCATATTCTGTGTCCTACAGTTGAATTTTGAATTTTCCACGTTTTTAGGGTTTCTAGACATATTCTCGGTCCTTCAGTGTGAGTTTTTAATTTTCCACATTTGTCAGGATTTCTCGCAATATTCCAGATGCTTGAGTGTGAGTTGTTAATTTTTTCATGCTTTTCAGGATGTCTTGCCATATTCCAGATCCTTCAGTGTGAGTTTTTAATTTTCCACATTTTTAGGTTTTCTCGCCATATTCCAGGTCCTTCAGAGTAATTTTTTAATTTTCCATGTTTTTCAGAGTTTCTCGCCATATTCTGGGTCCTACAGTGTGACTTTTAAATTTTACACCTTTTTCAGGGTTTCTCGCCATATTCTGGGTCCTTCAGTGTGAGTTTTTAACTTTCCACATTTTTCAGCATTTCTGCCATATTCCAGAACCTTGTGTGTGTGTTGTTAATTTTCCATTTTTTTCAGGGATTCTCGCAATATTCTAGGTACTTCAGTGTGTTTTTAATTTTCCATGTTTTTCGTGGGTTTCTTGCCATATTCTCGGTCCTTCAGTGGGAGTTTTTAATTTTCCACATTTTTCAGGATTTCTCACAATATTCCAGATCCTTGAGTGTGAGTATTTAATTTATCATATTTTTTACGATTTCCTGCCATATTCCAGGTCCTACACTGTGAGTTTTTAATTTTCCAATTTTTTCAGTGTTTCCTGCATTATTCTGGGTCCTACAGTGTGAATTTTTATTTTTCCATGTTTTTCAGGGTTTCTTGCCATATTCTGGGTCCTACAGTGTGATTTTTTCATTTTCCACGTTTTTCAGGGTTTCTCGCCATAGAGTACCTTGAGTGTGAGTTGTTAATTTTTCATGTTTTTCTAGTTTTCTTGCCAAAATCCATGTCCTTCAGTGTGAGTTTTTAATTTTCCATCTTTTTCTGGGTTTCTCACCATATTCTGTGTCCTTCAGTGTGAGGTTTTAATTTTCCATGTTTTTCAGGGTTTCTCGCCATATTCCCGGTTCTTCAGTGGGAGTTTTTAATTTTCCACATTTTTCAGGATTTCTCACAATCTTCCAGATCTTTGAGTGTGAGTTGTTAAGTTTTCATGTTTTTCAGGATTTCTTGCCATATACCAGGTCTTTCAGTGTGAGTTTTTAATTTTCCACGTTTTTCAGAGTGTCTCGCCATATTCCGGATCCTTGAGTGTGAGTTGTTAATTTTGCATGTTTTTCTAGTTTTCTCGCCAAAACCCATTTCCTTCAGTGGGAGTTTTTAATTTTCCACGTTTTTCAGGATTTCTCGCAATATTCCAGATCCCTTGAGTGTGAGTTGTTAATTTTTCTTGCATTTCAGGATTTCTTGCCATATTCCAGGTCCTTCAGTTCTGTGTTTTTAATTTTCCAAGTTTTTCAGGGTTTCTCGCATTATTCTGGGTCCTACAGTGTGAATTTTTAATTTTCCACGTTTTTCAGGGTTCTTCGCCATATTATGTGTCCTTCAGTGTGAGTTTTAATTTTCCACCTTTTTCAGGGATTCTCGCCATATTCTGGGTCCTACAGTGTGAATTTTTAATTTTCCACCTTTTTTAGGATTTCTTGCCATATTCTGGGTCCTTCATTGTGAGTTTTTAATTTTCCATGTTTTTCAGAGTTTCTAGCCATAACTAGGTCCTACAGTGTAAATTTTTAATTTTCCACGTTTTTCAGTGTTTCTCGCATTATTCTGGGTCCTACATTGTGAATTTTTAATTTTCCAAGTTTTGCAGGGTTTCTCACCATATTCCCGGTCCTTCAGTGGGAGTTTTTAATTTTCCCACATTTTTCATGATTTATCGCAATATTCAAGACCCTTGAGTGTGAGTTGTTAATTATTCATGTTTTTCAGGATTTCTTTCCATATTCCAGGTCCTTCAGTGTGAGTTTTTAATTTTCCACGTTATTCAGGGTTTCTCGACATATTCTGGGTCTTTCATTGTGAGTTTTTACTTTTCCACGTCTTTCAGGGTTTCTCGCAATATACTGTGTCCTTCAGTGTGAGTTATTCATTTTCCACTTTTTTGAAGCTTTCTCGCCATATTCCAGGTTCTTCAGTGAGAGTTTTAATTTTCCATGTTATTCAGGGTTTCTCGCCATATTCTGGCTCCTACAGTGTGAATTTTTAATTTTGCACCTTTTTCAGGGTCCCCGCCTTATTCCCGGTCCTTCAGTGGGAGTTTTAATTTTCCACATTTTTGAGGATTTCTCAAAATATTCCAGATACTTGAGTGTGAGTTGTTAATTTTTTCATATTTTTTAGGATTTCTTGCCATATTCCAGGTCCTTCAGTGTGAGTTATTAATTTTCCATTTTTCAGGGTTTCTCCCATTATTCTCCGTCCTACAATGTGAATTTTTAATTTTCCACTTTTTTCAGGGTTTTTCGCCATATTCTGGGTCTTACAGTAAGACTTTTTAATTTTCCACCTTTTCAGGGTTTCTCGCCATATTCTGGGTCCTTCAGTGTGAGTTTTTAATCTTTCCATGTTATCAGGGATTCTCGCCATATTCTGGGTCCTACATTGTGAATTTTGAATTTTCCACATTTTTCAGAATTTCTCGCCATATTCTGGGTCCTAAAGTGTGAATTTTTAATTTTCGACCTTTTTCAGGGTTTCTTGCCATATTCTGGGTCCTTCAGTGTGAGTTTTTAAATTTCCATGTTTTTCAGGGTTTCTCGCCATATTCCAGGTCCTTCAGTGTGAGTTTTTATCTTTCCATGTTATCATGGATTCTCGCCATATTCTGGGTCCTTCAGTGTGAGTTTTTAATTTTCCACATTTCTCAGGGTTTCTGACACATTTCAGATCCTTGAGTTCGAGTTGTTAATTTTCCATGTTTTTCAGGGTTTCTCGCTCTATTCTGAGTACTTCAGTGTGAGTTTTTACTTTTCCATGTTTTTCAGGGTTTTTCGCCATATTCTCAATCCCTCAGTGGGAGTTTTTAATTTTCCACATTTTTCAGGATTTCTTGCAATATTCCAGGTCCTGGAGTGTGAGTTGTTAATTTATCGTATTTTTAAAGGATTTTTTCCCATATTACATGTCCTAACCTGTGAGTTTTTAATTTTCCACGTTTTTCAGTGTTTCTCGAATTATTCTGGGTCCTACAGTGTAAATTTTTAATTTTCCAGGATATTGAGGGTTTCTGGCCATATTCCAGGTCCTTCAGTGTGAGTTTTTAATTTTCCACGTTTTTCAGGTTTTCTCGCCTTATTCCAGGTCCTTCCGTGTGAGTTTTTAATTTTCCACGTTTTTTAGGTTTTCTCCCATTATTCTGGGTCCTACAGTGTGAATTTTTAATTTTCCACTTTTTTCACCATTCTCACCATATTCTGGGTCCTACATTGTGAATTTTGAATTTTCCATGTTTTTCAGGGTTTCTCGTCATATTCTTCGTCCTAAAGTGTGAATTTTTAATTTTCCACCTTTTTTAGGATTTCTTGCCATATTCTGGGTCCTTCATTGTGAGTTTTTAATTTTCCATCTTTTTCAGAGTTTCTCGCCATATCTAGGTCCTACAGTGTGAATTTTTAATTTTCCACGTTTTTCCGTGTTTCTCGCCATATTCTGGGTCCTACATTGTGAATTTTTATTTTCCACGTTTTGCAGGGTTTCTCACCATATTCCCGGTCCTTCAGTGGGAGTTTTTAATTTTCCACATTTTTCTGGATTTCTCACAATATTCAAGATCCTTGAGTGTGAGTTGTTAATTATTCATGTTTTTCAGGATTTCTTTCCATATTCCAGGCCCTTCAGTGTGAGTTTTTAATTTTCCACGTTATTCAGGGATTCTCGACATATTCTGGGTCTTTCATTGTGAATTTTTACTTTTCCACGTCTTTCGGGGTTTCTCGAAATATTCTGTGTCCCTCAGTGTGAGTTATTCATTTTCCACTTTTTTTGAAGGTTTCTCGCCATATTCCAGGTCCTTCAGTGAGAGTTTTAATTTTCCATGTTATTCAGGGTTTCTCGCCATATTCTGGGTCCTACAGTGTGAATTTTTAATTTTACACCTTTTTCAGGGTCCCCACCTTATTCCGGTCCTTCAGTGGGAGTTTTAATTTTCCACATTTTTGAGGATTTCTCGCAATATGCCAGATACTTGAGTGTGAGTTGTTAATTTTTCATATTTTTCAGGGTTTCTTGCCATATTCCAGGTCCTTCAGTGTGAGTTTTTAATTTTCCACGTGTTTCAGGTTTTCTTGCCTTATTCCAGGTCCTTCAGTGTGAGTTTTTAATTTTCCACGTTTTTTAGGTTTTCTCACATTATTCTGGGTCCTACAGTGTGAATTTTTAATTTTACACCTTTTTCAGGGTCCCCGACTTATTCCCGGTCCTTCAGTGGGAGTTTTAATTTTCCACATTTTTGTGGATTTCTTGAAATATTCCAGATACTTGAGTGTGAATTTTTAATTTTCTACATTTTTCAGGGTTTCTTGCCATATTCCAGGTCCTTCACTGTGAGTTTTTAATTTTCCACTTTTTTCAGGGATTCTCGCCATAATTCCGGTCCTTCAGTGTGAGTTTTTAATTTTCCACGTTTTTCAGTGTGTCCTGCCATATTCCTGATCCTTGAGTGTGAGTTGTTTATTTACCATGTTTTTCTGGTTTTCTCGCCATAACCCATGTGCTTCAGTTTGAGTGTTTAATTCTCCACGTTTTTCAGGGTTTCTCACCATATTCCTGGTCCTTCAGTGTGTGTTTTTAATTTTCCATGTTTTTGAGGGTGTCTCGCCATATTCCAGGTCCTTCAGTTTGAATTTTTAGTTTTCCACCTTTTTCCGGGTTTCTCGCCATATTCCAGTACCTTCAGTGTGAGATTTTAATTTTGCACGTTTTTCAGGGTTTCTCGCCATGTTCTGGGTCCTACAGTGTGAATTTTTAATTTTACATGTTTTTCAGGGTATCTCGCCATATTCTAGTTTTTAATTTTCCACGTTTTTCAGCGTTTCTCGCCATAGTACAGACCCTTGGTGTGAGTTGTTAATTTACCATGCTTTTCTGGATTTCTCACCATAACCCCTGTCCTTCAGTGTGAGTTTCTTATTTTCCACATTTTCCAGGGTTTCACGCCATATTCCATGTCCTTCCGTGTGAATTTTTAATTTTCAACCTATTTCCAGGTTTCTTGCCATATTATGTGTCCTTCAGTTTGAGTTTTCAATTTTCCACAATTTCAGGGTTTCTCACAATATTCTGTGTCCTTCAGTGTGAGTTTTTCCTTTTCCACGTTTTTGAAGGTTTCTCGCCCTATTCCAGGTCCTTCAGTGAGAGATTTAATTTTCCATGTTATTCAGGGTTCTCCCCATATTCTGGATCCTACAGTGTGAATTTTTAATTTTCCAACTTTTTCAGGGTTTCTTGCCATATTCCCGGTCCTTCAGTGGGAGTTTTAATTTTCCACATTTTTGAGGAATTCTCGCAATATTCCAGATCCTTGAGTGTGAGTTGTTAATTTTTCATATTTTTTAGGATTTCTTGCCATATTCCAGGTCCTTCAGTATGAATTTTTAATTTTCCACGTTTTTCAGGGTTTCTCGCATTATTCTGGGTCCTACAGTGTGAATTTTTAATATTCCACGTTTTTCAGGGTTTCTCGCCATATTACAGGTCCTTCAGTGTGAGTTTTTAATTTTCCACTTTTATCAAAGATTCTCCCCATATTCTGGGTCCTTCAGTGTGAGTTTTTAATTTTCCACCTTTTTTCAGGGTTTCTCGTCATAATTCCGGTCCTTCAGTGTGAGTTTTTAATTTTCCACATTTTCCAGTGTGTCTCGCCATATTCCTGATCCTTGAGTATGAGTTGTTAATTTTCCATGTTTTTCTGGTTTTCTCGCCATAACCCATGTGCTTCAGTGTGAGTGTTTAATTTTCCATGTTTTTTCAGGGTTTCTTGCCATATTCCAGGTCCTTCAAGTGTGAATTTTTAATTTTCCACCTATTTCCGAGTTTCTCGCCATATTGTGTGTTAGGACACACAATATGTGTGTTTTTAATTTTCCATGTTTTTGACGGTTTCTCAACATATTCCAGGTCCTTCAGTGTGAATTTTTAATTTTCCAACTTTTTCAGGGTTTCTTGCCATATTCTGTGTCCTTCAGTGTGAGTTTTTATTTGTCCATGTTTTTCAGGGTTTCTCACCCTATTCTGGGTCGTAAAGTGTGAATTTTTAATTTTCCAAGTTTTTCCGGGTTTCTCGCCATATTCTGGGTCCTACAGTGTGAATTTTTAATTTTACACGTTTTTCAGGGTTACTCGCCATATACCAGGTTTTTCAGTGTGAGTTTTTAATTTTCCACATTTTTCAGGGTTTCTCGCCATATTCCAGATCCTTGGTGTGAGTTGTTAATTTTTCATATTTTTTTAGGATTTCTTGCCATATTCCAGGTCCTTCAGTGTGAGTTTTTAATTTTCCAAGTTTTTGAGGGTTTCTCGCCCTATTCCAGGTCCTTCCGTGAAAGTTTTATTTTTCCATGTTTTTCAGGGTTTCTCGCCCTATTCTGGGTCCTACAGTGTGAATTTTTAATTTTCCACGTTTTTCAGTGTGTCTGACCATATTCCTGATCCTTGAGTGTGAGTTGTTAATTTTCCATGTTTTTCTGGTTTTCTCGCCATAACCCCTGTCCTTCAGTGTGACTTTATTATTTTCCACGTTTTTCAGGGTTTCTCCCCATATTCTCGGTCCTTCAGTGTGAATTTTTAATTTTCAACCTATTTCCGGGTTTCTCGCCATATTATGTGTCCTTCAGTGTGAGTTTTCAATTTTCCACGTTTTTCAGGGTTTCTCCAATATTCTGTGTCCTTCAGTGTGAGTTTTTCATTTTCCACGTTTTTGAAGGTTTCTCGCCCTATTCTAGGTCCTTCAGTGAGAGATTTAATTTTCCATGTGTCTTAGTCAGGGTTTCTATTCCTGCACAAACATCATGACCAAGAAGCAAGTTGGGGAGGAAAGGGTTTATTCGGCTTACACTTCCATGCTGCTGTTCATCACCAAAGGAAGTCAGGACTGGAACTCAGACAGGTCAGGGAGCAGGAGCTGATACAGAGGCCATGGAGGGATGTTCTTTACTGGCTTGCCTCCCCTGGCTTGCTCAGCCTACTCTCTTATAGAACCCAAGACTACCAGCCCAGGGATGGTCCCACCCACAAGGGGCCTTTCCCCCTTGATCACTAATTGAGAAAATGCCTTACAGTTGGATCTCATGGAGGCATTTCCTCAACTGAAGCTCCTTTCTCTGTGATAACTCCAGCTGTGTCAAGTTGACACAAAAATAGCCAGTACAATTGACCCCTTGTCAACTTGACACACAAACACATCACTAGTAAGCCTCAACCCTTATATTCTTATTCATCCCCAAGATCTAAATAACTTTAAAAGTCCCACAGTCTTTACATATTCTTAAAATTTCAATCTCTTTAAAATATCCATCTCTTTTAAAATTCAAAGACTTTTTACAATTAAAAGTCTCTTAACTGTGGGCTCCACTAAAACAGTTTCTTCCTTTAAGAGGGAAAATATCAGGGCACAGTCACAATCAAAGCAAAAATCAATCTCCAACCGTCCAACGTCTGGGATCCAACTCACAATCTTCTGGGCTCCTCCAAGGGCTTGGGTCACTTTTCCAGTCATGCCCTTTGTAGCACATACGTCGTCCTCTGGGCTCCAGATGCCTGTACTCCACTGCTGCTGCTGCTCTTGGTGGTCATCTCATGGTACTGGCATCTCCAAAACACTGCGTGACCCCTTCAGTCCTGGGCCTTCAATTACAACTGGGGCTGCACCTTCACCAATGGCCTTCCATGGCCTCTTACAGTGCTGAGCCTGAGCTGCTGTGTGACCCCTTCATGCCTTCAAAACCAGTACCACCTGGGTGACCCTTACACATTACCAAGTCCCACTGCAGAAGGAGTACAACCTTGCCTATCTCTGGAACACAGCCTCTTTGTGCTTTCTTTCAGAAAACACTTCCCAGAAGATGTCACCTCAACGATGCTGGTCTCTTCTTAATCACCGCTAATTTCTTAGCTCCAGCTAACCAGCATCAATAGTCCCAGTAATGCAAAGTTTTTGCTTTAGTAGTTCTGGTATCTTGTTAATCACAGCTGATTCTTCAGCCCCAGCTAACCAGAACTACAAAATCTTCACAATAAAAACAGCAATGGCCCTGAAGAGAGTCTTTAATTTTCCCTCTGAAATTTCACAAACCAGGCCTCCATCTTCTGCACTGTTCTCAGCATTATCTTCCAAGCTCCTACACAACATCTGACAGAGCTCTTAACAACGAATGGATCTTCAAGCCCAAAGTTCCAAAGTCCTTCCACAGTCCTCCCCAAAACATGGTCAGGTTGTCAGAGGAATACCCCACTCTGCTGGTACCAATTTGTCTTAGTCAGGGTTTCTATTCCTGCACAAACATCATGACCAAGAAGCAAGTTGGGGAGGAAAGGGTTTATTCGGCTTACACTTCCATGCTGCTGTTCATCACCAAAGGAAGTCAGGACTGGAACTCAGACAGGTCAGGGAGCAGGAGCTGATACAGAGGCCATGGAGGGATGTTCTTTACTGGCTTGCCTCCCCTGGCTTGCTCAGCCTACTCTCTTATAGAACCCAAGACTACCAGCCCAGGGATGGTCCCACCCACAAGGGGCCTTTCCCCCTTGATCACTAATTGAGAAAATGCCTTACAGTTGGATCTCATGGAGGCATTTCCTCAACTGAAGCTCCTTTCTCTGTGATAACTCCAGCTGTGTCAAGTTGACACAAAAATAGCCAGTACACCATGTTATTCAGGGTTTCTCGCCATATTCTGGGTCCTACAGTGTGAATTTTTAATTTTCCACGTTTTTCAGGGTGTCTGGCCATATTCCTGATCCTTGAGTGTGACTTGTTACTTTTCCATGTTTTTCTTGTTTTCTCGCCATAACTCTTTCCTTCAGTGTGAGTTTTTAACTTTCCACCTTTTTCAGGTTTTCTCGCCATATTCCAGGTCCTTCAGTGTGAGTTTTTAATTTTCCACTTTTTTCAGGGATTCTTGCCATATTCTGGGTCCTTCAGTGTGAGTTTTTAATTTTCCACGTTTTTCAGGGTTTCTCGTCATAATTCCGGTCCTCCAGTGTGAGTTTTTAATTTTCCTCGTTTTTCAGTGTGTCTCGCCATATTTCTGATCCTTGAGTATGAGTTGTTAATTTTCTATGTTTTTCTGGTTTTCTCGCCATAACCCATGTGCTTCAGTGTGAGTGTTTAATTTTCCACGTTTTTCAGGGTTTCTTGCCATATTCCAGGTCCTTCAGTGTGAATTTTTAATTTTCTACCTATTTCCAAGTTTCTCGCCATATTGTGTGTCCTACAGTGTGTGTTTTTAATTTTCCACGTTTTTGAGGGTTTCTCGCCATATTCCAGGTCCTTCAATGTGAATTTTTAATTTTCCACATTTCTCAGGGTTTCTTGCCATTTTCTGTGTCCTTTGACTGTCAAATACCTTTGAGTATTTGACAGCCTGCTGAGCTTGCCTTGCAACTCAATCCAGCTAAAACAAAGGATGGGTCCTGTCTATATAAATGCAGAGCTGAAAATTAAACTTTGTTTTGGGATTTTTTATTTATTTTATTTTTGTTGTTCTTGTTTTGTTTTGTTTTGTTTTTTTCAAGACAGGGTTTCTCTGTGTAGACCTGGCTGTCCTGGAACTCACTCTGTAGACCAGGCTGGACTCGAACTCAGAAATTCACCTGCCTCTGACTCTCAAGTGCTGGGATTAAAGGTGTGCGCCACCATGCCCTGCGAAAATTAAATTTTGAATCTTGATCAGAAGTCTTTGTCTTGACTTCATTCTTCTCTTGCCCACCCGTCCTTTTTCATTCCCAGCCTCCCTTTCAGGTGTACCCAGTTCTCTGTGGCTCCTGGACAGCTACAACTTAGGTCTTGAATTTTTATCATATTTTCAACCCATGATCATATTATGTTATTGCCAAGGGAAGTTTTGAAGATGTGTTTAAAAATAATAATGACTTGATGTTGAGATAATCAAAAGGGAGGTCATACAACTAGGCTCAGCCTCATTACATTTCTTTAAAAGCAGAGCATTCTTTATGGCTGGTAACAGATGGAGAGAGGTCAGAGAAATTCAAAGCATGGGAATGATTTAGAATGCCCTGGCTGACTTTCAAGATGATGAGCTGCAAAGAAGGGCTTGAGAGAAGGCTAACTGTGGAGGTAGATGAATCCAAGCATGAAAATATATGTGTGTGTGTGTGTATGTGTGTGAGGTATCTGGTGGGAGAGGGAAATGACTTGGCTTAGAGGATGTGTTTAGCACCCCTTTCTGACACTTTCAGGAGAGATGTGATGCCTCCTTTAAAAAAAAAAAAAAGAGCTTGGGCTATAGAATTTCAAAGAAGCATTTCTCCCAACACCTGCTGGGTACCTAGGAATTATCGGATACATACATAGTAGATTATCATTAAACCTTGACTTCAACTTTCTCACCTATTGGACTCAATTGCTTTAACCAGCTATACCCCTCAGTTAGCACTTGTAGTTCAGAGAGTGAGAGGGAGACTTCATCTCAAGTCAAGGTTTTTACAGAGACAGCCTCACCACCCTGCTGTGATGTTTTGCCTTGGCTAGAGAGATGGGGAGCAGCAGTCTGCCTCTACTTCTGCAAAACAAAAGGTTTTGTTTTGGTTTTTTGCACCCTGGGATGTCTTGAGGCTCTGTTTTACAATAAACATAGTCTTCAGCTCAGAATGTAGGGCTGGCAGACACCAAACTGATCAGCCCTCTTGAACAGGCAGGGCAAGATCAACAGACTCTCTCTCTCTCTCCCTCTCTCTCTCTCTCTCTCTCTCTCTCTCTCTCTCTCTCTCTCTCTCTCTCTGTGTGTGTGTGTGTGTGTGTTTGAGGAACTGTTCTTCAACCTAGACATTCTGAAACTTACACACCTTATTTCATTTAGCCTCTTATCTTTGCTGTGCTGCTGTCATCTCAGACTTGAGGGAACAATCCCTCCAGGCACCTGCACATAAGAAGAAAATGACTCAGAAAAGATTTCCTTTTCTGTAACCCATGATTTACTTAGACCTTGTATGTTTCCGAGAAGCGGTAAGATTATAAAAGAGTGAGTAAGTGCCTAGGGCCATGTGGAAGGAATGACAAATGGCCTTAAAACTCATGGAATGAGGTTACCACAGCCACATGAGTGAGCCTCGGTGTGGCACGGTGTGGATTCTGTGTCCTGAGGATGTCATGCTATTATGGAGTTCTGCTCTGCCCTCATATTCCTTTTAACCTAAAGATTATATGAAAACTCTAAGGGGGCTTCCAGTCCCTCGCTGGGCAATATCTCTGTCACTCACAATACTAATGCTTGATGTCTTTCAGGCATTGCTGGTGAGGAGATAATGATTCTATAACTACCCTAGAGAAAAACTTAGATACTTAGATTGTCAGCAATGACCATCACCCTTAAAAAACACTTGGGAAAAAAAGTTAATGAAGCTAGGTTGAGATATTTTTTACTATTGGTTCTGATGTAGAAAATATTCAGAAATAAATTGAGGTTCAGAAAGGCATGCTCTTATTACTTAACCTAGGGACCTTTTATAGTCAGAGAACAAGAATAATGGCAGTTCTTTTTGACATGACTCTCACTGAGTCTGGATTGTTGATAATTGATTTCTTGTACCCATTTTCACCCTCAGCTTCATTATTAAATTTATTAAGAATTGCTGATTAACTCATATGCGTTCTGGGGAATTAAGGTAGATATGACTGGGGTTTTTGTCTTTTCTTTTTAATTTATTTATTTATGCAAGTACAATGTAGCATTCTTCAGATACCCCAGAAGAGGGCATAAGATTTCATTACAGATGGTTGTGAGCCACCATGTGGTTGCTGGGATTTGAACTCTGGACCTTCGGAAGAGCAGTCAGATGCTCTTAACTGCTGAGCCATCTCTCCAGCCCAGACTTGTTTTTATATAAAAGTATAGATTTGTGATTCCTTTAAGATTCTTAATAGATTACTTTTAAAGATTTTTAGTTTATTTATTTTATTTTTCATTTTATTTATTTTATTTCTTTAGCTGTACTTGTAATGTTGTTTCTTATAAGGTATTGGAAAACACATCATTTTGATAACCATTCACCACAATAAAACTAAAACATAAACACATTGTAATTTAATATTGCTTGAAAGTCTTTTCTGGGATATATAAGTGATGAAAGAAAGAATAAAGTGTGATGGTTAGAGCACATCCATCAACTATATGTATCTGTTAAGACTTGTGTGTGGTGGGTTGGAGTATTGTTCCTTCCATCCATCACTATGTACATGTATGTATATGTGTAAGGTTTGTGTGTGTGGTGGGTTAGAGCATTGTTCCTTCCATCCAGCAACTCTGTAACTGTGTGTGTGTGTGTGTGTGTGTGTGTGTAAGATTTGTGTAAATGCGGACTGACTGAAACATTGTTCATTCCACCCATCTCCTATGTGTATGTATGTATATGTGTAAAGCTTGTCTGAGTGTGTGTTGGAGCTTGCTCCATCCACCTATTGTGTGTATTTGTGTATGTATGTGTGAAATGTTTGAAACCTGTTTGCTTGAGCTTTTCTCTAACCAATCTATGTGTCGATGTATATATGTCTGTCTATAGGTCTGAATGCATATATGTTTGTGTGTCTAAAGTTCCTGGAATCTGTCTTTTCTTTCATCCACTCAGTGTGTGTGTACCCATTGAGCCATCTCTCCAGCCCATAAGTGGAGTTTTGTATAGATAAACCCAGTCAATATTTTATCTTCAGTCCTAGAACCTGTAATAAATCACTGACATAATTTTAGGAATTCTTATAGAATCATCATAAAGACTTAAGTCATCTATTTATTTATGTAGCATAATTACAAGACAGTACATCTTTGTAGATTTGCAGAGATCTGCTCCGAAGGGGTGTGCTATTACTTAGTGATTATTATTATATATGCTTAATCATAACAGTAAAGGCATATTAATAGCAGGAATCTTTCCTAAAATGAATCCCTTACAGCCTTGCTTAATAAGTGAGCACCTGTGACAGATTATATAATAACCCGAAGCAGGCCATTTCAGGATGATCACCTGCTAGTTATTAGCTTGTCCCTTTATGGCTCCTGACATCTTCCCAATCCCAGATATCTACACACCAGAATAAAAGCACAACCATTAACAGCTAGGACATTAACTAATAGAGCCATCAACACTATCACAGAAGGCACTGAGTATTCCAAGATGGCTGAAGAACAAGAATGAAAAAGACCATAAGACAGCCTTTACAATATGATAGAGGTCCTTAAAGAGAAAAATAAAGAAATTTGTGAAAACACAAACTGTGGAAGGAAATGGATAAAACACAGTTCAAGATCTGAAAGTGAAAACAGAGTAAGTAAAGAAAACCTAGACTGAGAGATTGGGAAGTGTAAAATGTAGGAACTCAAATAATCCCTGAGAGGCAGGTCTTAACAACAGACTACAACAGATAGAGATTCTCAGGCATTGAAGAGATGATAGAAGGAATAGATCAAGGAAAATGTTAAATCCAAAAGGGGGGGGGGAAAAGTGGGGGGGGGAGAAAAAAGATAGGAAGAAAGAAAGAAAATCCTGGAAGAAAGTAACCAAGAAATATAGGATATTTCTACAAAAATAGCAAATATAAGAATAGTAAAGTGTAGAGGAAGGAGAAGAAATTCAGGTCAAAAGCAAAGAAAACATCCTAGACAAAATTATAGAAGAAAATGTCCTTAAAATGAACAAGAGACTTAACAAAGTAAAAGAAGCATACAGACTATGAAATAGACTGGACTACAAAAGGAAGCCCCTCGGAATGCATTAACTAAGTCACTAAACATAGAGAACAGGGAAAGTATATTAAAAGCTGCAAGGGGAAAAGGCCAAGTAACATTTAAAGGCAGACCTATTAGAATTACATGTTAATTCTCCATAGAGACTCTAAAAGCCACAAGAGCCTGGACAAATGTGCTGCAAACTAAGAGACCACAAATGCTAGACCAGACTTCAAAGCCCAGTAAAATTTTCAACAACTATAGATGAAAGAAATAAGTTATTACATGATAACACAAAATTGAAGCAATATCTATCTACAAATTTAGCTCTATAGAAGGTGCTAGAAGGAAATCCCCAATGTAGCAAGGTTAACTATTACCCTGAAAAGGCAGGGAATACATAATCCTAGACCAGCAAAGTCAAAATAGGGAAGCATGCATACAACACAACAATAAAATCAAAATAACAGGAATCGACAATCATTGTTCATAAATAACTCTCAACATCAATTGTCTCAATTCCCCAGTAAAAAAATACAGACTAACAGATAGGATGCTTAAATAGGATGTATTCTTCAGCTGCAGTTAAGAAATGCACCTTAACATCAAGGATAGACATCACCTTAGGGTAGATGAAAAAATACTCCAAGCAAATAAACCTAGGAAGCAACCTGGCATAGCCATTTTAATATTCGACAAAATAAACTTCAAACCAAAGCAAAGGGTCTAAAGTGTTTTCCTCCTTCAAGTATGCACCCCCAGCCCATTTCTTTCACTCTGTGTCTTAATTTGGATGCCTTCTGTTTCCCTTCATAATTTTTTTAGTTTGCTTCTCCATTTTCTCTCTCTTGGATTGTTTCTTTCCTTCCTTCAACTAAGCTAAAGAACCAGCATTTTGATATTTTAACCTAATACAGTTGTGATTAATGCCATGCATACTTGCATATTAAAAAAAGTTTTAAACGTGCCACACTTTAATAGAATACATGATCTTAGCTCAATCTGGTGTTTTTCCATGCAATTGAACATTGGGGGTACCTCATCTCAAACTCCCAGTGCCTGTACCTCCATTCGCAAATGCTTTTTAATTTTCAAAGTTTTTGTTGTCAGTGTATGTGCAGGTGTCTGTGCACGTATATGTCACAACATGTTTCACGTCTTAGCTTCCACCATGGGTCCCAGGGATTGAGTTCAGGTAATCATACTATACAGCAAGTTCTTTTATCTGTGGAGTAACTTACTGCTATTGAACAAGTAAGTGTGTGTGTGTGTGTGTGTGTGTGATTTTCATATATGTATGTACATCTTTAACGTGATCTGACTCCCTCTTCTGGAGTGCCTGAAGACAGCTACAGTATACTTATATATAATAAATAAATATTTTTTTAAAAAAAAGTGATCGCTGGCCAGGCAGTGGTGGTGCATGTCTTTAATCTCAGCACTTGTTAGGCAGAGGCAGGCAGATTTCTGAGTTTGAGGCCATCCTGGTCTACAGAGTGAGTTCCAGGACAGTCAAGGCTATACAGAGAAACCGTGTTTCAAAAAAACTAAATAAATAAAAATAACAAAACAAAACACCAAAAAACAAACAAATAAACAGAAAAAAAAACAAAACCAAAAAACAGTGATGGCCACTTAGTAGGGCTGAGTGGCCACACCACAAATAGGGAAACAGATGAGTGGTGTTATTGGGACCCCTTCTGGCCAAAGGTAGTTTACTTGCTTGTCCTGATGAACTGAGGATATTGAAACCAAGTATGGGATGCCACCTTGTGGAAGAAAGAAGTTAGTGCATCTGAGTTTTCTTCTCCCACAGTTGCCTTGGCTGGCTTCGTTTCCAAGTGTTGGGGGAGACCTGAATCATCCTTACCACCTCTCTCAAAAGAAACCCAGCCTCAGTTTTAAAGGAAATGGACACTTGATTTCCTGTAAGATTCATGCAAAAGTCCAAAGGACTTTCAGACTCATGAAAATGCTAGGCAACCCAATGAACTGAACGCCATTAGACAACTCAGGCCAGTGACTTATCTAGTCCAATAGAACAATGTCTCGAAATATCCAGCTAAAATTCATGTCAGATGTCATGAATCATCTAAGCTAATAGCATAGTTTATAAAATTCCCTAGTAAGCACTTAGTTGTTTGTGGTGTCATGGTGGTGGCCCACTGTTAGTTCATGAACTCAGGTAGGAGGGCAGAAGCAGGTAGATATCAGGGAGGAGAACATCCTAGTTTACATACAGAGTTCCAGGATAAATACAAACAGAGACAAATCTTTGATTACCAAATACAATTTTCAGTAATTGACACCCAAAATGAACATGTCATTGCAAATGTGTGCCCCTTCTGAGTGCAGTGTAAGATCAAACCTTATCATGCCAAGATAACCTGCGAAAATAAACCGGAGACACCAAGGAGATTAGAACAGCAGTAATAGTCCTGGAGTAATGGTTCTGTGGCTAAAGTACTGGCAGTTGTTCCAGAAGTCCTGAGTTCAATTCCCAGGAACCACATGGTGGCTCACAATCATCTACAGTGAGATCTGGTGCCCTCTTCTGGCCTGCAGGCAAGCATGCAGGCAGAATGCTGTACGTGTAATAAATCTTAAAAACTAAAATAAAAAGTACAACTACGCCAGGCGGTGGTGGCACACTCCCATCACTTGGGAGTCAGAGGCAAGCGGATTTCTGAGTTCCAGGGCAGCCTGATCTACAAGAGTGAGTTCCAGGACAGCCAGGCCTATACAGAGAAACTGTTGTTTCGAAAAATAAAAGCTAAAAACTTAAAAAAAAAAAAAAAAAAAAAAAAAAAGAAAGAAAAAAGGAAAGGAAAGGAAAGGAAAGGAAAGAAAGAAAGAAAGAAAGAAAGAAAGAAAGAAAGAAAGAAAGAAAGAAAGAAAGAAAGAAAGAAAGAAAGAAAGAAAGAAAGAAAGGAGGAAAGTACAAATACATGTACTGCTAATGATGTTTAGTCCGTGTGTAGATTTTTACTCTTTTTTAGGGACAGGATCTCCCTGTGTTTTTTTAAGACATGAGTTACAGAGATGACTCAGCAGTTAAGAGCACTGTCTGCTCTTTCAGAGTCCCTGAGTTCAATCCCCAGCAAACACATGGTGACTAACTGCCACCTGCAAGCAGACCTGACACCCTTTTCTGGTGTTTGTGAAGACAAGTATAGTATACTCATATAAGTGAAAAACGAATCTTAAAACCACAAAACAAAACCAAGGTTTCTTAGTGTAATCTGCAGGTCTATAAATGTCTTTGTATTGCTGTGTAAACCAATCAGATGTTGAACAGACAAGTATCCATCTATTCTTTTGTACTGAACATGAAGTGCAAGTTTCTCAGTCCTATGCCCAGCTGTGAATCTCCCTTTTAGGTTGTGGTGAGCAACTTTGCGTATATTTCCCATCACACAATTCTCTCTATGCAAATATCTGCAGTGTCTGCTTGCAGATGATTCTGATTGACTGTGCGATCCTGACATTTCAGTGGCTCCATTTGAATAATTAGGAACCCAGTGTTTTCTTTATCTCCAAATGTTTTGCCTGTAGTTTGGGTGTGTGGATCACAAGGTTGTCAGGTGTGGGCAGAGTCCTGAAGACAGCTTTGCCTATCTAGGTGGGTATTAGCTTTTGTATGGGTACTGAGAATCAAATCCAGATCCTCTGCAAGAACATCAAGTGATTTGAACCGCCATTTCTTTGGACTTCTCTAAAGGACAGGAGGGAGGTACAGGAAAGAAGTAGAGCTATGTCACCGGTAACCAGACAGCTATGATTCATTCAAAGGATTTATTTTGTAATTTTTCAATGATAATTGTCAAATACCCATTCTGCTGAGAACCACATTTACTGATTAAAATGCATAAAGACCAAGTTGCTAGAAGGAGACTCCAAACATCTTTAGATTTCATTCCTTGAGTTGGGAACTTCTGTTTGTTTTCCCTTGTTTTTTGTTTGTTTGTTAGTTTGTTTTTCTTAGGCACGGCATTTTTAAGTAGTTGTCCTTGAAATGACATTTTAGACTGGGCTGGCCTTAAATTCAGAGATTCGCCTGCCTCCACCTTCTAAGTGTTGGCTGCAAGAATCTGGTTTTGGGAGTGGCTAAAGTATCACATTGAGAGTTACTATCATGCATGTTACGAGTTAGTCATTTGGAAGAAGTGTTCCGCAGCCTCTGGTTCTCTCTGTACCTTCAAAGTCTATGCAAGGCTGGACTAACCTGAAGTAATAAACACGAATGTCAGGGAGCACACAGTGGCCATGGAATACTTTCATCCAAGATAGATTCGGACAGTCTATAAGGTAAGACAAACAGGGCTTTTTTGTTTGTTTGTTTGTTTGTTTGTTTTTTGGTTTGTTTTTTGTTTTTTGTGTGTGTGTGTGTGTATCGACCTATATTGAACCTGTGCATGGTACATTCAGAAACCAGAGAAAGTTGGCATGTCTGCAGATATTATAGTTATAGATGGTGCTTAGCTGCTTGTTGTACTAAAACTAAGAAAAAACTAATGTTTATAATTAGCAAGTTCTGGAGTTTTGTTTTGGTTTTGATTTTGGTTATTCTCGTGAAAGGAATTGTTTTGGAATGGATTGGGATTGTGAATTCCTTGTGCTCAGACTCCATATATCTGTATTTATGTCTTCAGTGAAATACAGTGTAGACTGGTACCAGAAAGTCTATTATTAACTTCCCTTTCCCTAGCCCACGGTTAATATAAAGGGAGGAATATTCCATTTGATAGGTAGGTTTGGAACATTGTTATTGCTATCACTTGTGTGCTTCCCTGCCTCTGTGATTTTCATATTCATACTCTGGAATCTGTAATTTCGGTCAAAGTTACTGGTGGCTGAAAGTTTACTGTACTCAATTTCAGGGTACAGCTGTTTGCACAGAAAGGCGCCATTGTGCTAGATTAAAGTTTCAGAACTTGGTAGAGTGAGGTTGTAATCTCTCAGGTATGAATGCATTTCTGTAACAGGCATGCGCCAACTTTTACATAAGTACTCTTGTGTGGCTCATTAAAAAAAAAAAAAAAAAAAAAAAACACAGTAAAGACTGTAAGTCCAAATCATGTCTTCCATTTTGCTCTTCTGTATTTCCTAACCACTCAGAAAAAGTTCACAAGCCTTTGAAGAAACAGCAGCAGGCCGTTATTGTTTTCAAGGTTTTCAAATTAAGTGATTGATTTTTAATGTATTCTCTCTATTTACTGTTTTGATTTTCAGATTTTGACTCAATATTTGAAGATATGCCTTTTATTGGGTGATGTTAATTCTCGAATGTATTAATGTTGTTTCACAATTGTAATGTTACATGATCATGGGTGGGTACTACATTCTCTAAAAAATTATGCGATAAGAAAGTCATATTCATGGAACTCATGGCTCTAATTGCACAGTCCCCTTGCTAAAGCAAAGGGCACTCTTTTAAGGCTACTTCAGAACTGGTCTTTGTATTTTCTCTAAGCGATGGATGTAGTCATGTCCATTTAGAGTCAGGGTACCACATGTCACAGGCAGCCCTACGTATATGCCATGAGAAAGTTCAAAGACTTAACATAGTTTACAGGAACTCCAAATTTCATTTTTGTAATGGTAACTCCCAAGATTTTCTCCAAAAAATAAATTATTTTCTATTTTATAATGTAAGAAAAGAAATATAGTGTTGAAAATAATCCTGGTCCCTTACTCTCCGTGTTTCTGTAGTATCCACTGCTGTAACTTTCTCCAATAGCCTCCATAGTCAGAGTGCTAAGACATGCATGAAAGGCTGTTGAAATTGTTTCAAACATCCTTGGTTCCTCTGAGGGGAGAAAC
Organism: Mus caroli; assembly: GCF_978045245.1. Taxonomy (NCBI): domain Eukaryota; kingdom Metazoa; phylum Chordata; class Mammalia; order Rodentia; family Muridae; genus Mus; species Mus caroli. The sequence goes on along the minus strand of NW_028227276.1, from coordinate 16,853,063 downwards.
TGTTTTAAAGCTCCATGTGTTCTGTTAGGAGACTCCAGTGTTTTGAAAGATAATGAACAATTTTACCCCTGGTTGATGCTTGGGGAAAAAAACTAAAGTTCAGTGGACACCAGTCTCCTGATGAATTGCTTCAAGTTTGTTTGTTTGTTTGTTTGCTTGTTTTTTCAATTTAGAGTAGGTTTGGCTGTAAGACTCAGTCTCTGTCTCCTGCTGTGGGGATGGCAGAGGCAGGCAGAACAGATCTCCTGGTGGTCTTGGACACAGTTTGTAGACCCGGCTGTCCTCAAACCTGTAAAAGCCTGACTCTGCTTTTCCTTTTCTCTTCTTATCTTTTTTTCTTTTTCTGTCCTTTCTTTTTTCTTTTTTGGTTATTTGAGACTCTGTAGAGTGGGGAAGGCCTCTAACTAAGAAATCTTCCTGCCTCTGACTCCAGGCACTGGATTAAAGGCCTGCACCACCACTGCCCAGCCAATTTTTTTTTTTTTTTTTGAATTGTGAGAAACATGATCTATTTAGTCCTGTTGTCTGTAAGTGTTTGACAAGGAAGGCCATTTGGATTTTATTAAAGAGTTTTGATCCTTCATGTGATTGTTGGGAATTGAACTTAGGACCTCTGCTTGCTCTAGCCAAACCCACTTGCTCAGGCCAGAGATTAATTTATTAGTATAAGTTCACTGTAGCTGTCTTCAAATGCACCAGAAGAGGGTACCAAATCACATTATGGGTGGTTGTGAGCCACCATGTGGGTGCTGGGATTTGAACTCAGTACATTTGGAAGAGCAGTCAATGCTCTTCCCCACTGAACCATCTCACCAGCCCCCGACATAATTTTCTTCTAGTAATATTGACTAAAGAACTTTGATCATGAAGGCACATTGGATTTAATGACAGAGTTTGTGTGTGTGTGTGTGTGTGTGTGTGTGTGTGTGTGTGTGTGCAATATTTCTGCTGTGATTGTGGTTACTTGCCATCTAGTGGGCTTGTGTGTAATTTCTTTAATTTTTTCTAATTCTTTTTTTTTTTTGTAAAGTTGAATTCATGTCATTCCTCCATATCTTTCTCTCTCACTCCATGTTTGTGTGCATGTGTGTGTGTGTGTGTTAGTCTTGGGTACACAGATTAAAGAAATCATATTTCCAAGGAATATTTTTTCCTGGAAATATGATTTCTTCAAGTAATATATTTTCCAAACAATATTTTTAAAAATATTTTCTTCCTTCCTTTCTTTCTTCCTTCCTTCCTTCCTTCCTTCCTTCCTTCCTTCCTTCCTTTCTTTCTTTCTTTCTTTCTTTCTTTCTTTCTTTCTTTCTTTCAATTATTATTATTTTTCTCAGATAGGGTTTCTTTGTGTAGACCTGCCTGACTTGGAAGTCACTCTGTAAGGCAGGGTGACCTTGAATGCAGAAATCCTCCTGAGGCTAAAGGTGTGGTCCACAATTGACTTAGCTCTCCACTAATTCTCTCTTTAATAAACAAGGGGCGGGAGGGTACAGGGGACTTTTGGGATAGCATTGGAAATGTAATTGAGGAAAATACGTAATAAAAATATTTTTAAAAAACGTGTGTATGTATGTATAGAAATAATATTTATCCATTAATATCTCTTTTTCCTAAAATTAATGTCATTCCTCCTTATCTTTCTCTCTCACTCCATGTTTGTGTGCATGTGTGTATGTGTGTTAGTCTTGGCTGCCACCCACATGTCGCCTTTCAGCATGGTGAGGTCAATGTGTCAATGTGCAACCAAGTGACAAAACAAGGAAGTAGACATGTAGACAACAGATATGGAGGTGCACCATCTCCCTTCCCTTCTGTTGTTTGGTAAAAGACACACAATTTTTCTTATTTACCATAAGCCTTAAAAAGCACTCTGACAGCCTCTCAGATATCTACCTTCTATGTGATTAGAATTTCCTTTTTTTTTTTTTTTAATTAATTCTCAGGATCTGCATGGTGACTTGTCCTAGGTTCTGGTGCCCCCTTCTGGCATCTAATCATATAGGCAGCAGATAGAGCAAACACACAAATTTACATTGAAAACTAATAGTAATAATAACAAACACGCAAGCAAGCAAGCAAGCAAGTAAGCAAACAAATAAATAAATATATAAATAAGAGGGAGAAAGAGATTCTGTCTTCTGCCCGGCTGTGTGGGTGGCAGAAGCAGGCAGGCCGGCAGGCAAGCAGAGAGGACCTCTGTGAGTTTGAGGCTACCCAAGCCTACAGAGCAAGTACAGAGCAGCGTGTGTGTGTGTGTGTGTGTGTGTGTGTGTGTGTGTGTGTATAATATTTCTGCTGTGATTGCGGTTACTTGCCATGTAGTGGGCTTATGATTGATTCTGTAATCTTTTTTCTAATTCTTTTAGTTTTATTTTATTTTATTTTTGTTTTATATTTTATTTTATTTTATTTTTGGTTTTTTGGACAGGGTTTCTCTGTATAGCCCTGTCTGTTTTGGAATTCAGTTTGCAGACCAGGCTGGCCCCGAACTCAGAAATCCTCCCATCTCTGCCTCCCTAGTGCTGGGATTAAAGGCGTGTGCCACCACTCCTGGCTATTTTTTTAATTTTTAAATTTTATTTATTTAGTTTATTTATTTATTTTTTTCACAATGCGGTTTCTCTGTGTAACCCTGGCTGTCCTGGAACTTACTCTGTAGACCAGGATGGCCTTGAACACATTAATCTGTCTGCCTCTGCTTCCCAAATGCTGGGATTAAAAGCATGTGCCACCACTGCCCGGACTAATGTTTTTTTTTTTTTTTGGAAAATACCTTTCTTTCTTTCTTTCTTTCTTTCTTTCTTTCTTTCTTTCTTTCTTTCTTTCTTTCTTAAATTTATTCTTTTCATACATAGTTTCTTAGTGTAAGCAGCCCTGGCTGTCTTTAAGACACTTTGTAGGCCTCAATCCTTTAAGAGCCTGCCTCTGTTTTTCAAATGCTGGCATGAAAGTTGTACACCACTATGACCTGCTACGATTCTTATCTTCTTATTTTTGTCCCCCCCCCCCCCACCCTTCCTTTTTGTGATTTTTGCTTTTGCCAGGCAGTGGTGGTGGTGGTGCTGGCAGAGGGAGGTGGATCACTGTAACTTTGCAGCTAGCTTATTCTACAGTCTGAGTTACACAAAAGGGGTTCCAGAATGACTGGTTATATTTTTCGTTTTTTATGCATTTTAATTAAAATTTGATTAAACCAAAAGAATTTAGACTGACCAATTCAGAGTCTGGCGTTTAAAAGTATAACCAAAAAGTATGAGGCTGTCTGTGGATGGTCAAGGGTTCAGGCTGCTTTAGGGAGCCTCCTCACCTTTCTGCATATGCAAACTAGGCCACCTAGAGGCTGGAAACAAAAGCTACCTTGAGCAGTAGGTCACGTGACAGCCAGCCACCTCCATCTTTATGAGGACAGATGTCAGTCAGAGGACAAGATGGCTGCCACCCACTTGTCGCCTTCCATCTTCTTGAGGTCAATATGCAAATTAGTGACAGAACAAGGAAGTAGAAAGGAACAGATATGCAGGTACACCACCTCCCTTCTGTTTTTGGATAAAAGACACATAACAATTTTTATTATTTACAGTAAGCCTTAAACAGCACTCTGACAGCTGCGCAGATATCTACCTACTATGTGATTTGAATTTCCTTTTTTTTTTTTTTTAAATTAATTTTCAGGAACTGCATGGTGGCTTCACCTATTTTCTGGTGCCTTCTTCTGATATGCAGTCATCTAGGCAGCAGATAGAGCACCCCCCCACACACACACACACACACACTTACATTGAAAACTAATAGTAATAATAACAAACAAACAAATAAATGAAAAGAAGGCCAAAAATAAAAAAAGATTCTAGCTTCTGCCTGGCTGTGTGGGTGGCAGAGTGTAGGTAGGCAGGTAGGCAGGCAGGCAGAGAGGACCTGGGTGAGTTTGAGGCTACCCAAGCCTACAGAGTAAGTTCCAGGCAGGGATGCCAGGGCTACATCCAGAGAAACCCAATCTTGAGGCAAAAGAAAACAGAAGCAGAGAAGGTTCTGGCTTTTATTTTCAGACATATGTTTCTTCTAGTACTATCGAACTTTGATCATGAAGGCACGTTGGATTTTATGACAGAGTTTGTCTGTGTGTGTGTGTGTGTGTGTGTGTGTGTGTGTAATATTTCTGCTGTGATTGCAGTGACTTGCCATCTATTGGGCTAGTGTTTGATTTCTGTAATCTTTTTTCTAATTCTTTTTTATTTTTAGGGTTTTTTTTTTGTTTTTGTTTTTGTTTTTGATTTTGTTTTTTGAGACAGGGTTTCTCTTTATAGTTCTGGCTGTCCTGGAACATTTAAAATATTAAAATTATTTTACTATCATACTTGTTATCTTCCTCGAATCGATTTTTACTTCACTTTTTCATTTGATTTAATTTTACCTGCTAGCCAGAAAGACCTACGGATTGTTATGCTTCCCTTACCCTCAGGGACCCAGACACAGGGTCCCACTGAGGCTCTCATGTTCTCTTCCTGAGTGCGTGAGTCTATCAAAAATTATTTTAATATCATACTTGTTATCTTCCTCCCCCTCCCTTCTCCTCCATGTCTTTGGCCTTTCTTCACCTTTTATTATGAGGCAGGGCAGGGAGGCCAAGAAAAGAGAGCAAGAGAGGCTTGACTCTCTTTAGCAATCTTCCCAAGGTGGCTGGCTATATATTCTCCAACCTCTGAAGGAAACCCCTTTGCCAACCAACCCCACCCTGCAGAGTTACTGATTCTTTGATCAGTCGTCTCTCCCCACCCCCTTACTGTTCCCATTCCGAGAGGTGATCTAGTATGCTCTCAGAAAAAAAAAACAAAACAAACAAACAAACAAACAAACAAAAAAACCAAAACACACACACACACACACACACACACACACACACACACACACACACACACGCTCGCGAGGACGAGGGGAAGTCGTGCATAAAATAAATATTTTTCTGGCCAAAGTGAAAGCAAATCACTATGAAGGGGTACTCCTAGAAAAAAATAAATACAAACGGGCATTTTAACCATTCCACCACTGTTTTAACTCTGAATTTAGTCTTGGAAAAGGGGGCGGGCGGGAGGGCGAGCCAGCGAGCGAGCGGGCGGGCGGGCGGGCGGGGGCGGGGAGGGCGAGCGAGCGAGCGAGCGAGCGGGCGGGCGGGCGGGCGGGCGGGGGGGGGGGGGGGAGGGCGAGCCAGCGGGTGGGCGGGCGGGTGAGTGGCCGGCGGGCGGTGGCAGCGAGCCCCAGAAAACAACAAACCCCAAGCGGTAGAGTGTTTTAAAAATGAGACCTAAATGGGGTGGAACTGAGGTCGCCGCCACCTTCCACTGACACCGTGCTTAGATGCTCCCTTCCTATACTGTGCTCCGTTCCCCTAATTGTGCCTGTTCCCTCGCCCCGCAGACCGATTCGCCAGCCACGTACTTTGACTTAGAGAACGGTTTCGCCTGTTTTCACCACTCACTGTCCTACTTTCGTTTTTGGGTGCCCGAGTCTAGCCCGCGTTCGCTATGTTCGGGCGGGACGATGGGGACCGTTTGTGCCACTCGGGAGAAGTGGTGGGTGGGTACGCTGCTCCGTGGTGCGTGCGCGAGTGTCCCACCCTGAGCTCGGGAGGACCCTCGGGAGAGACCGAATGAGTGAATGAATGTGGCGGCGCGTGAGCGATCTGTATTGGTTTGTTTGGTTGATGGAGACCGTTGTCGGGCGACACCTAGTGGTGACAAGTTTCCGCAACGCTCCTGCCGTCTCCGCTTGGTGACACAGAGGAGGGAAGTGCCTGTGGTGAGGCGGCCAGGGTGACATGAGACCCGGCAAGCAGGCGGGGCGTATCGGAGATGGTGTCGTGTGGAGGGACAGTCTGTACCAAGGAGGTTGTACCGGGAGATGGGCAAAGCAGACCGAGTTGCTGCGCGCCCTTTGGGGAAATAGAAGGTTGGTGGCGACGTTATTAGGTCGACCAGAAGGCTTAAAGTCCTACGCATTTTTATTTTTTTTTTCTTCCAGAAGCCTTCTCTGTCCCCGTCACCGGGGACATTGTACTTCTGAGTCCGAGAGGACCCGACTGGCCCGGCTTACAAGCCGACGTGGCCCGGTGCTGGAGGTTCAGATCTTTTTTTTTTTTTTTTCCTCCAGGAGCCCTCTCTGTCCCTGTCACCCGGGACACTGTACTTCTGAGTCCGAGAGAACGCGACGGGCCCGGCTTACAAGCCGATATGGCCCGGCCAGCTGGAGTGTCGGATCTTTTTTTCCTCCAGAAGCCCTCCGTGTCCCTGTCACCGGTGTCACTGTACTTCTGAGTCCGAGAGGACGCGACGGGCCCGGCTTACAAGCCGACGTGGCCCGGTGCTGGAGGTTCGGATCTTTTTTTTTTTTTTTTTTTTTCCTCCAGAAGCCCTCTCTGTCCCTGTCACCGGTGTCACTGTACTTCTGAGTCCGAGAGGACGCGAGGGGCTCGGCTTACAAGCCGATATGGCCCGGCCAGCTGGAGTGTCGGATCTTTTTTTCCTCCAGAAGCCCTCCGTGTCCCTGTCACCGGTGTCACTGTACTTCTGAGTCCGAGAGGACGCGACGGGCCCGGCTTACAAGCCGATGTGGCCCGGCCAGCTGGAGGTTGGGATCTTTTTTTTCCTCCAGAAGCCCTCTCTGTCCCTGTCACCGGTGTCACTGTACTTCTGAGTCCGAGAGGACGCGACGGGCCCGTCTTACAAGCCGACGTGGCCCGGTGCTGGAGGTTCGGATCTTTTTTTTTTTTTTTCCTCCAGAAGCCCTCTCTGTCCCTGTCACCGGTGTCACTGTACTTCTGAGTCCGAGAGGACGCGAGGGGCCCGGCTTACAAGCCGATGTGGCCCGGCCAGCTGGAGGTTGGGATCTTTTTTTCCTCCAGAAGCCCTCTCTGTCCCTGTCACCGGTGTCCCTGTACTTATGAGTCCGAGAGGACGCGACGGGCCCGGCTTACAAGCCGACGTGGCCCGGTGCTGGAGGTTCGGATCTTTTTTTTTTTTTTTTTTCCTCCAGAAGCCCTCTCTGTCCCTGTCACCGGTGTCACTGTACTTCTGAGTCCGAGAGGACGCGAGGGGCCCGGCTTACAAGCCGATGTGGCCCGGCCAGCTGGAGGTTGGGATCTTTTTTTCCTCCAGAAGCCCTCTCTGTCCCTGTCACCGGTGTCACTGTACTTCTTAGTCCGAGAGGACGCGACGGGCCCGGCTTACAAGCCGATGTGGCCCGGCCAGCTGGAGTGTCGGATCTTTTCCTCCAGAAGCCCTCCGTGACCCTGTCACCGGTGTCACTGTACTTCTGAGTCCGAGAGGACGCGACGGGCCCGGCTTACAAGCCGATGTGGCCCGGCCAGCTGGAGGTTGGGATCTTTTTTTCCTCCAGAAGCCCTCTCTGTCCCTGTCACCGGTGTCCCTGTACTTCTGAGTCCGAGAGGACGCGAGGGGCTCGGCTTACAAGCCGATATGGCCCGGCCAGCTGGAGTGTCGGATCTTTTTTTCCTCCAGAAGCCCTCCGTGTCCCTGTCACCGGTGTCACTGTACTTCTTAGTTCGAGAGGACGCGACGGGCCCGGCTTACAAGCCGATGTGGCCCGGCCAGCTGGAGTGTCGGATCTTTTCCTCCAGAAGCCCTCCGTGACCCTGTCACCGGTGTCACTGTACTTCTGAGTCCGAGAGGACGCGACGGGCCCGGCTTACAAGCCGATGTGGCCCGGCCAGCTGGAGGTTGGGATCTTTTTTTCCTCCAGAAGCCCTCTCTGTCCCTGTCACCGGTGTCCCTGTACTTCTGAGTCCGAGAGGACGCGAGGGGCTCGGCTTACAAGCCGATGTGGCCCGGCCAGCTGGAGTGTCGGATCTTTTTTTCCTCCAGAAGCCCTCCGTGTCCCTGTCACCGGTGTCACTGTACTTCTTAGTCCGAGAGGACGCGACGGGCCCGGCTTACAAGCCGATGTGGCCCGGCCAGCTGGAGTGTCGGATCTTTTCCTCCAGAAGCCCTCCGTGACCCTGTCACCGGTGTCACTGTACTTCTGAGTCCGAGAGGACGCGACGGGCCCGGCTTACAAGCCGATGTGGCCCGGCCAGCTGGAGGTTGGGATCTTTTTTTCCTCCAGAAGCCCTCTCTGTCCCTGTCACCGGTGTCCCTGTACTTCTGAGTCCGAGAGGACGCGAGGGGCCCGGCTTACAAGCCGATATGGCCCGGCCAGCTGGAGTGTCGGATCTTTTTTTCCTCCAGAAGCCCTCCGTGACCCTGTCACCGGTGTCACTGTACTTCTGAGTCCGAGAGGACGCGACGGGCCCGGCTTACAAGCCGATGTGGCCGGGCCAGCTGGAGTGTCGGATCTTTTTTTTCTCCAGAAGCCCTCTCTGTCTTTGTCACCGGGGGCGCTTTACTTCTGAAGCCGAGGGAAAGCTATGGTCCCGCCTTTTTTTCATTTACCTATCGGTATTTTGAGTATTCCCGGTTGTCAGGTCGACCAGTTGTTCGTTTGACGTCCGGTTCTTTTCTTCATGGGGACATTTTTGGGCCACCCCCCCATGTATGACTTCCAGTTGTTCTCTGTGGGCTGTCATCTTCCTCCCTGTCATTTTTATGGTTTTGATCTATTCTATCTGTTCCTATTGGACCTGGAGATATGTAGTGACACGCTGTCCTTTCCCTATTTACACTAAAGGACACTAAAGGACACTAAAGAGAAAAGACCCTTTCAATCAAGGCTGTTTGCTTGTCCAGCCTATTTTTCTTTGCATATCGGCTTGGGTCTGTCGCCTTGCCTGAAACTGTGCCCGAGACATGCTTCCTGCTTTCCGTGCTTTTGCTTCCCGTTTGTGTGTGCGCTTGCTGGGCAGCTTGTGACAACCAGGGGCTATGATATTGCTGCGTTCTCAGGCGTTTTTCCCGATTTCCACGTTGTCGTTGTCACACCTGTGTCCTGTGTGGAATGGTTGCAGCCAGCTGTCTCGTGCTAGTGTTTTGTGTTCCTCCCGCTGGTTTTTTTTTTTTTTTCCTGGGAGTCCCGAACCTCCACTGTCTTTCGTTTCCCCGTCTTCCACACGCCTCCCGAGTGCATTTTTTTTTTTTTTTTTTTGGCGGGGGGGAGGTGGAGAGTCCCGAATCCTCCACTCTCCTGTCTGCGGTGTCTTGGTTCTTCCTGCCACATGCCTCCCGAGTGCATTTTTTTTTTTTTTTTGGCGGTGGGGAGGTGGAGAGTCCCGAATCCTCCACTCTCCTGTCTGCGGTGTCTTGGTTCTTCCTGCCACATGCCTCCCGAGTGCATTTTTTTTTTTTTTTTGGCGGGGGGGAGGTGGAGAGTCCCGAATCCTCCACTCTCCTGTCTGCGGTGTCTTGGTTCTTCCTGCCACATGCCTCCCGAGTGCATTTTTTTTTTTTTTTTGGCGGGGGGGGAGGTGGAGAGTCCCGAATCCTCCTCTCCTGATTGTGGTGTCTGAGTCTTCCTGCCACGTGCCTCCCGAGTGCACTTTTTTTTTTGTGGCAGCACCTTCGTTGTGTCTCTGCCCGGATCCGTACTGTCTTGCCCCGCGTGTAAGACATGCCTATCTCGCTTGTTTCTCCCGGTTGCGTGTTGTCGCTCACTCTGCTTAGATCGATGTGGTGCTCCTGAGTTCTCTTCGGGCCAGGGCCTAAGCCGCGCCAGGCGAGGGACGGACATTCATGGCGAATGGCGGCCGCTCTTCTCGTTCTGCCAGCGGGCCCCTCGTCTCTCCACCCTATCCGTATTCCGGTGGTGTGTGGAAGGCAGGGGTGCGGCTCTCCGGCCCGAGCACTGACCCGCGCGCACTTCTCGCAGTGGTTCGCGTGGTCCTCGTGGATCGCTTGCCCATCTTCCCTGAGCCGGGGAATGTTGGCTGGTGGCGATGCATAACCTTCCCGTCTGGTGTGTGCACGCGCGTTCTGTTTCTTGCAGAGGTGCTCCTGGATCGTTCCAGGTTTTGCCACCTAGGTGCCCGCTTCTGAGTTGGTGGTGGCGCTTCCCGTTTCCTGGCGTGCCTCCGGTGCTCCGTCTGGCTGTGTGCCTTCCCGTTTGTGTCCGAGAAGCCCATGAAAGGGGGGTCGAGGATTAGAGGAAGGGCGGTTAAAAAAAAAAGCCCCCTTCGTTGGGCGAGCGCCCACCCCGCGCACTCGCGGACCTTGCGCGTAGGGATGGTGCTGAGCGGTCGCGGCTGGCCTTTTTGAAAAGTTTCGTGAAGCTTCCTTGCTCCTCGTGTGGAGCTTGGAGAGTGGCAGTGGCCTGCCTTTCGGGGGGGACCTGTTGCAGGGTCTCCTCTGTCCGCGTATGCTCAAAATACCCCTGGAAGAGAACCTTCCTGCTGCCGCAGATCCCCCCGCGCGGATGCCCGCGTGTGGGTCTTCTCTTGTCGCACGCATCCTCTCTCGGTTGCCGGTTATCTGTCTGGCTCTGTGCCTTCCCGTTCGTGTCCGGGAAGCCCGTGAAAGGGGGGTCGAGGAGGAGAGGAGGGGGCTAGGAAAAACAAGCCCCCTTCGTCGGGTGAGCGCCCAGCCCCGCGCACTCGCGGACCTTGCGCGTAGGGTTGGTGCTGAGCGGTCGCGGCTGGCCTTTTTGAGAAGTTTCGTGAAACTCCTTGCTTCCTTGTGGGGAGCTTGGGGGGGCCTGGCCTTTCGGGGGGGACCGGTTGCAGGGTCTCCTCTGTCCGCGGATGCTCAAAGTACCCTTGGAAGGGAACCTTCCTGTTGCCGCAGACCCCCCCGCGCGGACCCCCGCGTTGTGGGTCTTCTCGCTTCCCTGTGTGTGCGCTTGTCGCACGTATCCTCTCGGTTGCCGGAGCTCGTCGGGGTTTTGGGTCCGTCCCGCCCTCAGTGAGAAAGTTGCCTTCTCTAGCTATCTTCCGGAAAGGGTGTGGGTCTCGAGGGGTCTCTCCCGGTCGGTCCCCTCGAGGGCTCGCCCCCTGACCACCTCCTGCGCGCGCAGCGTTTGCTCTCTCGTCTACCGCGGCCCGCGCCTCCCCGCTCCGAGTTTGGGGAGGGATCACGCGGGGCAGAGCCTGTCGGTCGTCCTGCCGTGGTGGCGGGGCCGTGTGGTCGGTCGGCCCGGTTGTGTGGTGGTGGCTGGAGAAAGGGCTCCGTGCACACCCCCGCGTGCGCGGTACCTTCCTCCCCTCCTGGGGGCCGCCGCGGGATGGGGTGTTGGGGAGGCGACGGTGGGCTCCCGGGTCCCGCCCGTCTTCCCGTGCCTCACCCGCGCCTTCCGTCGCGTGCGTCCCTCTCGCTCGCGTCCACGACTTTGGCCGCTCCCGCGACGCGGGCCTGTGCCGCGCGTGTTGCGTGCTGTGTGCTTCTCGGGCTGTGTGGCTGTCGCCTCGTCCCCCCTTCCCGTGGCAGCGTTCCCACGGCTGGCGGAATCGCGGGAGCCCTCCTTCCCCCTCCTCGGGGCCGAGAGGGTCCGCGTCTGGCGTTGGTTGAATCTCGCTCTCGGGGGCGGGCCGTTTTGTGGGAGGACGGCTGTTGGCCGCGTCCGGCGCGTCGTCGGACGTGGGGACCCGCTGCCGCTCGTGGGTCTTCGTCGGTCGGCATCGGTGCGTGGACATCGCTCTCTCTCGTGTTGGTGTCGCCTCCTCGGGCTCCCGGGGGGCCGTCAGGTTTCGGGTCGCCTCGGCGCTGCGGGCGTGGTGGGACTGCCCAGGGGAGTGGTGCAGTGTGATTCCCGCCGGTTTTGCCTCGCGTGCCCTGTCCGGCCCGTTGTCCGAGCGGCCTCTCGGTCCCTTGTGAGGTTTCCCCCTTCCGGGAGGGGCCCTGCCGCGGCCGCCCTTGCCGTCGTCGTCGGCCCTCGTTCTGCTGTGTCGTTCCCCCTCCCCGCTCGCCGCGGCCGGTACTTTTTCCTCTCCCCCCCTCTCCCCCTGGCAGACCCGTGGCCGTGCTGCCGGACCCCCCGCATGGGGGGCGGCCGGGCACGCACGCGTCCGGGCGGTCAGCGGGGTCTTGGGGGGCGGAGGGGTAGGGAGCCGGCTCGGCGGGCGGGAGAAGCTGTGGTTTGGAGGGCGTCCCGGCCCTGCGGCCGTGGCCGGCGCCTTGCGCGGTCTTGGAGAGGGCTGCGTGCGAGGTGAAAAGGTTGCCCCGCGAGGGCAAAGGGAAAGAGGCTAGCAGCGGTCATTGTCCCGCCGGTGTGGAGGCCTGCTGTCCGAGGTGCGTCTGTGGGGGGCCCGTCCGGCCCCGTCGTCCGTCGGGAAGGCGCGTGTTGGGGTCTGCCGGGGCGCCGAGGTGGGTGCCCTGGCGGTGGGATTAACCCCGCGCGCG
>NW_028227276.1:16808291-16828291 GCF_978045245.1 Mus caroli | reverse complement strand
TTTTCTCCTTCGGCTATGTACAATGAATTGTTTTGCTTGCTTGCTTGACTTTGTACAATGAATTGTTTTGCTTGCTTGCTTGACTTCATTTGGTTTGACATGGTTTCCCTTTGTACCCGTGCAGACTGCCCTTTGAGAATAAAATGGGAGGCCAGAACCAAAGTCTTTTGGATAAAGCACCACAATGGACTACGCACTAGCACTAACCCGTTTGGCTGCCTTCCTTCCCAAGGCACAGATTTTTCCCAGCATGGGAAAGACCTCCCTCCCTCCCTCCCTCCCTCCCTCCCTCCCTCCCTCCCTCCCTCCCTCCCTCCCTCCCTTTTGACCCAGTTTCACTCTTCCACCATACACTCAATAAAATAAAATAAAGTAAAATAAAATAAATAAAAGAATGAATGACGTTTCCAGTTATTTATTTGTCTAAGCTACCTAAATTCCCCTTCTACACCTCCCCCTACTCCCCACCCCAAGCCGCCATCTCCTCGTGGGGGTAGGGACCTGCACATCTGTGTCTTTCTCTCTGAACTCTTTGTTTTCTGGTCCACGTTGCTCCAGAGGAATGTAGCCCTTTGGAAATGGTAATGGAGTTGATAACACACCCTATCAGAAAGAGGAAGGCCCATTCACTCACTCATTCTCACCCAGCCCTGTTCTGCTACTTCTAAGGACAGAATCTTCTGGACAGTATTTACATGGCTTGCTATTTCTAAATTTTGGTTTTGGTTTTGGTGTTTTTGGTTTTGTTTTGTTTTTTTGTTTGTTTTTTTTCTTTTTCTTTTTTTCAAGACAGGATTTCTCTGTGTAGCCCTGGCTGTCCTGGAACTCACTCTGTAGACCAGGCTGAACTCAAACTCAGAAATCCGCCTGCCTGCCTCTGCCTCCCAAGTGCTGAGATTAAAGGTGTGTGCCCACCCACCACTGCCTGGCTCTATTTTTTTTTAAACATTATGTATGTATGTATGTATGTATGTATGTATGTACGTACGCATGCATGCATGCATGCATGCAGGCATTGTTTATACGACTACACTGCAGCTGTCTTCAGACACACACCAGAATAATACATGGGATCCCACGACAGATGGTTGTTAGCCACCACATGATTGTTGGAAATTGAACTCAGGAAGGACCTCTGGAAGAGAGGACAGTGCTCTTAACCACTGAGCCAGCTCTCCAAATAAAATTTGTGGAGAAATTGAGCATCTTAAAACCTTAGGCATCCTTCCTCCTCTCCACGTGGCCTCTCTCCCTCTTTCTACCTTCTCTCTTTCCCTCTGCCTTTGTACAATAAAGCTGTAAAACAACAACAACCTCTAGGCATGTGTGTCCCCTCTTTATGTATGTATGTGTGTATGTATGTATGTATGTATGTATGTACTTACTTACTTACTTACTTTCTTACTTGTTCCGACACCAGTCAGGTGTGGTGCTTCATGCCTTTAATCCCAACACTTGGGAGGCAGAGGCAAAAAAAAAAAAAGAAAAAAAAAAACCCCAAACCAAACCAAACCAAACCAAAATAACAACAACAACTACAACAAAAAACATCAAACAAAGTTTGGGTCTTAGTGAAGTAAGCAAGGCACAACCTGCAGGCAGGCAGGACTGATGAATTTGTACGTCTTACCCCTTCAGAGTTTACCAGAGGCTTAAAGGACTGAGTTTTTGGGACTGCCCTGAGACAATATATATCTTCCTTCCTTCCTTCCTTCCTTCCTTCCTTCCTTCCTTCCTTCCTTCCATTTATTTATTTATTTATTTATTTATTTATTTATTTATTTATTTATTTATTTATTTAAAGTACCCTGTAGCTGACTTAAGATGTACCAGAAGAGGGTGTCAGATCTCATTACAGGTGATTGGTAGTTGAACTCAGGGCCTTTGGAAAATCACTGTTTTACCTGCTGAGCCATTTCTCTCACCAACCTAGTTCTGTCTTTCTGTCTTTCTGTCTTTCTGTCTTTCTGTCTGTCTGTCTGTCTGTCTGTCTGTCTGTCTGTCTGTCTGTCTCTCTGTCTGTCTCTCTGTCTCTCTGTCTTTCTCTCTTCCTTCATCCTGGCATCAATCAACACAGACTGTTTTGTGAGGTAAACTTAATAAACTTCTAGCTCCTCTCTTGTTCTCTTACTTCTTTCTCTCTTGCTACTTCTCTACTCTCTCTGCCTCTACTAAAAATGAAGAAGAAGAAGAAGAAGAAGAAGAAGAAGAAGAAGAAGAAGAAGAAGAAGAAGAAGAGGAAGAGGAGGAGGAGGAGGAGGAGGAGGAGGAGGAGGAGGAGGAGGAAAAGAAACCTCTAGCTCATGCAAGGGGGATGTAGGAAGGACACCACCTTCTTTCTTTCTTTCTTTCTTTCTTTCTTTCTTTCTTTCTTTCTTTCTTTCTTTCTCTCTCTCTCTCTCTCTCTCTCTCTCTCTCTCTCTCTTTCTTTCTTTCTTTCTTTCTTCCAAAAATACTCAGGGACATCACACTCCCTGTAGCCAGGGATGAGTCTCAGGGAATGTATGTGAGCTTGCTTTGTTTTGTGGGGCCAAACTTGACAGACATTTCTTTTGGCTTTGTGTGTTTTGCCAGCCAGCTCTCTTGCTCTGCTCACTCACTCACTCACTCACTCACTAACTAGCTTGTTTGCTGTGGTTGCCATTTCTATCTATCTCTGCACAGGGTTCCAAGACTGCCCTTTGGGAATCAAATGGGAGAGCAGAACTAAAGGCTTTTTGATAAAGCACCTAGAGTGCACACCAGCACCTTTGGACTGACTGGCTGCCTTCCCCCTCCCCCTCCTCCCCCTTCTTCAGATTCATTTATTATAGGTAAGTACACTGTAGCAGTTTTCAGACACACCAGAAGAGGGCACCAGATCTCATTGTGGGTGGTTGTGAACCACTATGTGGTTGCTGGGATTTGAACTCATGATCTTCAGAAGAGCAGTCAGGGCTCTTAACCGCTGAGCCTCCAGCCTCCTGCATTCCTTCTTAAAGCATGAATGATCCCAGCATGGGAAGACGGTCTGCCCTCCCTCCCTCCCTCCCTCCCTCCCTCCCTCCCTCCCTCCCTCCCTCCCTCCCTTTTGAGCCATTTTCCCTCTTTCACCATACGCTCAATAAAAGAAGTAAATGAATGAAGTCTCCAGCTATTTGTTCGAGCTATCTAAATTCTCTCACAACACCTCCCCCTCCCCCTCACTGCCTTCTCTCCCTATGTTTGGGTGGGGCTGGGGGAGGGGTGGGGTGGGGGGAAGGGATCTGCAAGTCGTCCCTGCAGGTTTGTGAACTATTGGCGATGGTCTGGTTCTCTGAACTGCTGAGCCATGTCTATCCAGAGGCTGGCTGGCTAGTTTTCTGCCTCAAGTCCCTGAGTGATGATTTCAGTGTGAATTCTCTGAACTCACTGTCCTTTCAGGTCCACATTTGCTCTGGCAACCGACTGAACCAAACAATAGGCTCACACTGAGATCTTTGGAAATGGTAATGGAGTTGATAACACACCCCAACAGAAAGAGGAAGCCTCCGCTCACTAGAAGACTTTCACTAGAAGCCTCACCCTGCCAGCAATTTAGGAATTGGTAAGGCCAATCTGGACAATATTTAAATGATTTCTACTTCATGTTTAATGCTTAATAAAATAAAACGTGTGTGAAGGTCTGAAGAGCGTTGACTGTTCTTCCAGAGGTCCTGAGTTCAATTCCCACAAACCACATGGTGACTTTGGAATCCGATGCACACTTCTGGTGTGTGTTGGAAGACAGCTGCAGTGTACTCATATAAATAAAAAAATAAATAAAACCTTCAAAAATAAAATAAAACAAAGCTTGTGAAGAAATTGAGCATCTTAATTTTATTTTATTGTATTGTATTTCACACACACACAGTATTTTATATATATATATATATATATATATATATATATATATATATATATATATATAATCAACTGGCACAGAAACGCACATTACCTAAGTTAGCTGGGAGTGGTTGGATTGGATATGCAGAGAAGGAAGGAACATTTGCAGTTTTGCTGTTGCTCTTTTTTTTGGGGGGGGGTGGGCTGTTTAAATAGTACAGCAGAGCAGTGGTGGCACATGCCTTTGGGAGCACTTTGGAGGCAGAGGCAGGCAGATTTCTGAATTGGAGGCCAGCCTGGTCTACAGAGTGAGTTCCAGGACAGCCCGGGCTACACAGAGAAACCCTGTCTGGAAAAACCAACCAACAAACAAACAAACAATCCCAAGCAAAACCCAATCCAAACTTCACAAAAGGGAGGGACACTATAACAAAATACAATTGCTTGTATATATAGAAAAAAATTTCCTCCCCCCCCCCCCAAATAACCCTGGTTCAATTAAATACGAAACTAACTAAGTAATCTCACACATACAAACATACATACATAAAACAAATAATGATAACTACGTGGCATGGAACTGCTTACACAGTTTGGATGCCACCTCCATCACATGCCTGCAGAAATTATTGAGTGGCCGGCCTGGTCTGTCTTGTATGTTTTTGCACCATGTACAGAGACTTTGTCTCTCATAAATAAATGAATACAGAGAAAGATATTCATTGATCTATACATGCCTGTGCGATGGCTCAGAGGGCAAAGCTGCTGTCTGTTAAGGTATAGGTAAAAGAGTAAGGCCTAGATGGAATGTTAAGGACTGAGGAAACTATTAAGGCCTAGATGGAATGTGAAGGCCTACTTCAGATTAGATAAGGGCTAGGTAACCTCTTACCTGGCTAGCCTGCCATTCTGCTGTTACTGCCAGAATTGATTACATATTCTCCTTGGATGTGTCCTCAGAAACCAATCAAGATAGAAGCCAATCGAACTGCTTCCTTTGTTCTATAGTTATCTGCAATAGGCTTGGACTCAAACTGACCACCCAGCAGCATTTCCTACACCCGCACATGTGTATACTTTTCTGGCATTTGCTCCTAGAACCTGCACTGGGGATGGAACCCCCGCCCTGCCCCAACACAAGAGAGACACCCAAACCACCGATTCAGTGCACAGACTACTTAGAATCAGACTTCTATTTTGAGTAGGGTGTGAGTGAGTAAAGTGTAAGTTCCCAAGGCCTCCCTGGGAACTGACATCTTACTTGGAAGAAAGAGACTTGTACGTGGGCAACTGACTTTCTGGTTTGCAATTTAAGACATGAATGTCACACTATTGATGGCCAAGACACTGGATGTCCTGATTTTATTAGTGTGTGTGTGTGTGTGTGTGTGTGTGTGTGTGTGTGTGTGTGACTCCATGGCCAAGCTAGCCCCCCCCTCCCAGATGTGTGTTTCTTATTTATTTATTTATTTATTTATTTATTTCTTGGGCCTGTGCTTGTGTATGACCTCGGCAACACTTCCTGAAAACCAAACCAAGCTAAACTAAAGCAAACAACTATGGCTGTCTGCCTGCCTGCCTGCCTACACAGAGAAATGATATCTCCAATCAAGTAACACTAACTCCTAAAGACGCCTGTTTCTCTTTTTCTTTTTTTTCTTTCTTTTTTTCTTCTGCTCCCTCTCTCTGTTCCCCCCTCTCCCTTTCTTCCTTCCTTCCTTCCTTCTTTCCTTCCTTCCTTCCTTCCTTCCTTCCTTCCTTCCTTTCTTTTCTTTTTTTTTCTTTCTTTTCTTTTTTTTTCTTTCTTAAATTTATTCTTTTCATACATAGTTTCTTAGTGTAAGCAGCCCTGGCTGTCTTGAAGACACTTTGTAGGCCTCAATCCAGTAAGAGCCTGCCTCTGCTTTTCAAATGCTGGCATGAAAGTTGTATACCACTATGACCGGCTACGATTCTTATCTTCTTTTTTTTTTTTTGGTTTTTCGAGACAGAGTTTCTCTGTGTAGCCCTGGCTGTCCTGGAACTCACTTTGTAGACCAGGCTGGCCTCGAACTCAGAAATCTGCCTGCCTTTGCCTCCCAAGTGCTGGGATTAAAGGCGTGCGCCACCACCGCCCGGCGATTCTTATCTTCTTATTTTTGTTCCCTCTCCCCTCTTCCTTTTTATGATTTTTGCTTTTGACAGGCAGTGGTTGTGGCAGTGCTGGCAGAGGGAGGTGGATCACTGTAACTTTGCAGCTAGCTTATTCTACAGTCTGAGTTACACAAAAGGGGTTTCAGAATGACTGGTTATATTTTTCATTTATTATGCATTTTAATTATAATTTAATTAAACCAAAAGAATTTAGACTGACCAATTCAGAGTCTGGCATTTAAAAGTATAACAAAAGACAGTATGAGGCTGTCTGTGGATGGTCAAGGGTTCTGGCTGCTTTAGGGAGCCTCCTCACCTTTCTGCACATGCAAACTAGGCCACCTAGAGGCTGGACACAAAAGCTACCTTGAGCATTAGGTCACGTGACAGTCAGCCACCTCCATCTTTATGAGGATAGATGTCAGTCAGAGGACAAGATGGCTGCCACCCACTTGTCACCTTCCATATGCAGGCACACCACCTCCCTTCTGTTTTTGGATAAAAGACACATAACAATTTTTATTATTTACAGTAAGCCTTAAATAACACTCTGACAGCTGTGCAGATTTCTACTTGCTATGTGATTTGAATTTCCTTTTTTTGTTTTTTTTCTTTTAATTAATTTTCAGGAACTGCATGGTGGATTCACCTAGGTTCTGGTGCCTTCTTCTGTCATGCAGTCATCTAGGCAGCAGATAGAGCACATACACACACACATACTTTGAAAACTAATAGTAATAATAACAAACAAACAAATAAAAGAAAAGAAGGTTAAAAAAAAAAAAAAGATTCTAGCTTCTGCCTGGATGTGTAGGTGGCAGAAGCAGGCAGAGAGGACCTCTGTGAGTTTGAGGCTACCCAAGCCTACAGAGCAAGTTCCAGGCAGGGATGCCAGGGCTACATCAAGAGAAACCCTATCTTGGGGCAAAAGAAAACAAAAGCAGAAAAGGTTCTGGCTTTTATTTTCAGACGTATGATTCTTCTAGCAGTATTGACTATCGAACTTTGATCATGAAGGCACATTCGATTTTATGACAGAGTTTGTGTGTGTGTGTGTGTGTGTGTGTGTGTGTGTGTGTGCAATATTTCTGCTGTAATTGTGGTTACATGCCATCTAGTGGTTTATGTTTGATTTCTGTAATCTTTTTTTCTAATTCTTTTTAATTGTAATTGTAATTTTAATTTAATTTAATTTAATTTTATTTTTTGTTTTACGAAACAGGGTTTCTCTGTATAGCCCTGGCTGTCCTGGAACTCACTTTGCAGACCAGGCTGATCTTGAACCCAGAAATCTTCCCATCTCTGCCTCCGGAGTGCTGGGATTAAAGGTATGTGCCACCAGTCCCGGCTATTTTTTAATTTTTAAATTTTATTTATTTAATATAGCTTTGTTTTTTCATGATGCACTTTCTCTCTGTAACCCTGGCTGTCCTGGAACTCACTCTGTAGACCATGATGGCCTTGAACATATTAATCTGTCTGCCTCTGCTTCCCAAATGCTGGGATTAAAAGCACCACTGCCCAGACTAAGTTTTTTTTTTTTTTAAATCTCTCTCTCTCTCTCTCTCTCTCTCTCTCTCTCTCTCTCTCTTTCTTTCTATTATTTTTTTCTTTTTACTGAGATACGGTTTCTCTGTGTAGCCCTAGCTGACTTGACACTAACTCTGTAACCCAGGGTGACCTTGAACACAGAAATCTGCCCGAGGTTAAAGGTATGTTCCACAATTGCCTCAGGTCTACTCTAATTCTATTTGAAAAAATTATGTGTGTATGTATAATTATATGTATGTATGTATGTATAGAAGTAATATTAATCCATTAATATCTCTTTTTTTTTTTTTTTTTTTTTTTGGTTTTTACGAGACAGGGTTTCTCTGTATAGCCCTGGCTGTCCTGGAGCTCACTTTGTAGACCAGGCTGGCCTCGAACTCAGAAATCCGCCTGCCTCTGCCTCCCGAGTGCTGGGATTAAAGGCATGCGCCACCACGCCCGGCCATTAATATCTCTTTTTCCTAAAATTCATGTCATTCCATGTCCACAAAGTGAGTTCCAGGACTACACAGAGAAACCCTGTTTCAAAATAATAAATAAATAAATAAATAAATAAATAAATAAATAAATAAATAAATATAGAAAGAAAGAAAGAAAGAAAGAAAGAAAGAAAGAAAGAAAGAAAGAAAGAAAGAAAGAGAGAAGGAATCCTAACCATTACCACCATCACCTCCAATACAAAGGCTGTGGAAATTGTTTCATGTCCCTCTCCCCCACAGGTGAGGATATAGCTGCTTGTAAATTAATACTCCATGACTCCATGTGTGTGTTATTGATTCCATGACCAGCTATTACCAGCCCCAGATCTGTGTTTCAGAGATCTTTACTTATTTATTATTCGGGCCTGAGCTTGTGTAGGTGTTAGGCCACCAAACCTCCAGGAAAACAACATAAAATCAAATCAGCTAACAAACCAACCCAAAAATGTAAAAGAATGGATTCATCTGGCATTTAAAACTAATAGACTGCCAGGCAGTGGTGGGGCACACCTTTAATCCTACCACTTTGGACCCAGAGGCTGGCAGATTTGTGCATTCCAGGCCATCCTGGTCTACAGAGTGAGTTCCAAGACACCCAGGGCTACACAGAGAAACACTGTCTTGAAAGACCCCCACCTCCTAAAAATAATAAAGAAGTAATAGACAAAAAGCAAGAGAAAAACATGTGTGCCATGGCTGCTGGTGGCTTTTCATGACTCCTCACCCTTCTGCACTGGATTCAGTTAAGTTCTAATCCACTAGTAGCTGGGAAAGAAGGGGAAGAAACACAAGCAACCTCGAACAATAGGTCTCATGAAGGCCAGCCACCTCCATCTTGAGAAGGGTGGTCATTCAGCAGACAAGATGGCTGCCACCAAAAGGTCGCCTTTCATCTTAATGAGGTCAAAGTGTCAATGTGCAAGCCAGTGACCGAACAAGGAAGTAGACATGCAGACAACAAACATGCAGGGGTACCACCTCCATTCCCTTCTGTTTTTGGTAAAGGACACACAATTTTTATTATTTACAGTAAGCACTCTGACAGCCCCACAGATATCTACCTTCTATGTGATTAGAATTTCCTTTTTTTTTTTTTTTTTTTTTAAAAGTAATTCTCAGGGGGTGCATGGTGACTTGTCCTAGGTTCTGGTGCCCTCTTCTGGCATGTAGTCATATAGGCAGCACACACACACACACACACACACTTACATTGAAAACTAAAAGTAATAACAGCAAACAAGCAAGCAAGCAAACAAACAAACTAAGAAATATATAAATAGGAGGGAAAAAGAGATTCTGGCTTCTGCCAGGTTGTGTGGGTGGCAGAGGCTGGCAGGCAAGCAGGCAGAGAGGACCTCTGTGAGTTTGAGGCTACCCAAGCCTACACTGATAGTTCCAGAAAGGACTGCCAGGGCTACACCAAGAGAAACCCTATCTCTAGGATCAAGAAAACAAAAGCAGAAAAGGTTCTGGCTTTTATTTTACCAACATATGTTTCTTTCATTCTTCTCTTCCTTCCTTCCTTCCTTCCTTCCTTCCTTCCTTCCTTCCTTCCTTCCTTCCTTCCTTCCTTCCTTCCTTCCTTCCGAGATTTATTTATTTTATGTATATGAGTACACACTTTAGTTGTAAAGATGGTTGTGATCGTTAATGTGATTGTTGGGAAATGAAATTAGGACCTCTGCTTGCTCTACCCAAGCCCATTTGCTCAGGCCAAAGATTTATTTATTAGTATAAGTTCACAGTAGATGTCTTCAAACCCACCAGGATAGGGTATCAGATCTCATTGTGGGTTGTTGTGAGCCACCATGTGGTTGCTGGGATTTGAACTCAGTACCTTTGGAAGAGCAGTCGGTGCTCTTACCCACTGAACCATCTCACCAGCCCCCGACTTATGTTCCTTCTAGTACTATTGACTAAAGAACTTTGATCATGAAGGCACGTTGGATTTAATGACAGAGTTTGTGTGTGTTTCTGTGTGTGTATGTGTGCAATACTTCTGCTGGGATTGCAGTTACTTGCCATCTAGTGGGCTTGTGTGTAATTTCTTTAATTTTTTTCTAATTTTTTTTCTGAAAGTATCTTTCTTTCCATCTCTCTTTCTCTTTCTCTCTCTGTCTCTCTCTCTGTGTGTCTCTGTCTGTCTCTGTGTCTCTCTCCTTTTCTTTTCTTCTTTCTTTCTTTCTTTCTCTCTCTCTCTCTTTCTTTCTTTCTTTCTTTCTTTCTTTCTTTCTTTCTCTCTCTCTCTCTCTCTCTTTCCTTCTTCCTTCCTTCCTTCCTTTCTTTCTTTCTTTCTTTCTTTCTTTCTTTCTTTCTTTCTTTCTTTCTTTCTTTCTTTCTTTCTTTCTTTCAAGATTTATGTATTTTATGTATATGAGTACACACTTTAGTTGTACAGATAGTTGTGATCCTTCATGTGATTGTTGGGAATTGAGCTTAGGACCTCTGTTTGCTCTAGCCAAGCCCACTTGCTCAGGCAAAAGATTTATTTATTAGTATAAGTTCACTGTAGCTGTCTTCAAACGCACCAGGAGAGGGTATCAGATCTCATTATTGGTGGTTGTGAGGGACCATGTGGTTGCTGGGATTTGAACTCAGTACATTTGGAAGAGCAGTCAGTGCTCTTCCCCACTGAACCATCTCACCAGCCCTGGACACATGTTCCTTCTAGTACTATTGACTAAAGAACTTTGATCATGAAGGCATGTTGGATTTAATGACAGTGTGTGTTTCTGTGTGTGTGTCTGTGTGTGTGTGTGTGCAATATTTCTGCTGTGATTACTGTTACTTGACATCAAGTGGGCTTCTGTATAATTTCTTTAAATTTTTCTAATTCTTTTTTCTTTTTTTGTAAAGTAAAATTCCTGTCATACCTCCTTATCTTTCTCTCTCACTCCATGTTTGTGTGCATGTGTGTGTGTGTGTGTTAGTCTTGGGTACACAGATTAAAGAAATCATATTTCCAAGGATTCTTAGAAATAAACAAGGAAGCCAGATGTGGTGGAGCACCCCTTTTCTTTCCCTCTCTCTTTCTCTCCTCTCTCTCTCTCTCTCTCTCTCTCTCTCTCTCTCTCTCTCAATCTCTCTCTCTCTCTTTGTTTGTTTCTTTCTTTCTTTCTTTCTTTCTTTCAATTATTATTTTTTTCTCAGGTAGGTTTTCTTTGTGTAGCCCTGGCTGACTTGGATGTCACTCTGTAAGCCAGGGTGACCTTGAATGCAGAAATCCTCCTGAGGCTAAAGGTGTGGTCCACAATTGCCTCAGGTCTACTGAAATTCTCTCTTTAAGAAAACAGGGGGGGGGGGGAGGGTATGGAGGACATTTGGGATAGCATTGGAAATGTAATTGAGGAAAATACGTAATAAAAAAATATTTAAAAAAACGTGTGTATGAGCCGGGTGTGGTGGCGCACGCCTTTAATCCCAGCACTTGGGAGGCAGAGGCAGGCAGATTTCTAAGTTCAAGGCCAGCCTGGTCCACAAAGTGAGTTCCAGGACAGCCAAGGCTACACAGAGAAACCCTGTCTCAAAAAAAAAAAAAAAAGAAATCAAACAAACAAACAAACAAACAAAGAAATAAACAAGAAATCCTAACCCTGACCACCAATAAAAAGGCTGTGGAAACTCTTTCATGTCTCTCTCCCTCACAGATAATGATGTAGCTGCTTGTAAATTAATACTCCATGTGTGTGTATAGGATTCCATGGCCAGCTAGTACCAGCCCCAGATTTGTGTTTCAGAGATCTTTATTAATTTATTTTCCGTGCCTGAGCTTGTGTAGGTGGTAGGCCACCAAACCTCCAGGGAGGTTTTTTTTGCTGCCACAAAAAGGTCGCCTTTCATCTTAATGAGGTCAAAGTGTCAATGTGCAAGCCAGTGACCGAACAAGGAAGTAGACATGCAGACAACAAACATGCAGGGGTACCACCTCCATTCCCTTCTGTTTTTGGTAAAGGACACACAATTTTTATTATTTACAGTAAGCACTCTGACAGCCCCACAGATATCTACCTTCTATGTGATTAGAATTTCCTTTTTTTTTTTTTTTTTTAAAAGTAATTCTCAGGGGGTGCATGGTGACTTGTCCTAGGTTCTGGTGCCCTCTTCTGGCATGTAGTCATATAGGCAGCACACACACACACACACACACACTTACATTGAAAACTAAAAGTAATAACAGCAAACAAGCAAGCAAGCAAACAAACAAACTAAGAAATATATAAATAGGAGGGAAAAAGAGATTCTGGCTTCTGCCAGGCTGTGTGGGTGGCAGAGGCTGGCAGGCAAGCAGGCAGAGAGGACCTCTGTGAGTTTGAGGCTACCCAAGCCTACACTGATAGTTCCAGAAAGGACTGCCAGGGCTACACCAAGAGAAACCCTATCTCTAGGATCAAGAAAACAAAAGCAGAAAAGGTTCTGGCTTTTATTTTACCAACATATGTTTCTTTCATTCTTCTCTTCCTTCCTTCCTTCCTTCCTTCCTTCCTTCCTTCCTTCCTTCCTTCCTTCCTTCCTTCCTTCCTTCCTTCCGAGATTTATTTATTTTATGTATATGAGTACACACTTTAGTTGTAAAGATGGTTGTGATCGTTAATGTGATTGTTGGGAAATGAAATTAGGACCTCTGCTTGCTCTACCCAAGCCCATTTGCTCAGGCCAAAGATTTATTTATTAGTATAAGTTCACAGTAGATGTCTTCAAACCCACCAGGATAGGGTATCAGATCTCATTGTGGGTTGTTGTGAGCCACCATGTGGTTGCTGGGATTTGAACTCAGTACCTTTGGAAGAGCAGTCGGTGCTCTTACCCACTGAACCATCTCACCAGCCCCCGACTTATGTTCCTTCTAGTACTATTGACTAAAGAACTTTGATCATGAAGGCACGTTGGATTTAATGACAGAGTTTGTGTGTGTTTCTGTGTGTGTATGTGTGCAATACTTCTGCTGGGATTGCAGTTACTTGCCATCTAGTGGGCTTGTGTGTAATTTCTTTAATTTTTTTCTAATTTTTTTTTCTGAAAGTATCTTTCTTTCCATCTCTCTTTCTCTTTCTCTCTCTGTCTCTCTCTCTGTGTGTCTCTGTCTGTCTCTGTGTCTCTCTCCTTTTCTTTTCTTCTTTCTTTCTTTCTTTCTCTCTCTCTCTCTTTCTTTCTTTCTTTCTTTCTTTCTCTCTCTCTTTTTCCTTCTTCCTTCCTTCCTTCCTTTCTTTCTTTCTTTCTTTCTTTCTTTCTTTCTTTCTTTCTTTCTTTCTTTCTTTCTTTCTTTCAAGATTTATGTATTTTATGTATATGAGTACACACTTTAGTTGTACAGATAGTTGTGATCCTTCATGTGATTGTTGGGAATTGAGCTTAGGACCTCTGTTTGCTCTAGCCAAGCCCACTTGCTCAGGCAAAAGATTTATTTATTAGTATAAGTTCACTGTAGCTGTCTTCAAACGCACCAGGAGAGGGTATCAGATCTCATTATTGGTGGTTGTGAGGGACCATGTGGTTGCTGGGATTTGAACTCAGTACATTTGGAAGAGCAGTCAGTGCTCTTCCCCACTGAACCATCTCACCAGCCCTGGACACATGTTCCTTCTAGTACTATTGACTAAAGAACTTTGATCATGAAGGCATGTTGGATTTAATGACAGTGTGTGTTTCTGTGTGTGTGTCTGTGTGTGTGTGTGTGCAATATTTCTGCTGTGATTACTGTTACTTGACATCAAGTGGGCTTCTGTATAATTTCTTTAAATTTTTCTAATTCTTTTTTCTTTTTTTGTAAAGTAAAATTCCTGTCATACCTCCTTATCTTTCTCTCTCACTCCATGTTTGTGTGCATGTGTGTGTGTGTGTTAGTCTTGGGTACACAGATTAAAGAAATCATATTTCCAAGAATTCTTAGAAATAAACAAGGAAGCCAGATGTGGTGGAGCACCCCTTTTCTTTCCCTCTCTCTTTCTCTCCTCTCTCTCTCTCTCTCTCTCTCTCTCTCTCTCTCTCTCTCTCTCTCAATCTCTCTCTCTCTCTTTGTTTGTTTCTTTCTTTCTTTCTTTCTTTCAATTATTATTTTTTTCTCAGGTAGGTTTTCTTTGTGTAGCCCTGGCTGACTTGGATGTCACTCTGTAAGCCAGGGTGACCTTGAATGCAGAAATCCTCCTGAGGCTAAAGGTGTGGTCCACAATTGCCTCAGGTCTACTGAAATTCTCTCTTTAAGAAAACAGGGGGGGGGGGGGGAGGGTATGGAGGACATTTGGGATAGCATTGGAAATGTAATTGAGGAAAATACGTAATAAAAAAATATTTAAAAAAACGTGTGTATGAGCCGGGTGTGATGGCGCACGCCTTTAATCCCAGCACTTGGGAGGCAGAGGCAGGCAGATTTCTAAGTTCAAGGCCAGCCTGGTCCACAAAGTGAGTTCCAGGACAGCCAAGGCTACACAGAGAAACCCTGTCTCAAAAAAAAAAAATGAAATCAAACAAACAAACAAACAAACAAAGAAATAAACAAGAAATCCTAACCCTGACCACCAATAAAAAGGCTGTGGAAACTCTTTCATGTCTCTCTCCCTCACAGATAATGATGTAGCTGCTTGTAAATTAATACTCCATGTGTGTGTATAGGATTCCATGGCCAGCTAGTACCAGCCCCAGATTTGTGTTTCAGAGATCTTTATTAATTTATTTTCCGTGCCTGAGCTTGTGTAGGTGGTAGGCCACCAAACCTCCAGGGAGGTTTTTTTTGCTGCCACAAAAAGGTCGCCTTTCATCTTAATGAGGTCAAAGTGTCAATGTGCAAGCCAGTGACCGAACAAGGAAGTAGACATGCAGACAACAAACATGCAGGGGTACCACCTCCATTCCCTTCTGTTTTTTGGTAAAGGACACACAATTTTTATTATTTACAGTAAGCCTTATAAAGCACTCTGACAGCCCCACAGATATCTGTGATTAGAATTTCCTTTTTTTTTTTTTTTAAAAAAAGTAATTCTCAGGGGGTGCATGGTGACTTGTCCTAGGTTCTGGTGCCCTCTTCTGGCATGTAGTCATATAGGCAGCACACACACACACACACTTACATTGAAAACTAAAAGTAATAACAGCAAACAAGCAAGCAAGCAAACAAACAAACTAAGAAATATATAAATAGGAGGGAAAAAGAGATTCTGGCTTCTGCCAGGCTGTGTGGGTGGCAGAGGCTGGCAGGCAAGCAGGCAGAGAGGACCTCTGTGAGTTTGAGGCTACCCAAGCCTACACTGATAGTTCCAGAAAGGACTGCCAGGGCTACACCAAGAGAAACCCTATCTCTAGGATCAAGAAAACAAAAGCAGAAAAGGTTCTGGCTTTTATTTTACTGACATATGTTCCTTTCATTCTTCCCTTCCTTCCTTCCTTCCTTCCTTCCTTCCTTCCTTCCTTCCTTCCTTCCTTCCTTCCTTCCTTCCGAGATTTATTTATTTTATGTATATGAGTACACACTTTAGTTGTAAAGATGGTTGTGATCGTTAATGTGATTGTTGGGAAATGAAATTAGGACCTCTGCTTGCTCTACCCAAGCCCATTTGCTCAGGCCAAAGATTTATTTATTAGTATAAGTTCACAGTAGATGTCTTCAAACCCACCAGGATAGGGTATCAGATCTCATTGTGGGTTGTTGTGAGCCACCATGTGGTTGCTGGGATTTGAACTCAGTACCTTTGGAAGAGCAGTCGGTGCTCTTACCCACTGAACCATCTCACCAGCCCCCGACTTATGTTCCTTCTAGTACTATTGACTAAAGAACTTTGATCATGAAGGCACGTTGGATTTAATGACAGAGTTTGTGTGTGTTTCTGTGTGTGTATGTGTGCAATACTTCTGCTGGGATTGCAGTTACTTGCCATCTAGTGGGCTTGTGTGTAATTTCTTTAATTTTTTTCTAATTTTTTTTCTGAAAGTATCTTTCTTTCCATCTCTCTTTCTCTTTCTCTCTCTGTCTCTCTCTCTGTGTGTCTCTGTCTGTCTCTGTGTCTCTCTCCTTTTCTTTTCTTCTTTCTTTCTTTCTTTCTCTCTCTCTCTCTTTCTTTCTTTCTTTCTTTCTTTCTTTCTTTCTTTCTTTCTTTCTCTCTCTCTCTCTCTCTCTCTCTCTCTTTCCTTCTTCCTTCCTTCCTTTCTTTCTTTCTTTCTTTCTTTCTTTCTTTCTTTCTTTCTTTCTTTCTTTCTTTCTTTCTTTCTTTCAAGATTTATGTATTTTATGTATATGAGTACACACTTTAGTTGTACAGATAGTTGTGATCCTTCATGTGATTGTTGGGAATTGAGCTTAGGACCTCTGTTTGCTCTAGCCAAGCCCACTTGCTCAGGCAAAAGATTTATTTATTAGTATAAGTTCACTGTAGCTGTCTTCAAACGCACCAGGAGAGGGTATCAGATCTCATTATTGGTGGTTGTGAGGGACCATGTGGTTGCTGGGATTTGAACTCAGTACATTTGGAAGAGCAGTCAGTGCTCTTCCCCACTGAACCATCTCACCAGCCCTGGACACATGTTCCTTCTAGTACTATTGACTAAAGAACTTTGATCATGAAGGCATGTTGGATTTAATGACAGTGTGTGTTTCTGTGTGTGTGTCTGTGTGTGTGTGTGTGCAATATTTCTGCTGTGATTACTGTTACTTGACATCAAGTGGGCTTCTGTATAATTTCTTTAAATTTTTCTAATTCTTTTTTCTTTTTTTGTAAAGTAAAATTCCTGTCATACCTCCTTATCTTTCTCTCTCACTCCATGTTTGTGTGCATGTGTGTGTGTGTGTTAGTCTTGGGTACACAGATTAAAGAAATCATATTTCCAAGAATTCTTAGAAATAAACAAGGAAGCCAGATGTGGTGGAGCACCCCTTTTCTTTCCCTCTCTCTTTCTCTCCTCTCTCTCTCTCTCTCTCTCTCTCTCTCTCTCTCTCTCTCTCTCAATCTCTCTCTCTCTCTTTGTTTGTTTGTTTCTTTCTTTCTTTCTTTCAATTATTATTTTTTTCTCAGGTAGGTTTTCTTTGTGTAGCCCTGGCTGACTTGGATGTCACTCTGTAAGCCAGGGTGACCTTGAATGCAGAAATCCTCCTGAGGCTAAAGGTGTGGTCCACAATTGCCTCAGGTCTACTGAAATTCTCTCTTTAAGAAAACAGGGGGGGGGGGAGGGTATGGAGGACATTTGGGATAGCATTGGAAATGTAATTGAGGAAAATACGTAATAAAAAAATATTTAAAAAAAAACGTGTGTATGAGCCGGGTGTGGTGGCGCACGCCTTTAATCCCAGCACTTGGGAGGCAGAGGCAGGCAGATTTCTAAGTTCAAGGCCAGCCTGGTCCACAAAGTGAGTTCCAGGACAGCCAAGGCTACACAGAGAAACCCTGTCTCAAAAAAAAAAAAATGAAATCAAACAAACAAACAAACAAACAAAGAAATAAACAAGAAATCCTAACCCTGACCACCAATAAAAAGGCTGTGGAAACTCTTTCATGTCTCTCTCCCTCACAGATAATGATGTAGCTGCTTGTAAATTAATACTCCATGTGTGTGTATAGGATTCCATGGCCAGCTAGTACCAGCCCCAGATTTGTGTTTCAGAGATCTTTATTAATTTATTTTCCGTGCCTGAGCTTGTGTAGGTGGTAGGCCACCAAACCTCCAGGGAGGTTTTTTTTGCTGCCACAAAAAGGTCGCCTTTCATCTTAATGAGGTCAAAGTGTCAATGTGCAAGCCAGTGACCGAACAAGGAAGTAGACATGCAGACAACAAACATGCAGGGGTACCACCTCCATTCCCTTCTGTTTTTTGAAAGGACACACAATTTTTATTATTTACAGTAAGCACTCTGACAGCCCCACAGATATCTACCTTCTATGTGATTAGAATTTCCTTTTTTTTTTTTTTTTTTAAAAGTAATTCTCAGGGGGTGCATGGTGACTTGTCCTAGGTTCTGGTGCCCTCTTCTGGCATGTAGTCATATAGGCAGCACACACACACACACACACACACTTACATTGAAAACTAAAAGTAATAACAGCAAACAAGCAAGCAAGCAAACAAACAAACTAAGAAATATATAAATAGGAGGGAAAAAGAGATTCTGGCTTCTGCCAGGCTGTGTGGGTGGCAGAGGCTGGCAGGCAAGCAGGCAGAGAGGACCTCTGTGAGTTTGAGGCTACCCAAGCCTACACTGATAGTTCCAGAAAGGACTGCCAGGGCTACACCAAGAGAAACCCTATCTCTAGGATCAAGAAAACAAAAGCAGAAAAGGTTCTGGCTTTTATTTTACCAACATATGTTTCTTTCATTCTTCTCTTCCTTCCTTCCTTCCTTCCTTCCTTCCTTCCTTCCTTCCTTCCTTCCTTCCTTCCTTCCTTCCTTCCTTCCTTCCTTCCTTCCTTCCGAGATTTATTTATTTTATGTATATGAGTACACACTTTAGTTGTAAAGATGGTTGTGATCGTTAATGTGATTGTTGGGAAATGAAATTAGGACCTCTGCTTGCTCTACCCAAGCCCATTTGCTCAGGCCAAAGATTTATTTATTAGTATAAGTTCACAGTAGATGTCTTCAAACCCACCAGGATAGGGTATCAGATCTCATTGTGGGTTGTTGTGAGCCACCATGTGGTTGCTGGGATTTGAACTCAGTACCTTTGGAAGAGCAGTCGGTGCTCTTACCCACTGAACCATCTCACCAGCCCCCGACTTATGTTCCTTCTAGTACTATTGACTAAAGAACTTTGATCATGAAGGCACGTTGGATTTAATGACAGAGTTTGTGTGTGTTTCTGTGTGTGTATGTGTGCAATACTTCTGCTGGGATTGCAGTTACTTGCCATCTAGTGGGCTTGTGTGTAATTTCTTTAATTTTTTTCTAATTTTTTTTCTGAAAGTATCTTTCTTTCCATCTCTCTTTCTCTTTCTCTCTCTGTCTCTCTCTCTGTGTGTCTCTGTCTGTCTCTGTGTCTCTCTCCTTTTCTTTTCTTCTTTCTTTCTTTCTTCTCTCTCTCTCTCTCTTTCTTTCTTTCTTTCTTTCTTTCTTTCTTTCTCTCTCTCTCTCTCTCTTTCCTTCTTCCTTCCTTCCTTCCTTTCTTTCTTTCTTTCTTTCTTTCTTTCTTTCTTTCTTTCTTTCTTTCTTTCTTTCTTTCTTTCTTTCTTTCAAGATTTATGTATTTTATGTATATGAGTACACACTTTAGTTGTACAGATAGTTGTGATCCTTCATGTGATTGTTGGGAATTGAGCTTAGGACCTCTGTTTGCTCTAGCCAAGCCCACTTGCTCAGGCAAAAGATTTATTTATTAGTATAAGTTCACTGTAGCTGTCTTCAAACGCACCAGGAGAGGGTATCAGATCTCATTATTGGTGGTTGTGAGGGACCATGTGGTTGCTGGGATTTGAACTCAGTACATTTGGAAGAGCAGTCAGTGCTCTTCCCCACTGAACCATCTCACCAGCCCTGGACACATGTTCCTTCTAGTACTATTGACTAAAGAACTTTGATCATGAAGGCATGTTGGATTTAATGACAGTGTGTGTTTCTGTGTGTGTGTCTGTGTGTGTGTGTGTGCAATATTTCTGCTGTGATTACTGTTACTTGACATCAAGTGGGCTTCTGTATAATTTCTTTAAATTTTTCTAATTCTTTTTTCTTTTTTTGTAAAGTAAAATTCCTGTCATACCTCCTTATCTTTCTCTCTCACTCCATGTTTGTGTGCATGTGTGTGTGTGTGTTAGTCTTGGGTACACAGATTAAAGAAATCATATTTCCAAGAATTCTTAGAAATAAACAAGGAAGCCAGATGTGGTGGAGCACCCCTTTTCTTTCCCTCTCTCTTTCTCTCCTCTCTCTCTCTCTCTCTCTCTCTCTCTCTCTCTCTCTCTCTCAATCTCTCTCTCTCTCTTTGTTTGTTTGTTTCTTTCTTTCTTTCTTTCAATTATTATTTTTTTCTCAGGTAGGTTTTCTTTGTGTAGCCCTGGCTGACTTGGATGTCACTCTGTAAGCCAG